>NC_090940.1:463122459-463423095 GCF_040938575.1 Ambystoma mexicanum | reverse complement strand
TGGAAAGGCCATCCGCATTATCGTGACTCTTCCCTGGTCTGTGCTCTATGGTGAAGTCTAGCCCTTGTAGGCTAATGGACCACCTGAGCAATTTCGGGTTCTCACCCTTCATCTGCATAAGCCACTTCAGGGGCTTATGATCTGTTTGGACCTTGAAGGTAGACCCCGTAAGGTAGGGCCTAAAACGCCTAAGGCTCCAAACTATGCTAAAACACTCCTTTTCAACAGTAGCCCACCTAAGTTCTTTACCCTTGAGTTGTCTACTGATGAATATGATAGGGTGTCTCTCCCTTTGTCATCTAACTGGGACAAGACAGCTCCAATTCCGGTGTCGCAGGCATCCGTCTGGACGATAAAGGGTCGGCTGTAGTCAGGCGCACACAACACAGGTGCCCTACACAGACTTTCTTTCAAGCCATCAAAGGCCCTCTGACAGTCTTCAGTCCAATTAACCTTCCTAGGTTGTTTGGGCGAAGTTAGAGCTGTCAGGGGTGCAGCTATGGTTCCATAGTCTGCCATGAAATTGCGATAGTACCCAGTGAGGCCCAAAAAGGCTCTCACCTGGGTTTGAGTAGTGGGAGTCTCCCAGTTCTGTACGTCCTGTACTTTACTGGAGAGAGGTTGGATTTGACCCCCTCCTACCTCATGACCAAGATAGGTAACTTTCCCCTGAGCTATCTGGCACTTGGTGGCCTTGATAGTGAGGTTAGCCCTTTTCAAGGCCTGCAACACCTTATCCAGATGTGTCAAATGCTCTTCCCAGGTGGAACTGTAGACGGCAATGTCGTCTAAGTAAGCCACACAAAAGGCTTCCATCCCACTGAGCGCATGGTTGACCAATCTCTGGAAGGTGGCAGGGGCATTCTTCAACCCAAAGGGCATGACCCTAAACTGGTAGAGCCCCTCAGGTGTTGAGAAGGCCGTCTTTTCCTTGGCATGGTCCGTCAGAGCTATTTGCCAATAGCCTGAGGTAAGGTCAAAGGTGCTCACAAATTTGGCAGCACCTATGGTGTCCACGAGCTCATCAGCCCTGGGCAATGGGTGCGCGTCAGTTTTGGTGACGGCATTGACTCCTCGGTAGTCCACACAGAACCTCCAATCCTTGGTACCCGCCTGGGAACTTGCCTTGGGGACAAGGACCACTGGACTGGACCAGGGACTGGTTGAGGGTTCAATAACACCCAGATCCAACATCTTGGCGACCTCAGCCTGGATGTGGTTTTTGACGGTATCTGACATACGATAGCTCCTGCTCTTGACAGGCACGCTGTCACCAGTGTCAATTTCGTGCTTACACCACGGTGTAAGGCCAGGTGTCAGTGAAAACAGAGAGGCATACTGCTGGAGCAAAGCCCTGCAGGCCCTCTGCTGCTCCGTTGTCAAATCGGGAGAGAGTTGTACTCCCTCCACTGAGCCATCCTGAGGGTTGCTATGCAGCAAATCAGGGAGGGGCTCACTCTCATCCTCTTCTTGCCCTGAAGCTAGCAAGAGACATGAGACCTCCGCTCGTCTGTGGAAAGGCTTGAGCCTGTTGACATGGAATACCTGGGGGGCTACCCCAGAGGCTCCCATGTCCACCAGATAATTGACTTCGCCCATCTTGGAGATGATCCTGAAGGGTCCAGTCCACTTGTCTGCCAAAGCTCTAGGCTTGGTAGGCTCCATCACAAGGATTTCCTGTCCCGGAGTCCAATCCACTTGCGAAGCTTTCAGGTCATGCCAGTACTTATTCAATTCCTGGCTGGCCTTGAGGTTTGCTGTTGCCTGACCCATCATTTGTGTCATCCTCCGCCTGAGGCCTAACACATAGTCCCCCACTTGCTTGGCGGGACCTGGAGGGGTGGCTTCCAAGCCTTCTCGGATCAAGGCGAGGGGCCCCCTCACGGGATGTCCAAAGAGTAACTCAAAGGGGCTGAAACCAACACCCTCTTGAGGTACCTCTCTGTAAGCAAACAGCAGGCATGGCAGGAGGAGATCCCATTTCCTCCTTAGGGGCTCTTCCAAAGCACCTAGCATGCCCTTGAGAGTTTTGTTAAATCTCTCAACCAGACCATTGGTCTGGGGGTGGTAAGAGGTGGAGAACTTGTAGGTTACCCCGCACTCTTTCCACATGGTTTTCATGTAACTAGACATGAAGTTGGATCCTCTGTCAGAGACAACCTCCTTGGGGAATCCAACACGGGTGAAAATGCCCAGGAGAGCCCTGGCAACCACCTTGGCAGTAACAGTCCGAAGGGGTATTGCCTCAGGGTACCTGGTGGCATGATCTACCAAGACCAGGATGAACCGATGTCCACCTGAAGTGGGAGGGTCAAGGGGACCGACGATGTCGATGCCCACCCTCTCAAATGGTGTGCCAACCACTGGTAATGGCTGCAGTGGGGCAATGATCCTGCCTCCAGTCTTGCCAGACAACTGACAAGTGGGGCAGGTCCTGCAGTGGGACTCCACTTCTACCCCCATCCTTGGCCAGTAGAAATGGGCAGAGAGCCTCTGCTTAGTCTTCTTAGTCCCAAGATGACCAGCCAAGGGCACCTCATGCGCCAACTGCAGTAGGAAGGGCCTGTAAACCTGGGGTACCACCAACCTCTTGCGGGCACCAGGTTCAGGCTTAGTGGGCTCACTAACAAGGAGCTCACCCTCCCAATAAACCTTGAATGTCCTAGGCACTTCACCTTGTGCCTGGGACAGGGCCTGTTTCCTCAGACCCTCGAGAGAGTGGCACTCTCTCTGTCCTTTACAGAAGTCTGCCCGGGAGGGTCCCCCTTCAGCTAACAAGCATTGAAGGTCGGGGTGCTCCTCTGGGTTGAGAACCTCTCCCACAGGAGAGTCTTCTGTCTCTTCTCCCACAGGAGTTGAGTTTGGGTTTTCCACTGGACCCAGCCCGTCCGGAGTATGGATCCCAATGGGTGCTGTCGGAACAGCAGGAAGAGAAGGTGTTCCCTCCACAGAGGTGGCCTTCTTGGTCTTCCTTCTTCTTGCCTTAGGCCTCGCCTTTGGCTCGGGTACCTGACTCACAGCCAGACCCGGTGTCACCTGTGACCTAGTGACCGCAGCAGCAGTCAGGGGAAGACCATCCGAGATCAACCCCAACTCCACTAGATCATTACCTAACAGAATGTTAGCAGGGACATTGTCCTGAACCAGGACAGGAAGCTTTGCTGTCTTGTCTCCAATCATGAGTGTGACTAAGGCTACAGGTGATAATTTGGGAGGCCCACCAGCTAATCTGGTGGTTTGCAGAGGAGCACCTTCATAGTCCTCTGGCTTGAGCAGGGCCCTGTCCACCACTGTCATGCTTGCCCCAGTGTCTCTCAAACCAGTAGAAGGCTGGCCATTCAAGAGGACACTTCTCAAAAACCTACAGGTGTTCTGCGGGATAGTTGCCAGTACTTCTGCGTACTGGTCCCAGGCCCCAAGGGACACTAAGGAAATCTCTACCGGAGCACCAAAGGTGATTCCGGTAGAGGAGGGGAGGACAGTGGCCTCCACCTCAGACACGGGGTAAGGGTAGGTCAGGCTGACAGCCTGTACTCCAAGTGCCTTACCTTTACACTTGGGGTCACCCCTTTTGTGATCCAGAGCCCCACAATCCCAACAAGTGCCAGGAGTGCGGGGTACGGTACTGGAACCACTGGGAACCTGCTTTGCAGCAGGTGGACCACTACTCTTATTCCCACCCACAGAGGACTTATCCCCACTAGATTTTTGGGTCTTAGGAGAGGAAGGTTTTGGTTTACCCGACTGTGACTGCTTTTGGGACTCCTCAGCTTTCTGAGAGGCCCCCTTTTCTTTGTCCTTGTCCTTCCCACTGGGGTCCTTAGGGGACACCCGATGGGAGACCCACTTGTCAGCCAACCTAGCCAGCTTAAAGGGGTCCAAAATGTTCTGGTCAGCCACATACTGACGCAGCTCTGGTGAACAGGCTTCCAAAAAATGCTCAAAAAACAAGAGGTGGGACAACTCAACAAAAGTTTTCACCTTGTATCCATCAATCCACCCCATCATGTTCATGTGCGCAGTACTCACCCAGTCAACCCAAGACACATTCTCTCTTTTCTTAAATTCCCTGAACCTTTTAAGGTATTGGGCAGGTGTCTTGCCAAACTTGGCAATCAAAGCAGACTTCATACACTCATACTGACCCCTTTCTTCCACACTCAGCTTCAGAATACAGTCATATCCAGTTTGAGGCACTCTGCTTAACAAACACTTAGCCCAATCTCTTTTATCTACATCATGAATTGCACAAGCCATTTCAAACGCTTCAATCCATTGGAGGATATCTGAACCCTCCACAAACACACCAACCAAATCTTTCATAAACTTGGTGGCTGGGGACCTGCCACTCTCAATTGGTCTAGCTGAAGTCTCCACTCGAGCTTTCTCTAACTGGATTCTCTGACATTCAGTGTCCTTTTCTTTGAGCGCAAGATCCCTATTCTTGAGTTCCACTTGCTGTGCCAGCTCCTCTTTCTTAAGCTCAGCTTCTATTTCCAACTTGCGATATTCAAAGGCTAACTTCATCCTTAATAACTCAAGTTCCATGGAATTGCTGGGGTTTGGAACAGAGGCAGCAGGAATGGTGGCATTCCCAGAAACAGATTCAGCGACAACCCCAGGGGCAGAGTCCTCACTGGTTGCATCCCCCCCTTCCTCAAGAGTTTCACCATCAGTCTGGTAATCCACCAGGGCAGCTATCAGCTCAGCCCTAGACTTATCCACAAAGTCTAACTCCCTGGCTTCACAAGCACTCTGGAGAGCCTCTAAGCTCATCCGAGTCAATTTACCATTTGCAATGGACTCCATTGCTTGTAATGCAGTTATTTGGAACACACCCGAACCTTAATCTAACAAAAGTGCGGATATTTTGTAAGTGGCACGGTTATACACTGAGTCTTAAAACCATAAGCATCCCACCGCTGCCACCAGCTGTAAAGACTGGTAGGGGGGTCTGTACTTCCGCTCTCTATATGGTAGAGGGGAGGCACAGAGGACCCCAGCCAAGATTCTCTAATATGGTAACGATGGACGAGCAATCAAGGCCTAGCTTCTCAGGAGGTGATGCAGGCTGGTTCTTAAGTACAGTGTATCCCCAAGCCCCCACAAAGGAATGTCCACACACTGTATTACTGAAAACACAGTCTTTATATAATTAATATTCAAGGGTTATGTACACTTATCACAATAACGCACTTTGTGCTCAGGAAAATCAGCAATGGTAAATATCTACAATTCTAAAGTGGTACCACTAATATTAGACCTCATTAAAGTGCATTCACAATACTGTTAAAATGGCACACAGATCAATAAGAAGGAAACCAGCAATAGAGAGAGGAGAGATAACAGAGGGTTGAAACAATAGGCAGAATACTGGCCCCTACCACTGGACACAGTTCTGTGTGGAGATCCCCCCACCTGGGCAACCTGTAAAATAAAGAGATATAACACCAGCCCAGTCCATATATTGTTCAATAGTCTATTTCTCTCCTATAATGTTTTTACCCCCCCAATGTACCTGGTGGAGTCGAGTTCTTCGAAGAGGCGTCGACAGATCCTTCTTGAATGACCCCCTTTAAAGCAGGAGTCACGGATCGTCGAGAGGCGTCGAGAAGCGTCGAGGAACTCGGTGTTCGGTGTCGGGGAATCGACGGCCCTTCTTGAATGCCTTCCCTTTCAAGCGGGAGACACGGGGCGTCGAACGTCCGACAACAAACAAGGTAGAACGGCGTCGATGAGGCGGCAGGCTTCGATCCGGGCGGTGCTCGTCGGCGTCGAGACGTCGGCGTCCTGCGAGGAAGAGGCGTGCGGGGCACCTCGTCGACACTAGTTCTGGACCGCAAAGATTGTGGGTGACGGTGGCCCAGCAAGGGCGTCGAGTCGCTCGAGTCTTTGGGGTCGTGAGGTGGCGGGAAACCCACCGGCGGATTCTCCTCGGCGCGTTGGTCGTCCTCGACTTTCTCCGGCGGGACAAAGCGGCCGACGATGCGGACGAGGGAGTCCTTCAAGGCAAATGTTCTTAGGCAAGGAGCGGACGGCTCCGGTCGTCGGCGGCACGGCGTCAAGTGGTTCCCACGGCGGGGCAACACAACTTCGACGGGCCTCCAGCGGTTACACAGACCTGCGAACCCTGGTCGACGGCAATGGACTTCGACAGCGTCGATGTCCGGGTGCTTCACTTCGATCTCCTCGGCGGTCCCGTCTCGGGTCGGCAGCCTTTCGAGGGTCTGACTTCCAGGGCGCTTCGGCGAAGATTCAGCGGTGCTCGATGGTCCCTCGGAGCACGGGAAGAGGGCGCCTAGCCAGGTCCTCTCTCGGGTCAGTCCTCGACGATTTCGACAACCTTCAGTTCCGTCGAAGCAAATGCCACAGCAAGTCTTCTTCTTCCAGCTGGACGTCGAGGATCAGCAAATCCAGTTACTCTTGAGTGGAGACTCAGCTTCTGAATGCTTCTGAACAATTTCCAGTGGTGAGAGGTCCCCAGATATACTATCCTGTCTCTCATCCACACTGCTGGCACACACACAGCAGCCAATCACACAGAAGGGCATTCATGCAGTCAGTCAGCCAATCAGGCACACAGTGCATTCAGGCCACACTCCTCCCTTTCAGACACTCACAACAAGGAATGTGGATTGGGACAAGTACCCAGCCATTCAACACTACACACTGGATTCAGGCCAGTTTCGGGCAGGGCTGTCTCAGTCTTTGTCTCACATGCCAGAAACCAGACAACCACAACAAGAAGTGTATATTGGTCACACACTCCATTCACCCAGGTCCCACCCACAGGAGGTACCCACAACATACAGTCAAAGGGAAGGCTCCAGTCAGTCTAGCTGGGCCTTCACAACAACACCATATATGGAACTTCCACCCAACAGCCAGTCAGGGGGAAGGGACAGAGTCAGGGCTTCCCAGGACTTTGGGAAAAACAAGACAACAGGCAATAGAAAGCAAGAGGCCACAGGGGCCATCTTGTTTTCTATCAGGAATCAACTGATCCCAATGGCAGGGCCTGGGTATCCCAAAATGGAGGACGCCCAGAGCACCTGTCTAATTCAGCATGGAGCTGCCACCAGCCCATACCCTGCTCTGTGGGCCACCCACAGGTGCCCAAAAACATACACTAGGGGCACAGGGTTGTACCCCTACCCATGGGTGCCATAAGGGTATCCCAGGGGTCTGTTCACCAAACCAAAAGAGAGAGCTGCACTGCCAGGAGTCCCAAATGGACTCCTGGGCAGAAAACATAACAGAACACACGATAAAAGGCAGAAAAGGACAAGGATTCAGAGGCCCTGTCCCTCTGATGCATTTCCAGCATCACAGCGTCCTGGTACCTCACTCTGTATGCTGACAGGTATCTTCACAGTCATGTCATTACACTGGATGAGATCTGGTAATTGGGGGAAGCATCTGCACAGACCCTCCAGCTAACTTGGTGAGGCGTTTGGGTGCCTTAGCAACATCCTCAGCCTGAAAAAATGATGTATCCACCACAGTTATGCTGGCCCCAGTGTCCCTAATGGCAGGAGTCTCCTGACCATTCACTTGGACACTGTCCTTATAATACTCTTTAGTATTATCGGGATAGAATTATAGACATCTAAATTCTGTTGTTCCCACAACCCCAGAGATACTAAAGAAACGCTAGCTGAGACTCCAATGGTTCATCAGCCAGCAGTAGAAAGTTTACACTTGCCATTTGGACTTCCTCCTCTGGAGCGAAGGCTAAGGAGACAAGCTGGACCCCTGAAGGTTTACCCTTGCATCTGGGATCTCTTTTCACGTGGTCAGTCGAGCCCCAAACAAAGCATTTACCGAATGCTTTCTGGAATGGTGGCTTGTTCTGGCCTCCTTCCGGTTTGGCACCAGAAGACACACTATTCTGCTGTGGTTTTCCTTGTGGCTTACCCTTCTGGTTTTGTTTGGGGCCCTCTTTGGAATTTGAGTTATTAGAATTCTCCTTTGAGTCTTTTTTAGGCTGTTTTCCCTCATCCTTCTTCTGAGTTGCCCCAGAATCCTTATGAGTAGCCCTGTTGGCAACCCATAAGTCAGCAGCCTTAGCTAGCTTCCGGGAATCCAATTCCTTCGAATCAGCCAAGTGCTGTCTGAGCTCAGGAGAACAGGCATCATAAATCGACTCCAACATAAAAAGATTCTTCATACCCTCATAAGTGTTCACTTTGTAACCCTTAATCCATCCCTCTAGGTTTTTCAACCCTTCACTCACCCAGGTAGCCCAAGGGGTACCATCATGCTTTTTGAGGGTTCTAAACCTCTTAAGATACTGGGAAGGGGTCTTCACAAATCTAGCTATCAAAGCTAGTTTCACACTTTCGTAATCCGTCTTATCCGCCTCCCCCAATTCCATTACCACATCAGTCGCAACAGGAGGGAGCCTAGAGAACAACCAGGGAAGTAAATTGTTCCCGGTGATGTCCTGGAGCCCATGATTGTATTCAAACAGTTTCAACCAATCCAACACATCCAATCTCGGTTCATACATACCCACTAATTCCTTCGGCATCCGGGATCTTTTGGGACTGGAGCTCCTAGAGGAACCAGAGGAGAGAGAAGCATTTTCCATAGACAACTTTTTCATCTCTAACTCGTGATTAAGTTCTATTTCCCTGAGTCTTAACTCAGCTTGCTTCTGCTTTGCCTGGGCATTCATCCGTCTGAACTCGAGCTCTTGGTTTCGTTCAGATTGAGCCAAGAACCGTTTATATTCTAATTCGAGCTTCATTTTTTCAAGTTCAAAATAAGCAGGGTTACATGTGGGACCTGGTATGGGCCCCGTAGGTACAGCTGGTAAGGCATGTAGAGGAGCAGGGGAGACAGTTTCGTTAGCCTCTCCTTCCTCTTCAGCCTCTTCATCACTATCATCACAATTACGATTTAGATGAACACCATCACTGTTATCTACATTTGCTGGAGAAATTGGTTCCTCTGAACCAGTACCCAGACTTTGGTTCGCCAGCAATCTCTCTATTAGTTCTAACTTCTTGCCTTTTACAGAAAGATTCTCTTGCCTACAGAGAGCTCGCAAACTTTCAGTATTTTCACCTGACAAGGACTCTTGACTGTAAGCTTCCATAGTAGACATGTTTTTGAAAGTTGCTTTTTAGTGCTAAGCTTTGTGGTTAGTTATCCTAAAGTGTCGAAAAGCACTCTAAACTGTATACTCGATACAAATCCCACTTCTGCCACCAGTGTTAGGCGGAAACCTATGCAGTTCCCTCTGGGACCACTGCGAAAGATTTAGGACTACAGGTGTTTGGCAGTAAACCCACTTGGTAGCAGTCTGTACCACACAGATTCACTTGGTAGCTGTGGCTGAGCAGTCAGACTTCCCTCAAGAAGAGTTAGGCAGTATGTGGAGTATACAACATAGGGCAATTCTTCACAGTAAGACAAGCAAACACGCAACAAGGCTTCAGTGTAAAGATATAAATGTATTTATTCATAAAGACACATCTATCGGAAACACTATGGCACTATTACGGCAAACACTTCAATTACAATTACTCTACGAAGGAAAAGATCAATCCCCCTAACAATATTTTGACAAGTCTAGGTTTTACCAGCATCACTTATTCTCCTCCCATGCTAGAGGTGTTGCTACTTATATACATAGGTTGCTGCAATTTAAGTTGCATACACAGGTGCGGGATGATGATGGGCGGTTTCTGTTGCTGGCGGGGGAGGTTTTGGGAAGCCGGCTTGTGATTGTGAATGTCTATGCTCCGAATGTGGACTCGCCGGAGTTCTTCCATAGGTGTGCCAGTAATATCTATAAATACACCCAGTGCTAAGAGATTTTGGCCGGAGACTTTAATCTAGCCCTTACGCTGTCCATGGATAGGGCTTCGACGGCCCAGCTTTCTGTCTCTCAGGCGGCTAAGGCATGGGGTAGTATCGCTCAGATGCACGACCTGCATGATGTGTGGGCTCGTTACATCCTGATGTCAGGGATTACACGTATTACTCAGGGGTGCACGGAAGTTCATCTAGAATAGACTATGTTATGGCCACTACATCAGTTCTCAGAACGGTCATGGAGGCCAGTATTCTACCTCGAACATTATCCGACCACTCAACGGTATTAGTTAGATTCGTGTCCATGACTAAGGCTCCTGCTGCGGTGCGCTGGCGGTTCCGGGCTGCAGCCCTAGGGGATGGAGCGTTCAGGGCTGAAATTTGGGAGGATATAGATATTTATTTCCAGACTAATGTGGGTTCAGTTTCAGACCCGGGGGTGCTCTGGGACGCCTTTAAGGTTTATATACGAGGGTGTTGTACCTCTAGGGAGGGTGGGGTTTTAAAAACCATTAAACGGTCCATAAAGAAGCTGGAGGAGGCTATCAGAAGGGGTGAGCAGCAGCAGAGTGTCCGAGATACAGCTGAATTACGCAGCGAATTAAGGGCAAATAGGGAGAGGTTGCGAGAGTTGGCATGTGAGGAAGATAGGTATCTGGGAGATCCAATACAGGCGGCAAAGTATGGAGAGGGGGATAGGCCTAGTAAGACTCTGGCCTGGGCCATTCGCAAAGAGAGATCATCTGTTATTATAGCGGAAATTGTAGATCGGAATGGGAGTCAGGTGCGAGATCCTGAGGGAGTTAATGAAGAATTTCGTGCTTACTATGAGCAGCTATATACGTCTCGACCTACGCCAGGACATGATGCTAGCTATGCTGCGCTATCTGGATGAGGTGTCATTGGGTTGGCTGGAACCTGAACAGGGTGCTGCTCTTAATGAGCCTATTACAGAGGAGGAGGTACGCAGGGCTATAGAGTCGCTTCCTAATGGTAAGGCGCCGGGGCTGGATGGCATCACTGCCGAATTTTAAAAGGCTTATGCGGATCGGGTTATTTCCCATCTTCTCGCAATGTTTGAGGGTGCCATGGCAAATGGCATCCTACCGCAATCTACAAGGTCTGCAGTGATAACCGTGTTGCCGATGCCGGGTAAAGACCCCCTCAGTCCAACGTCTTATCGACCCCTCTCACTTATCAACACGGATAATAAAATATTAGCTAAGGTTCTCGTGAATCAACTCCTCCCACATCTCCCAGCCCTGGTACTCCCGGATCAAGCCGGGTTTTTACCTAGACGCTCTACTCGGAATAACCTGCGCCGCCTATTTATCATTATGCATAATGTTAACCCTAGCATACCAATGGTTGCAGTCGCACTGGACGCTGAAAAGGCGTTTGGATTCGGTTGAGTGGACTTTTCTCTTTGAGATACTTCGCCGGACGGGCCTGGGTTTGATATACATCAAGTGGATGAAACTGCTATATACGGCACTGAGAGCCACAGTATACACAAATGGGTTTATGTCTGAGCAGATTTATCCCACACGTGGAACTAGGCAGGGGTGTCCCTTTTCACCGGCCCTGTTTGCTTTAGTCATGGAACCCTTGGCATGTCATTACGAGAACAGCATGCACACCGTGGCATACGCGTACGTTCACACCTCTGTCATCTCATTTTATGCTGACGATGTTCTTCTCTATGTTAAGCATCCGCACCAGAATCTCCCTCCTTTGGTACAGGAAGTGATCAGGTTTGGGGAATTCTCTGGGCTCAGGATAAATTGGGAGAAGTCTGAAGTTCTCCCCTTGACCTCGGTAGTTCAGAGAACGGATGTGGGGGAGGTGTTTCGGTGGCAACCGGAAGGTGTGCGGTATTTGGGGATTTTTGTGTGCACGGTGCGGGAACGGCTGTAGAGGGATAATTACGTGGTACCCTTGGAGAATTTAGAATTGAAGGTAGAGACATGGATACGACTGCCCATCTCGCAGGCTGCCCGTATGGCGCTTGCGAAGATGGAGATGGTTCCTAAGCTTTTATATATATATATAATAATGTCCCGGTATGGCCCCCAGCTAGTTATTGGACTCACATTAGGAGGTTGTTTACCAGGCTGGTATGGGCGGGTAGACAACCAAGGATAGCCTATGATACTCTAGCCCGGCCATATGAGATGGGTGGGATGGAATACCCTGATGTATATTTATATTACCTGGCGGCTCAAGTGCAGGATATAGCTGGGTGGAGCTCGCCTAGATCAGAGTCCCCACATATACGGTTGGCTAAATCCCTTATGTATCTGGATGTTCTAATGGGTCTGCTATGGGGTAGGAGGGATACGGTCCCGAGAGATGAAGTCCAACCTGTGGAGATAACATGCAGGGCCTGGGAAAGATTGTGTCAGTTGCTGCAGTCTACGCCTTATTCCCTCCCAGAGCTACCGATATATAATGTGGAAGGGATTCCGCTAACGCATGAGAGGTCCTTTAAGAATCGGTTTCAAGTATTGGGGATACAGACCTTGGGAGATCTGATTCAAGATGGGTGCTTTATACAGTGGGATGAACTCAGGTCTGGAGGTGACACAGATGCGGTAACCTTATTGCATTACTATAGATTGAGGGGCATTATCAGGGCTAACTGGGCTGAGTTTCCTAGGCCCCCACCAACATCGCCAGCTCTGTGTTATATAGCGCACCCGACGTCAGGGGGGAGATTGTTGTCTACCATTTATACGTTTGTGAGGAAGGAGAGGGTTGTGCAGGAAGTAGCATGTAAGAAAACATGGGAGGCTTCATTGGGGAAAACGCTGAATGAGGAGCAGTGGAAATCCATCTGCTTGCAGACGCGGTATGTCTCCTTAAACTCGAGATACAGGCTGATCCATTATAAATATATTCACCAGGCATACTATTCCCCACTGGCACTTAGTAAATTCTTTACAGATCGGGATTCAGCGTGTAAAAGGTGTGGTGCGGACCAAGCAGATTTTTTTCATATATGTTGGAGTTGTCCTGGTATTAGGCCCTATTGGGAAAAGATTGAAGGAGCAATGTCAGAAATGCTCCCATCTTTTCGCAGTTACCTACCGGAGCTCTGGCTTCTAGCCCTGATTGGGGAGGTTACGCGAACTGAAAAGAAGCTGTTGGGCATGGCCTCAGTTGTGGCTAGATATCAGGTGGCCAAGACATGGGGGAAGGCGGCTCCTCCCACCTTCTCCCGATGGTTAGAATGCATGAGCATGTGTGAACGAAGGGAGACTATGTTTGCTTCAACACTACCGTGCACCAGCCGTCCGTTTGATTACTGGTCCCCTTACAGACAATACCTAAGGGACAGGATGCAAGGTTCACAGAATCCTGGACCGTCCTTGGACTGATATGAGAAATGTAAGCCTTGGCCATGAGAACGAGAAGGACTTACCAACTTTATGTTGCCCTTAATGTGCTTGGTTATTGATTTCGAACTGTGCTTGTAGTTCCTGGTTGGGGTAGAATGGAAGGATAATGTTGGAGTCAGGGATTGGGGAGGAAGCAGGGGGGAAGGGGAGTTTTTGTGGGTGTTGATGTTGATTATGGTTAAATGCAATAAAGAAAGGTAATTAAAAAAAAAAAATAAAAAAAAAATGATGCAGGTAATTCTATCTCAGAAACGGTGGGCAGCTACTAGACCTCCCTTTCAGCAATTTCCATGTCAAAAGCATAGTGAAGACCTATGTCCTGATGCATCAGTATCCTCACCTGCAGCACCTGCTCTCCAGTGGCACAGAGCAGGCATGGAGGTTACAGGTGCCTTCTTGATAGCAACAGTGGCAATCAAGTCACTTTTGCGCAGGAGCTGCATTTAAGATAAATGTTATTATTGTGATTTTTGGAGGGTGCCTAAAATCAGCCCAAAAAAAACAGTCTTTTGGTTAGGCGACCTACACAAATCTAAATAATGACATAGAACCGACTTGCCACCTGGAACCCTGCAACTCACGTCCTTTGAGCCTGGTTCGACCCATATGTACAATGCTTTTGAACCACCAAACAAGAATTAGATACTTTTAAGAGGCCCACACTCCCTGCTCCATTTTAGGACCCTAAGGACTGATAAGCCACCCTTTTGCACCGTTTTCTAAAGAATTATCTTTTTAAAGTGACATTGCTGGAATTTCTTGCTCTTCATCCCTGCTAAAATATCCACAGTACCTTCATATTCAAAATTTGCATCTCCTGTGTTATTCCGACAGGGGTGGGTTTTGCTAGCGTTTTTTATAGTCGGTTGTTTGCATATTGATGTGTTTTTTTAAAGTATGTGTATTTTCATAGAACTTTGGCTGAACATTGCTGCATTTTGGAGTATTGTCGAATTGCTGTTTGGGTTTCTACTGGATTACATTCAGGTCCCTTCTGAGAGTATAGCCACCCATGGCCCACGTTACAACAAAAGGCGAAGGAGGTCTATCTCTTGAATGTGCCTGTTTAACCTTTATGATTGGGATCTCTGTTGTTTGTATTAGTGCTGAGTGGGTGGATTTAGCCACTACTCATCCTTTTACTCCTGCAGAGCAGAAGTAATTTTGAAAAACTAATAATAATAATGATAATTAATAATAATAACAATAACACATAATTTAATGGGATGCAATATTTGAAAAAGCGTTTGCATAGCATTCATATTGTAGGTAAATTTATCCTGAAGAAGAAAAGATGCAGAAGGGCACCATTTTAAAAACAAATGTGATTGGGGGCCTGCACACAGCATCTGAAAAGCACGCATGCAAGGAAAATGTGCGATGTTTGCAGCACCTCTAAAATAAAATTACAACTGAGAATTCCTGAGGTAGATATTCTGGAACTTTTATTGAAATGGAAAACTGCTCCATCTAAGATGAAAAGCACAGCGTGGAAGATGACAGAAAAATGAATTTGGGCCTTGAATTTTGTTTATTTCCTTTATTGGATTAAGAATCAATAACGATGTGTCTTGGATAGAACGTTGATCAGCAAATACAATGTTATAGTTTTGTTTTGTATTGCAGCATGGAAAATGGTGACATTAACATGTTACATCTTCTGAATCCAGCACCAGCTTTGGGCCTTGAGACCATATGGGATTTCAATCCACCAAGCCCCCAGTACAAAACAACAACAGGATTGGGGATGCCTTGCTTTCTCAAGGAAGTGAAACTCTTTTTGAAGCTGAGTAATAAAAGCTGATGACTGTCACTGGACCTAATTCTTAGAAAAGAAGAAAAAGTCATTCTTAACAAGGTACCCTCCTTCATCTCCCCCTAGCACGTGCATGCTCTCCACTCTTCCCTTCCCGCCTTAGCATTAACACACTCCACCCTGACTGGCACCTCCCCCAACTCTCCTGTAATGCTTGTTACTGTACTTGCACGATCCGAATGTCACAAGGCATAGTAAGACCGGTTTCTGTTTTTCTCCATCCCTGCTCCCCCCCTCTTTTCTCTTGTGGTGCCTTGAAACACCATTTGCTGTATAGGTGCATTATAAATAACCAATAAATAAATAAATTAAATGAATAAATCCAATGGTATTAATTTACTACTGACATCTGTTTTTGAGCTTCGCCTAATATTCTTTAAAATATTCTGATTTCATTCTGAGCAGTGGTCAGTAGTGGTCTATTCTCAAATAATCACATCTCACAATCAGCCATGCTTTTCCGAATGAAGGAATTTGGCACCTTGTCACAAAGACCTTGGAATCACCAAGGAGGTGTGACATTGTAAATGACCCTCCTGGGCTACAAAGAACATGTGCACCATTAGAACAGCATTGTTTTTCGGCCATAAAAGCCTGAGCCCAGAATTAAGAGAGTGGAACAACAAATGCTCTGTTGTCAGGCAGACCCAGGTGCAGATGTCATGTCATATTTTGTGAATAATAAAAAAAAAATACACCATTGAAATTACATTGGTTTCATATTTCTATTGATAACCTTTAAACAAAGCCTTGTAGAGAGTTCATTTGTTTTAATGATTATATTTAATAAGTAAATTAGTCAAATTTGTATTTCGTTGTGCCGAAATGGTGCACAACAGTGTTCATATATCCTAGTGTCCATGTTGGCGAGCACATTAATTTGAGATTGAAAAAAAAATGTTTGTGCAATAGTTTCAGGGAATTAAAAGTCAAAATGTGCAAGTCATCCACCATAAGTAGTATCAAGATGAATATTGCATCATTTAATTTGCACCAGGGAGGGCAATCAGGTTAATCTATTGGTTACATGATTACATGTATGTTGTTTCTGAAAGGTAATATTGTTTAATCCCGAAAACTCCAAGATGACATCATATCAAATGGGAGGGAAACTTGGCTTAGAAGTTGTTCCCATCAAACTGCCCCCTTCATTAATATGACCAATGACCACAAAGGGTTTAATTTCATGTGATGTCACTTTGGAAACACTGTCCATTCACATACATTGACCGAGAAATTATACACTACCAAAAAGGGAGTGGTTTCTGTTATATAAGAGGTTGAACCTAGAGATTCTTGGGACACTCATCTGCTCACTCATTGACTGATGGAGAGGAAGAAGGAGAGAAAGGACAATGAATACTACAGGAAGGAGATGGAATACATTGCTTTCCTTTTCAACCCATTTATGGATTGCTAACAGTAAGGCTTGGCCAGAGATTAAGGTGCCACCCTTTCTTTATTGGAAGAGGGAGATAAAGCTGTGGAGGAAAGCTGACCCCATCTTGTTGACCAATGCCTGTATGTTACTAGAGGAGCAAAAGTGAACCAGTCCTTAAGAGAGTGCCCACCTGTCTGCGAGACAGCCAAAATAAATGTAGATGTAATGATAAGATAAAGGGCAAATAATCCTGAGGGGATTGATACTCTAAAAGGGAAATAGTTTAAATTCTGGCCGCTTTCATTTGTAACTCCTCCCCTGAACTGCATCACCCGACAGCTCTCTCCCCACACCACTGACTGGCACAAGGCTGCATTGAAGCGGCAGATTCCACAATCAGCGACAGGAAAGACCAGCAGGGCTATGGCTCCTTCCAACAGAAATCACTGGCACCACCTTGCTGAGCGCTATTTGGTGGCACACTGAAGACAGACATTTTAGTGTGCATTTTACTTGAACGCGCATTGGCCTGCTCAAACCACCTTTGCCAGAGAGTGCCCGAGTTGCCTTGCTTGGGTCTGCCATCAGCGGGCACTCGGTGCTCCATCATGACAGCCACCTTTGTTCTTGATATCAAACCAGATTACATTCCTCATATACTCACTGCATCTGCAGTGATTGGCTCACCTCGTGTATTAAAGACCAATAGGAATGCCGGCAGGCGTTTAGCCGGTCCACCCCCGAAGGCCCTACCAAAGGCCCCTGTCTGAGCCTGCACTCTCTTCAACTTCCACTTCCCTCTCCACTCCTCCCCTGAACTGCATCACCTGATGGCTCTCTCCCCTCAACATTGACTGGCACAGGGCTGTATTGCAGTGGCAGATTCCACAAGTAGCGGCAGGTAAGCCCAGCAGGGCTATTGCTCCTTCCAACAGAAATCCCTGGCGCCAAAGTGCTGAGCGCTCTTTGGGGGCACACAGAAGAAAGACATTTTAATGTGAATTTACTTGAACGTGTATTTGCGTGCTCAAACCACTTTTACCACAGAGTGCCCACATTGCCCTGCTGGGCTCTGCCATCAGCGGGCACTGAGCGCTCCATCATGGGCGCCGCCTTCATTTCTGCAATCGGCACCGGATTGCCTTTCTTCATTTACTCACTGCATCCCCAGTGATTGGCTCGCCTCGCGTATTAAGGGCCAATAGGAGTACCGGCAGGTGATTTGCCAGATCACCCCAGGGAAGGCCCTCACCAAAGGCCCCTGTCTGAGCCCACACTCTCCTCCACTTCCACTTCCTCTCCACTCCTCCCCCGAACTGCATCACCCGACGGCTCTCTCCCCACACCATTGACTGGCACGAGGCTGCAGTGCAGTAGCAGATTCGACAAGCAGTGGCAGGTAAGCCCAGGAGGGGCTTACCTGCCGCTGCTGGGTAAATCAACCACCAGGGGCACAGAAGCATGGAAGCCTGATCCAGCGTCTCCTCCACTAAGGCTGATTCAAACGGCTTGAGAATAATATTTACTACAATTTCCCATCCCATCTCTGCACGTTCCTGCTCATAAACATACTGAGCACCTCTGAAGCAAGTTTCCCTCATAACCGCAGACCGTATCTACTTGAGCGCAGCTTTCGGATTTCAGCTGCGTGAGCACCAAAATGGTGGACCCAGTGAAACTCTTCTAGGTCACTCTTCCTGCTCCTGCCTCCTACGACCAACATCGCGGTCTCCCGCCTATACAAGATCTAACGCGGTGGAGCGTGATCGAATTCTACTTCTTAGGATGCACACCACCGAGACCGCACAAGACCTGATGGCGCAGCGCGTGACCGTGATCTGCTGCTGCAGGCACTCTGCATGCCTCTTCCATCCCGAGCCTGAACTGGCCTGAGCGTTTGAACCCCCTGTCTCTGGGCGCAGCTCATCTGGCATAGCACCTGGGCTGCCTGTCGGTGGCTGATGTGTCAGCTGTGGATGCCTCGGCTGGCCCTCCACCTGGCAGTCCACTGGACGGGGTGCTGTGCTTCGGCACCTTACTGTGGAAGGTATTGTCCACACCACCGCGGATACACGCAAAGCTGCAGGCAGGTCCCGGCGGAGGTAGGAACAAGCTCCTGTCTCTGGGTGCGGATTGTTGGGCACATCATCTGAGCTCCTTACTGGTTGCAAGCGTGACAGCCACAAACCTTTTGGCCAACACTCCTGCCAGCGCCCCCCTTGAATGTAGCACTGCATTTCAGCTTCTCACCAAGGGAAGAATTGTACACACCACTGCAGCCACACGCAATGCTGCAAGCAGGTCCTGGCTGAGGTAGGAACGTCACTCCCATGGCATGCAGCCCCAACACTCTACTGACTGCAACTTCTGCCCTGTGCGTAAGTCTGGATAGTTGGGCATAACAATTGGGCCAACTATTGGAGGCAGACATGTCAGCCACAAACAACTTCGGCTGACCCTCCCCTCTACAGCCCCCGGTCGAAGCACTGCCCTCAGAATCTTCACTGTGCCAAGTATTATCCTCCCCGCTGCTGTGACGCCCGATGCTGCAGACAGGATCCCGCCTGGTTAGGAGCACCACTCCCACGGCATGAGCCCCAATACTCTCCTAATTGTTCCTTCTGGGAAAGCTGCATGTCCCTCTCCTCACCGGCTCCCCCACTGCGATTTTAACCCCAGTAAGCACACAGCGACAGCATTGCTCTTGAGTTAGCAATTTGGGGAATTTATGAGACTCTTTCTGCCTACAATCATCGCTCTCGCACCGCCTGGGGAATCTGCATGTCCCTCCACCCACTGCTACCCTTGTGGTTTACCCCATTGACCACACTGAGCCAGTAACTGTACTTGTGTCAGCAAGTGGGGAATCTGTGAGACTTTACCTATACGCTATCACTGCACGGGCACCTGCGCTCACCCCTTCCCACCGGACCTTACCTGTGAACCCTACCATCCCACCATCACCACCCAGGGCACAGAATCACTGGAAGGCCAAACCGCTAATTTCCCAGACGCAGAAGCATTGGAAGTCTACACAGCGACCTTCTCTCCTACTGCTATGATGTTTTTCCGCTAGCACCTCCTCAACTGTCACCAGCCTGATGTGCGGCCTTCGCACCCACGTCTTTGACAATCTCCTGCCAGAAACCCCTTCCACCATCACCTGTCTAATCCAACTAAGCCCTATTAACACAAATTTCCTACACTCTCTCTACACTCCACTCTGAGCATTGTCCCATTGACATCTCTCTGACACAATCCAGTCACCACACAGCAAGAACCACCTCACTCCTTTCTCCCACCCACGCTACCCCCTACTAACCCAGCCTCAACCTCCATTACACCCGCCTTGCCTTTAGCTGCTCCTATGGCTCCATCAGGTATGCGTAACTCCAACTACCACTTCCCTCCACTTTCTCTCCCTACACCCCACTCCAATCCCTGGACTTTCCTCAAAACCCTCTGCTTCATCATTATGACCATCTCCACACTCAACCTTCACTCCCTACCCCACTCTCCTCTGACCCACCGCCCACCTATCCCAACTCACCGCCCCAACCTCATCTATCCTCCTTCTGTTGAAACCTCCAGTATCATCGACATCGCCTTATGGAATGCAAGATCTCTCTGTAACAAGACTGCCACTGTTCTGGACCTGTTCTACGGTTAAACTTGCACTTCCTATGCATCCCTGAAACCTGGATACCCCCCTTCAATTCAACTGTCCCTGCTTCACTTACTTCCTCCTCCTCTTCCTTTACTCACGTCTCCCGCTCTTCTGGCAGCAGTGGCGGCATCGGTCTTCTCTTTCACCCCAATTGTCTATCGACCTCCTGCTCAACACCTCTCCCAACCTTCCCCTCTTTTGAATACTTGTATAAAATCTTCACCTGCCCTCAAGCTATATCCTTCCTCATCATTTACTGTCCACCTGGACCCCTCACATCCTTCTATGAGGACATTGACCACCTCATCATCCTCATCTCCCCCAGTCCCACACCCCTAATTGTACTTGGCGGCTTTAACCTCCATCTCTCCTCCACCCACCAAACCTCTCCCCTCTTAGCTATACTCGACTCCTACCACCTTACTGTAAAGACTGGTAGGGGGGTCTGTACTTCCGCTCTCTATATGGTAGAGGGGAGGCACAGAGGACCCCAGCCAAGATTCTCTAATATGGTAACGATGGACGAGCAATCAAGGCCTAGCTTCTCAGGAGGTGATGCAGGCTGGTTCTTAAGTACAGTGTATCCCCAAGCCCCCACAAAGGAATGTCCACACACTGTATTACTGAAAACACAGTCTTTATATAATTAATATTCAAGGGTTATGTACACTTATCACAATAACGCACTTTGTGCTCAGGAAAATCAGCAATGGTAAATATCTACAATTCTAAAGTGGTACCACTAATATTAGACCTCATTAAAGTGCATTCACAATACTGTTAAAATGGCACACAGATCAATAAGAAGGAAACCAGCAATAGAGAGAGGAGAGATAACAGAGGGTTGAAACAATAGGCAGAATACTGGCCCCTACCACTGATATGATATGATATGATATGATATGATATTTGTAACGCGCCTATACACAAGTGTTTCAAGGCGCGACGAGGCAGGGAGGGAGGGAAACAAGGGGAAGACAGACAAACGATCCTACTAGGCCAGGTGTCATTCAGATCGCGCAAGTGCAGAGGTAAGGGGAAAAGGAGAAAGTGCAGGGGGAGGAGGTGGGGGGGAAGTGCGGTACAACACTGGACACAGTTCTGTGTGGAGATCCCCCCACCTGGGCAACCTGTAAAATAAAGAGATATAACACCAGCCCAGTCCATATATTGTTCAATAGTCTATTTCTCTCCTATAATGTTTTTACCCCCCCAATGTACCTGGTGGAGTCGAGTTCTTCGAAGAGGCGTCGACAGATCCTTCTTGAATGACCCCCTTTAAAGCAGGAGTCACGGATCGTCGAGAGGCGTCGAGAAGCGTCGAGGAACTCGGTGTTCGGTGTCGGGGAATCGACGGCCCTTCTTGAATGCCTTCCCTTTCAAGCGGGAGACACGGGGCGTCGAACGTCCGACAACAAACAAGGTAGAACGGCGTCGATGAGGCGGCAGGCTTCGATCCGAGCGGTGCTCGTCGGCGTCGAGACGTCGGCGTCCTGCGAGGAAGAGGCGTGCGGGGCCCCTCGGCGACACTAGTTCTGGACCGCAAAGATTGTGGGTGACGGTGGCCCAGCAAGGGCGTCGAGTCGCTCGAGTCTTTGGGGTCGTGAGGTGGCGGGAAACCCACCGGCGGATTCTCCTCGGCGCGTTGGTCGTCCTCGACTTTCTCCGGCGGGACAAAGCGGCCGACGATGCGGACGAGGGAGTCCTTCAAGGCAAATGTTCTTAGGCAAGGAGCGGATGGCTCCGGTCGTCGGCGGCACGGCGTCAAGTGGTTCCCACGGCGGGGCAACACAACTTCGACGGGCCTCCAGCGGTTACACAGACCTGCGAACCCTGGTCGACGGCAATGGACTTCGACAGCGTCGATGTCCGGGTGCTTCACTTCGATCTCCTCGGCGGTCCCGTCTCGGGTCGGCAGCCTTTCGAGGGTCTGACTTCCAGGGCGCTTCGGCGAAGATTCAGCGGTGCTCGATGGTCCCTCGGAGCACGGGAAGAGGGCGCCTAGCCAGGTCCTCTCTCGGGTCAGTCCTCGACGATTTCGACAACCTTCAGTTCCGTCGAAGCAAATGCCACAGCAAGTCTTCTTCTTCCAGCTGGACGTCGAGGATCAGCAAATCCAGTTACTCTTGAGTGGAGACTCAGCTTCTGAATGCTTCTGAACAATTTCCAGTGGTGAGAGGTCCCCAGATATACTATCCTGTCTCTCATCCACACTGCTGGCACACACACAGCAGCCAATCACACAGAAGGGCATTCATGCAGTCAGTCAGCCAATCAGGCACACAGTGCATTCAGGCCACACTCCTCCCTTTCAGACACTCACAACAAGGAATGTGGATTGGGACAAGTACCCAGCCATTCAACACTACACACTGGATTCAGGCCAGTTTCGGGCAGGGCTGTCTCAGTCTTTGTCTCACATGCCAGAAACCAGACAACCACAACAAGAAGTGTATATTGGTCACACACTCCATTCACCCAGGTCCCACCCACAGGAGGTACCCACAACATACAGTCAAAGGGAAGGCTCCAGTCAGTCTAGCTGGGCCTTCACAACAACACCATATATGGAACTTCCACCCAACAGCCAGTCAGGGGGAAGGGACAGAGTCAGGGCTTCCCAGGACTTTGGGAAAAACAAGACAACAGGCAATAGAAAGCAAGAGGCCACAGGGGCCATCTTGTTTTCTATCAGGAATCAACTGATCCCAATGGCAGGGCCTGGGTATCCCAAAATGGAGGACGCCCAGAGCACCTGTCTAATTCAGCATGGAGCTGCCACCAGCCCATACCCTGCTCTGTGGGCCACCCACAGGTGCCCAAAAACATACACTAGGGGCACAGGGTTGTACCCCTACCCATGGGTGCCATAAGGGTATCCCATGGGTCTGTTGACCAAACCAAAAGAGAGAGCTGCACTGCCAGGAGTCCCAAATGGACTCCTGGGCAGAAAACATAACAGAACACACGATAAAAGGCAGAAAAGGACAAGGATTCAGAGGCCCTGTCCCTCTGATGCATTTCCAGCATCACAGTCGCCCCCCCCAGACTGAGGTGGAGGGTGTCTAATCTCCCACGGGATAGACACCCTCATCCAGACGGTCAACATACCTTCTGGAAAGGCCATCCGCATTATCGTGACTCTTCCCTGGTCTGTGCTCTATGGTGAAGTCTAGCCCTTGCAGGCTAATGGACCACCTGAGCAATTTCGGGTTCTCACCCTTCATCTGCATAAGCCACTTCAGGGGCTTATGATCTGTTTGGACCTTGAAGGTAGACCCCGTAAGGTAGGGCCTAAAACGCCTAAGGCTCCAAACTATGCTAAAACACTCCTTTTCAACAGTAGCCCACCTAAGTTCTCTACCCTTGAGTTGTCTACTGATGAATATGATAGGGTGTTCTCTCCCTTTGTCATCTAACTGGGACAAGACAGCTCCAATTCCGGTGTCGCAGGCATCCGTCTGGACGATAAAGGGTCGGCTGTAGTCAGGCGCACACAACACAGGTGCCCTACACAGACTTTCTTTCAAGCCATCAAAGGCCCTCTGACAGTCTTCAGTCCAATTAACCTTCCTAGGTTGTTTGGGCGAAGTTAGAGCTGTCAG
The DNA here is from genome assembly GCF_040938575.1 of Ambystoma mexicanum. Lineage (NCBI taxonomy): Eukaryota > Metazoa > Chordata > Amphibia > Caudata > Ambystomatidae > Ambystoma > Ambystoma mexicanum. Next base: position 463,399,400 of record NC_090940.1, on the reverse strand, counting down.
GGGTGCAGCTATGGTTCCATAGTCTGCCATGAAATTGCGATAGTACCCAGTGAGGCCCAAAAAGGCTCTCACCTGGGTTTGAGTAGTGGGAGTCTCCCAGTTCTGTACGTCCTGTACTTTACTGGAGAGAGGTTGGATTTGACCCCCTCCTACCTCATGACCAAGATAGGTAACCTTCCCCTGAGCTATCTGGCACTTGGTGGCCTTGATAGTGAGGTTAGCCCTTTTCAAGGCCTGCAACACCTTATCCAGATGTGTCAAATGCTCTTCCCAGGTGGAACTGTAGACGGCAATGTCGTCTAAGTAAGCCACACAAAAGGCTTCCAGCCCACTGAGCGCATGGTTGACCAATCTCTGGAAGGTGGCAGGGGCATTCTTCAACCCAAAGGGCATGACCCTAAACTGGTAGAGTCCCTCAGGTGTTGAGAAGGCCGTCTTTTCCTTGGCATGGTCCGTCAGAGCTATTTGCCAATAGCCTGAGGTAAGGTCAAAGGTGCTCACAAATTTGGCAGCACCTATGGTGTCCACGAGCTCATCAGCCCTGGGCAATGGGTGCGCGTCAGTTTTGGTGACGGCATTGACTCCTCGGTAGTCCACACAGAACCTCCAATCCTTGGTACCCGCCTGGGAACTTGCCTTGGGGACAAGGACCACTGGACTGGACCAGGGACTGGTTGAGGGTTCAATAACACCCAGATCCAACATCTTGGCGACCTCAGCCTGGATGTGGTTTTTGACGGTATCTGACATACGATAGCTCCTGCTCTTGACAGGCACGCTGTCACCAGTGTCAATTTCGTGCTTACACCACGGTGTAAGGCCCGGTGTCAGTGAAAACAGAGAGGCATACTGCTGGAGCAAAGCCCTGCGGGCCCTCTGCTGCTCCGTTGTCAAATCGGGAGAGAGTTGTACTCCCTCCACTGAGCCATCCTGAGGGTTGCTATGCAGCAAATCAGGAAGGGGCTCACTCTCATCCTCTTCTTGCCCTGAAGCTAGCAAGAGACATGAGACCTCCGCTCGTCTGTGGAAAGGCTTGAGCCTGTTGACATGGAATACCTGGGGGGCTACCCCAGAGGCTCCCATGTCAACCAGATAATTGACTTCGCCCATCTTGGAGATGATCCTGAAGGGTCCAGTCCACTTGTCTGCCAAAGCTCTAGGCTTGGTAGGCTCCATCACAAGGATTTCCTGTCCCGGAGTCCAATCCACTTGCGAAGCTTTAAGGTCATGCCAGTACTTGTTCAATTCCTGGCTGGCCTTGAGATTTGCTGTTGCCTGACCCATCATTTGTGTCATCCTCCGCCTGAGGCCTAACACATAGTCCCCCACTTGCTTGGCGGGACCTGGAGGGGTGGCTTCCAAGCCTTCTCGGATCAAGGCGAGGGGCCCCCTCACGGGATGTCCAAAGAGTAACTCAAAGGGGCTGAAACCAACACCCTCTTGAGGTACCTCCCTGTAAGCAAACAGCAGGCATGGCAGGAGGAGATCCCATTTCCTCCTTAGGGGCTCTTCCAAAGCACCTAGCATGCCCTTGAGAGTTTTGTTAAATCTCTCAACCAGACCATTGGTCTGGGGGTGGTAAGAGGTGGAGAACTTGTAGGTTACCCCGCACTCTTTCCACATGGTTTTCATGTAACTAGACATGAAGTTGGATCCTCTGTCAGAGACAACCTCCTTGGGGAATCCAACACGGGTGAAAATGCCCAGGAGAGCCCTGGCAACCACCTTGGCAGTAACAGTCCGAAGGGGTATTGCCTCAGGGTACCTGGTGGCATGATCTACCAAGACCAGGATGAACCGATGTCCACCTGAAGTGGGAGGGTCAAGGGGACCGACGATGTCGATGCCCACCCTCTCAAATGGTGTGCCAACCACTGGTAATGGCTGCAGTGGGGCAATGATCCTGCCTCCAGTCTTGCCAGACAACTGACAAGTGGGGCAGGTCCTGCAGTGGGACTCCACTTCTACCCCCATCCTTGGCCAGTAGAAATGGGCAGAGAGCCTCTGCTTAGTCTTCTTAGTCCCAAGATGACCAGCCAAGGGCACCTCATGCGCCAACTGCAGTAGGAAGGGCCTGTAAACCTGGGGTACCACCAACCTCTTGCGGGCACCAGGTTCAGGCTTAGTGGGCTCACTAACAAGGAGCTCACCCTCCCAATAAACCTTGAATGTCCTAGGCACTTCACCTTGTGCCTGGGACAGGGCCTGTTTCCTCAGACCCTCGAGAGAGTGGCACTCTCTCTGTCCTTTACAGAAGTCTGCCCGGGAGGGTCCCCCTTCAGCTAACAAGCATTGAAGGTCGGGGTGCTCCTCTGGGTTGAGAACCTCTCCCACAGGAGAGTCTTCTGTCTCTTCTCCCACAGGAGTTGAGTTTGGGTTTTCCACTGGACCCAGCCCGTCCGGAGTATGGATCCCAATGGGTGCTGTCGGAACAGCAGGAAGAGAAGGTGTTCCCTCCACAGAGGTGGCCTTCTTGGTCTTCCTTCTTCTTGCCTTAGGCCTCGCCTTTGGCTCGGGTACCTGACTCACAGCCAGACCCGGTGTCACCTGTGACCTAGTGACCGCAGCAGCAGTCAGGGGAAGACCATCCGAGATCAACCCCAACTCCACTAGATCATTACCTAACAGAATGTTAGCAGGGACATTGTCCTGAACCAGGACAGGAAGCTTTGCTGTCTTGTCTCCAATCATGAGTGTGACTAAGGCTACAGGTGATAATTTGGGAGGCCCACCAGCTAATCTGGTGGTTTGCAGAGGAGCACCTTCATAGTCCTCTGGCTTGAGCAGGGTCCTGTCCACCACTGTCATGCTTGCCCCAGTGTCTCTCAAACCAGTAGAAGGCTGGCCATTCAAGAGGACACTTCTCAAAAACCTACGGGTGTTCTGTGGGATAGTCGCCAGTACTTCTGCGTACTGGTCCCAGGCCCCAAGGGACACTAAGGAAATCTCTACCGGAGCACCAAAGGTGATTCCGGTAGAGGAGGGGAGGACAGTGGCCTCCACCTCAGACACGGGGTAAGGGTAGGTCAGGCTGACAGCCTGTACTCCAAGTGCCTTACCTTTACACTTGGGGTCACCCCTTTTGTGATCCAGAGCCCCACAATCCCAACAAGTGCCAGGAGTGCGGGGTACGGTACTGGAACCACTGGGAACCTGCTTTGCAGCAGGTGGACCACTACTCTTATTCCCACCCACAGAGGACTTATCCCCACTAGATTTTTGGGTCTTAGGAGAGGATGGTTTTGGTTTACCCGACTGTGACTGCTTTTGGGACTCCTCAGCTTTCTGAGAGGCCCCCTTTTCTTTGTCCTTGTCCTTCCCACTGGGGTCCTTAGGGGACACCCGATGGGAGACCCACTTGTCAGCCAACCTAGCCAGCTTAAAGGGGTCCAAAATGTTCTGGTCAGCCACATACTGACGCAGCTCTGGTGAACAGGCTTCAGAAAAATGCTCAAAAAACAAGAGGTGGGACAACTCAACAAAAGTTTTCACCTTGTATCCATCAATCCACCCCATCATGTTCATGTGCGCAGTACTCACCCAGTCAACCCAAGACACATTCTCTCTTTTCTTAAATTCCCTGAACCTTTTAAGGTATTGGGCAGGTGTCTTGCCAAACTTGGCAATCAAAGCAGACTTCATACACTCATACTGACCCCTTTCTTCCACACTCAGCTTCAGAATACAGTCATATCCAGTTTGAGGCACTCTGCTTAACAAACACTTAGCCCAATCTCTTTTATCTACATCATGAATTGCACAAGCCATTTCAAACGCTTCAATCCATTGGAGGATATCTGAACCCTCCACAAACACACCAACCAAATCTTTCATAAACTTGGTGGCTGGGGACCTGCCACTCTCAATTGGTCTAGCTGAAGTCTCCACTCGAGCTTTCTCTAACTGGATTCTCTGACATTCAGTGTCCTTTTCTTTGAGCGCAAGATCCCTATTCTTGAGTTCCACTTGCTGTGCCAGCTCCTCTTTCTTAAGCTCAGCTTCTATTTCCAACTTGCGATATTCAAAGGCTAACTTCATCCTTAATAACTCAAGTTCCATGGAATTGCTGGGGTTTGGAACAGAGGCAGCAGGAATGGTGGCATTCCCAGAAACAGATTCAGCGACAACCCCAGGGGCAGAGTCCTCACTGGTTGCATCCCCCCCTTCCTCAAGAGTTTCACCATCAGTCTGGTAATCCACCAGGGCAGCTATCAGCTCAGCCCTAGACTTATCCACAAAGTCTAACTCCCTGGCTTCACAAGCACTCTGGAGAGCCTCTAAGCTCATCCGAGTCAATTTACCATTTGCAATGGACTCCATTGCTTGTAATGCAGTTATTTGGAACACACCCGAACCTTAATCTAACAAAAGTGCGGATATTTTGTAAGTGGCACGGTTATACACTGAGTCTTAAAACCATAAGCATCCCGCCGCTGCCACCAGCTGTAAAGACTGGTAGGGGGGTCTGTACTTCCACTCTCTATATGGTAGAGGGGAGGCACAGAGGACCCCAGCCAAGATTCTCTAATATGGTAACGATGGACGAGCAATCAAGGCCTAGCTTCTCAGGAGGTGATGCAGGCTGGTTCTTAAGTACAGTGTATCCCCAAGCCCCCACAAAGGAATGTCCACACACTGTATTACTGAAAACACAGTCTTTATATAATTAATATTCAAGGGTTATGTACACTTATCACAATAACGCACTTTGTGCTCAGGAAAATCAGCAATGGTAAATATCTACAATTCTAAAGTGGTACCACTAATATTAGACCTCATTAAAGTGCATTCACAATACTGTTAAAATGGCACACAGATCAATAAGAAGGAAACCAGCAATAGAGAGAGGAGAGATAACAGAGGGTTGAAACAATAGGCAGAATACTGGCCCCTACCACTGGACACAGTTCTGTGTGGAGATCCCCCCACCTGGGCAACCTGTAAAATAAAGAGATATAACACCAGCCCAGTCCATATATTGTTCAATAGTCTATTTCTCTCCTATAATGTTTTTACCCCCCCAATGTACCTGGTGGAGTCGAGTTCTTCGAAGAGGCGTCGACAGATCCTTCTTGAATGACCCCCTTTAAAGCAGGAGTCACGGATCGTCGAGAGGCGTCGAGAAGCGTCGAGGAACTCGGTGTTCGGTGTCGGGGAATCGACGGCCCTTCTTGAATGCCTTCCCTTTCAAGCGGGAGACACGGGGCGTCGAACGTCCGACAACAAACAAGGTAGAACGGCGTCGATGAGGCGGCAGGCTTCGATCCGAGCGGTGCTCGTCGGCGTCGAGACGTCGGCGTCCTGCGAGGAAGAGGCGTGCGGGGCCCCTCGGCGACACTAGTTCTGGACCGCAAAGATTGTGGGTGACGGTGGCCCAGCAAGGGCGTCGAGTCGCTCGAGTCTTTGGGGTCGTGAGGTGGCGGGATACCCACCGGCGGATTCTCCTCGGCGCGTTGGTCGTCCTCGACTTTCTCCGGCGGGACAAAGCGGCCGACGATGCGGACGAGGGAGTCCTTCAAGGCAAATGTTCTTAGGCAAGGAGCGGACGGCTCCGGTCGTCGGCGGCACGGCGTCAAGTGGTTCCCACGGCGGGGCAACACAACTTCGACGGGCCTCCAGCGGTTACACAGACCTGCGAACCCTGGTCGACGGCAATGGACTTCGACAGCGTCGATGTCCGGGTGCTTCACTTCGATCTCCTCGGCGGTCCCGTCTCGGGTCGGCAGCCTTTCGAGGGTCTGACTTCCAGGGCGCTTCGGCGAAGATTCAGCGGTGCTCGATGGTCCCTCGGAGCACGGGAAGAGGGCGCCTAGCCAGGTCCTCTCTCGGGTCAGTCCTCGACGATTTCGACAACCTTCAGTTCCGTCGAAGCAAATGCCACAGCAAGTCTTCTTCTTCCAGCTGGACGTCGAGGATCAGCAAATCCAGTTACTCTTGAGTGGAGACTCAGCTTCTGAATGCTTCTGAACAATTTCCAGTGGTGAGAGGTCCCCAGATATACTATCCTGTCTCTCATCCACACTGCTGGCACACACACAGCAGCCAATCACACAGAAGGGCATTCATGCAGTCAGTCAGCCAATCAGGCACACAGTGCATTCAGGCCACACTCCTCCCTTTCAGACACTCACAACAAGGAATGTGGATTGGGACAAGTACCCAGCCATTCAACACTACACACTGCATTCAGGCCAGTTTCGGGCAGGGCTGTCTCAGTCTTTGTCTCACATGCCAGAAACCAGACAACCACAACAAGAAGTGTATATTGGTCACACACTCCATTCACCCAGGTCCCACCCACAGGAGGTACCCACAACATACAGTCAAAGGGAAGGCTCCAGTCAGTCTAGCTGGGCCTTCACAACAACACCATATATGGAACTTCCACCCAACAGCCAGTCAGGGGGAAGGGACAGAGTCAGGGCTTCCCAGGACTTTGGGAAAAACAAGACAACAGGCAATAGAAAGCAAGAGGCCACAGGGGCCATCTTGTTTTCTATCAGGAATCAACTGATCCCAATGGCAGGGCCTGGGTATCCCAAAATGGAGGACGCCCAGAGCACCTGTCTAATTCAGCATGGAGCTGCCACCAGCCCATACCCTGCTCTGTGGGCCACCCACAGGTGCCCAAAAACATACACTAGGGGCACAGGGTTGTACCCCTACCCATGGGTGCCATAAGGGTATCCCATGGGTCTGTTCACCAAACCAAAAGAGAGAGCTGCACTGCCAGGAGTCCCAAATGGACTCCTGGGCAGAAAACATAACAGAACACACGATAAAAGGCAGAAAAGGACAAGGATTCAGAGGCCCTGTCCCTCTGATGCATTTCCAGCATCACACTTACCCCCTTCCCTACTTCTCCTACTCACTCTTCCGGATCTACTCTCAACCTCATCTTTGTCTCTTCCTTCTCCCCCTCCTCGGTTTCCAACCTCCCCAACTATCTATCAGACCACACCCTATTCTCCTTCTCTCTCCTCCCCTCCTCCCTCTTCCTCCATCTCTTTCTCCTGACGCGACCTCCGTAACTTTATCCCCTCTCAATTCTGACACCTGCATTTCCTCCCTCCCCCCTCTTACTCACTTTTCAACTCTCTCTGCAAATGATGCTTTATCCTCCCTATCCTCTTCTCTCGCTTCTAGTCTTGACCAAGTACACCCTCTCACTCTCTTCCGCCCCTTCCATAAACCCGCCCAACCCTGGCTTTCCTCACACCTTCTATCCATGCACTGCCTTCTCCGACGTCTCGAAAGACGCTGGCTTAAACACTGTTCACTAGCCAACCAAGCCTCCTACTTCTCTTACCACATTCTCTATGACACCGGCATTAGCTCAGCCAAATGATCCTACTTCTCTAACCTCCTCCATTCTCAATCTTCCCACCCCCACCGAATCTTCCAAACTTTGACTCCCCTTCTCTCTCCTCCTACCCCTGACCACTACGTTGCCTCTCCTCTTTCACCCTCTGACTTCGCTAACTTCTTTACCTCTAAGATACTCAGGTTACGCCATAACATTCTATGCTCCCCCTCTTATTCCCCCCTTCCCCACCTCTCAATACCCCACCCTCCTACATGTCAAACTTCACACCAGTCTCTCACTCTGAGGAAAACTCAGCCTACCGCAGCCCCTCCGACCCTCTTCCAACCTCTCTGATTCCAAAATGTACCCTCTCCTCATACCTTACCTCACCTCCCTTTTCAACATCTGTCTCATTACCGCAACCTTCCCCATAGCCTTCAAACATGCCACTATCATGCCTATACTGGAAAAGCCCTCTGCTAACCCCACTTGGCTTCCAACTTTCACCCCATCTCTCTTCCACCCTTCCTCTCAAAGCTCCTTGAACGCCTCGTCTACTCCCAACTCTCAGCTTTTGTCTCCTACCTCTCTCTCCTCCCTCCTACTCAGTCTGGGTTTCACCCCAAACACTCTACTGAAACTGCTCTCACCTCAGTTCTTAACTCCCTCCTCACTGCACGCTACTCTAAACACTCTTCGGTTCTCATTCTCCTTGACCTCTAAGCCGCCTTTGATACCGTTGATCACCCCTTACTTTTAGACACTCTTTCCTCCTTTGGTCTCAAAGGCTCTGTCCTCAACTGGTTCTCCTCCTACTATCTAATCACTCCTTTGCCGTCTCCTGGGGTGGCCGCATATCCCCTACCCACTCCCTCGACTTCGGCATTCCCCAAGGCTCGGTGCTTGGCCTTTTCCTCTTCTCGCTATATACCTCCTTCCTAGCCCCAATCATCTCTTCCTTTGGTATCTCTCACCACTTCTACGCCGATGACACACAACTCTTCCTCTCCTTCTCTTCCTTCACTCCCGATATCCACCTTAAACTCTCTTCCTGTCTCACTGCTATCAAATCTTGGATTTCCTCCCACTTTCTCACCCTAAATACTGACAAAACTGAAGTTTTATTCTTCCCTGCCAACACACTCCACCCTCCTTCTATTCTCTTTCCCCCGCTCAACTCCCCTTCTCCGCTTCTACCCGCAATCTTGGCCTCCACTTTGACTCGAACCTCTCCTTTGCTCACCATATCTCTCTTACCTTCTGTGCTTGTCACTTCCATCTACATAACATTCGCAAAATCCGATCTTCCCTCACCTTTCATGCCACCAAACTCTTAATATCTTCCCAACTCTTTTCCCGTCTCTTCTACTGTTCAGCTCTCCTCTTTGGCCTCTCTGCCTCACATCTAGCCCCCCTTAAATCCCTCTATCATTCTGCAGCCTGTACTCTCTGTCTCCTCTCTCCACATGACACCATCTCCTCTTCACTCTCCTCACTTGGCTGGCTCTCCTTTCACTCCCAACTCAAATTCAACTTCTTCTGTCTCGTCTTCAAATCTCTTCATGATCTTGCCCCTCCCTAACTTTCCTCTCTCCTTTCATTCTACTCTCCCTCTCGCCCACTCCGTTCTGCTGATCACTTCCTACTTACTATCCCACCTGCACCATGTGCCCCTGCCCGCTTCCGCTCCTTCCAGCTCCTTGCCCGGCACTATTGAAATTCTCTCCCTCTCCCTATCCGCTCTATCTCCACATATTCATCTTTCCGTTCTTCCTTAAAATCCCACCTACTTCAATCTTCCTCCTGACAGTTCTCTACTACTTCCCTCTTCTGCTCTACCCTACTCAGGCTCTCCAATGATCTCAGAAAATTGTTCTGCATATTGTTCTTGTTTATTTGACTCATGACTTGTTTTACATTGCTTCTTATGTATTCCTGTTGTTTCATGTAAAGTGCTTTGGCTTAAAGTGCTATATAAAACTAATTAAATACAAATACAATAAATATTGTTCCTTCCAACAGAAATCACTGGTGCCACCGTGCGGAGAGCTCTTTGGGGGCACACCAAAGAAAGACATTTTAGTATGAATTTTACTTGAACGCGCATTTGCGTGCTCAAACCTCTTTCACCACAGAGTGCCCGCGTTGCCCTGCTGAGCTCTGCCATCAGCATGCACTTGGCGCTCAATCATGGCCACCACCTTTGTTCCTGCAATCAGCACTGGAGTGCCTTTCTTTATTTACTCACTGCATCCGCAGTGATTGGCTTGACTCACATATTAAGGGCCAATAGGAGTGCCGGCAGGCGATTAGCCGGCCCACCCCCCCGAAGGCCCTCACCAAAGGCACCTGTCTGAGGCTGTCTGGGCCTGGGAGGGTTCAGAGGGCCTCGCCTTACTTACCTCAGCAGACTATGGATCAGTCCCTAGGCAGGCAGCCTGTAACTTCACGAACTTGAGCCTCTGCAATTCCATGCACCCTGCTGTACATCAGTCAGTGATGGCTGAACATTGTTGTTGCCGTCCCCAATAACCAAAACAACTGTGTACGAAGGTGTGCCTACGCCATTCTGCCTTCCTTGCCTTCCTTCTTATTCTCACTTAGTGCCTCTTTCATCACATTTTGTGTCTCTTTTTAAAAATCGAAACCTGGTGTGTGTGTTTAACATCCTTGCACACCTTTTGCATTGCATTTTGTGTCTCTTTTTAAAAATCGAAACCTGATGTGTGTGTTTAAAATCCTTGCACCTCTTTTGCATTGCATTTTGTGTCTCTTTTTAAAAATCAAAACCTGGAGAGTGTGTTCATCATCCTTGCACCAGTTTTGCATTGCATTGTGTGTCTCTTTTTAAAAATCGAAACCTGGTGCATGTGTTAACATCTCTGCACCCATCTGCAGTACTATAGTATTCCCAGTGCACCTGCTCTCTTATTTTCCTGGCTACCAGGCCACCTGATGAGATTATGCACAGACTGTGCTGTGCAGACCCTCCCCTTTCTTCAACTATCCACCACCACCCCTATGGCACTCCCCTATCTTCTCTAACTGCTACACTATCACCTACCCTCCTTCTCTCATGAAGTCTGGAAGAAAAAAGTTTTAAAAAGACATCCTGACCTACCAACTCTGGCCTACCTATCACAAAGACCTATTTCAGCACAACCTCCAGACACATCTTCACTGATATTCTCTTTTCTGTCCCCTCTCCAGATCTATGGACTCCATATCTCATCTCCACTCTGTCTTCTCTCACATCCTCACCCATTAATGGCGGCACTAAATGTGAAATCCTCTTGGCGGGCTTCGCATCATCCTGGTGCATCATTAATGTCTATCACACTGGCACTAACCTAGTTCAGCGTCCTCAACTCAACCTTCTCCTCTTTGACCAGTGCCTGACATCCCTAATTAACATCCTCCCTACTCCTGCTACTCCTTCTTCCACTTTCTCTGAGTCCCCTCCGGCTAGTGTACCACACCCCTGTACCCCTCGTCGAAAAACCTTTGAAAGTGGAAATCTCCTAAATCTAGCCACTCTTAATGTTCATTCTGCCATCAAACAATCTGCCGAAATGAGGTGCCCCTGGCTTGAAGACTTTGACCTTGATATCCTTGCTCTTACTGAGATGTGGTACAAGGCCACCTCAGTCACTGCTTTTGACTCCCTTTTCCCTGATGGCTGTAAGATAATCTCCATGCCTCACCCTAACTGTGCAGGCGGTGGGGTTGCTCTTATCATCCCTGAGTGGGTCCCTTCTTCCCTCATACCCACCCAGCCTTACTCTTCCGTCTCTCCCACCTCTACTCTGATCATTGCCACCATCTACATGCCTCCTGGCTCTTCCACCCTGTTTCTCTCTGAATAGGCTGATTTTTCCTCCTCTCTCCTCACAACCACCACTAAACCCCTTCTCATGGGCGATTTCAACATCCACTTTGACTCCTCAATCACGGGCATCCACTCTCTTCCATGATCTAGGCACCTCACTCTTCCACTCCATTCTCCCTTCTGGTCCTACCCACTCGGTGGGGCACACTCTTGATGCTTTCATCCACACTTACCTTTCACTCTCCTCCCCACTGATCACCCCACTCTCCTGGTCAGACCACTCTCTCATCTCCTCTCCCATTGGTTCTCGCCACCCTCTGACCGGGCCCCCCCTCAGCCATGCCAACCTCATTCACGAACATCTGTCCAATGAAACAAGTGTCTGTTGCTGCCTTTGCATCTATCTTCATCCCCCCTCTCTCCCCACTCCAGACTCTACCATCTGACTCTGCTCTCAGCAACCTCCATCTTGCCATTACTAATACCCTTGACTTTCTTGCCCCACACATGAGGATATGCCTGAAACATGCCTCTAAGTGTAACACCTGGTGCAACTCCAAACTTGCAGCCCTGAAAAGAAAGTGCAGAGCTGTGGAACGGAAGTGGCAGACCTTGGGCTCACCATACTGGCTTGTTGCCTGATCCAAAGGCAATACAGACTCTCCATCGGCACCATCTCCTCTGCATTTGATATGGTCAGTGTAAAGAAACGCACTTGTGGGGGGTGTCTGTACTCCTGCTCTCTATACGGCAGAGGAGAGGCACAGAGGACCCCAGCCAACATTCTCTATAAGGTAGCTATGGTTGAGCAATCAAGGCCTAGCTTCTCAGGAGGTGATGCAGGCTGGTTCTTAAGTACAGTGTAGTCCCCCAGCACCTGCAAAGGAATGCCCACACACTGTATTAGTTAAAACACAGTCTTTATATAAATAAGGTTCACTATCACAATAATACACTTTGTGCTCCGACAATTCTAAAATGGTAAATATATACAGTTCTAGGTGGTACCACTCTTACTCTGATTCCATTAAAATGCATCAACGGTGCTCAGTTCAAATAACATACGAATCAACACAGCAAAACAATATCAACCATAGATTTAGGAAGAAGACAAGTTGGTTAGACAATTGGCAGAATACTGGGTCCCTATCAACCAGACACAGTTCTGTATGAGGATCCCCCCACCTGGGCAACCTGTAAATGAAGATGCACTACAAGCAAGGTCCATATATTGTCTATTAAAGTCTTATCTTCTTCCATAGTTCTGCAATCCAAATGTACCTTGTATTGTAGAGTTCTTCGTTGGGGAATCAACGGGCCCTTCTTGAGTGCACTCCCTTTCAAGCGGGAGCCACGGGCCGTCGAACTTCTGAGATGAAGAAAAGGTGAACGTTGCCGTGGAGGCAGCAGCTTCGGTCCTTGCGGTAATCGTTGACTAGTGATCGAAAACGTTCTGCAACAGGGGGAGGTATGTGATGCACCTCAACGTTGATGGTTTGTTACCACAAAGAGTTAGTGAAGAACTTTGGCCCAGCAAGGGTGTCGAGTCATGGGCATCTGGCGTCGACGAACGGGACATGACCACGGCTGGCTTCAGTAGCTTTGTCAGCGTCTCTGAGGTCTTCGGGTGGCGGGAAACCCACCATCAGATTCTCCTCGGTTTTCGGTAGCCTTGACTTTCTCCAGCAGGACGTAAGCCGTCGACGATGATAAACAAGGGAGTCCTTGGGTCAAACGTTCTTAGGCAAACGGAAGCACGGCAGCTCCGGTCGGCGAAGGCGGTCGTCGACGGTGGACAGCTGTCTGGTGCTTCTCTTCGTGATTTCGCAGCGGTCCCTGTCTCCGGTCGGCAGCCTTTCGTAGGTCTGTCTACTAGGGAACTTTGGCAAAGATCAGCTGGTGCACAATGGTCCCTCGTAGCTTGGGGAGAGGTCTCCTTACCAGGTCCTCTCTTGGATCAGTTCTTGAAGGCACAGCAGCTTTCAGATTACATGGAAGGGACAAGCGGTTCACCTTCTTCTTCCAGTTTGACTTTGAGAGTAAGCATCAAGTATCAACTTCAGCTTCTGAACGATTTCTAGCAGTGAGAGGCCCCCAGAAATACTGTTCATCTTCCATTCACTCCACTGGGTCCGACTCAGGCAACCAATCACTCAAAAGGGCATTCAGGCAGTCAGTCAGCCAATCAGGCGCACAGTGCATTCAGGCCATTCTTCTCTATCCAGACACTCACAACACAGAATGTGATTCGGACAAGTAAACTGCCATTCAGCACTAAACACTGTATTCATACCAGTTTCGGGCAGGGCTGTCTCAGTCATTGTGTCAACCAGCAGATACTAGACACCCATAGCACAGAATACGTATTCGTCACACTCTCCATTCACCCAGATCCCACCCCACGGGCCTACCCACAACATACAGTCGTTGGGAAGGCTCCAGCCAGTCTGGTCGGCACTTCCCCACACTACCATATATGGAACTTCCGCCCAACAGCCAGTCAGAGGGAAGGGACAGAGTCAGGGCTTCCCGGGACATTGGGAAAATCAAGGTAACAGGCGATGGACGGCAATAGGCCACGGGGGCCATCTTGTCTCCATCAGGAATCCACGGATTCCAATGACAGGACCTGGGCATCCCAAAATGGAGGATGCGCAGGGCACATGTCAATTCAGCACGGAGCTGCCACCAGTCGGTACCTTGCTCTGTGGGCCCCACACAGGTACCCAAAAACATACACTGGGAGTATAGGGTCATATTCCCACCCATGGGTGCCATAAGGGTATCCCAAGGGTCTGCTCACCAAACCAAATACAGGAAGAGCCGCACCACCAGGAGTCCCACATGAAACCTGCGCGGAAAACAAGTCAGAACAAACATGATAAAGCAATGAAGGACAAGGATTCAGAGGCCCTGTCCCTCTGATGCATTTCCAGCATCACAGTCACCCCTCTCAGACTGAGGTTAGTGTGTCTAATCTCCCACGAGATAGACACTCTCATCCAGACAGTCAACATATCTTCCCTGGTCTATGCTCTATGGTGAAGTCTAGCCCTTGCAGGCTAATGGACCACCGAAGCAGTTCGGGTTCCCACCCTTCATCTGCATAAGCCATTTTAAGGGCTTATGATATGTTTGGACCTTGAAGGTAGACCCCGTAAGGTAGGGCCTAAAATGCCTAAGGCTCCAAACTATACTAAATCATTCCTTTTTAACAGTAGCCCACCTAGGTTCTCTAACCTTGAGTTATCTACTGATGAATATGAATGGATGTTCTCTTCCTTCGTCATCTAACTGGGACAAGAAAGCTCCAATTCTGGTGTCACAGGTGTCAGTTTGAAGGATAAAGGGCTTGCTGTAATCAGGCGCACACAACACAGGTGCCCTACACAGACTTTCCTTCAAGCCATTGAAGGCCCTCTGACAGTCTTCGGTCCAATTAACCCTCCTTGCGTGTTTGGGTGAAGTCAAAGCTGTCAGGTGTGCAGCTATAGTTCCATAGATGGATGGAATAGATGGAATTGTCTGATTAGTCGTTGAGCATGGACAAACTCACTAGGTTCCCATGTGCGTTCTTGAGGTCCATAACCTTTCCAGTCTATAAGGTAGTACAATTTAGATCGCACTATCTTGGAATCCAGAATAGCCTTGACCTCGCATTCCAGTTTCCCTTCTATGATGTCGGGCTCGGTTGGTGCCTCAATCCGAGTACCTGGTTTCATTGGTTTCAGGAGAGAAACATGGAATACGGATGGATCTGCATATTAGGTGGTAGATCCAATTTCATGGCAGCAGGGTTTATTACAGCCTTGATGGGATAAGGTCCCAAGTACCTGTGACGGAAGGCTTGTGGTCCTTTCAAGGGAATGTTTTTGGATGCCAACCAAACTATGTCTCCGACCTGATAATGTGGGGCCTCTCTTTGGTGTCAATCTACACATTTTTTCTGTTGTTCTTTGGATCTGGTCAGATTTTCAGCTGCTCCTTTAAGGATTTGAGTGATGGTTTTATGCAAGGTTGTAACTGCTGGCATTTCCAATTTCCAATTCGTCAAGTGAATTAAAAGTGGACGTTCGAGGATATCGACCATGCACTGTGTAGAATGGGGTCTGTCCGGTGCTAGTGTGGATGGAATTGTTGTAAGTGAATTCGGTCAACCAAAGGAAGTTTTTCCAGGAGTCCTCAGTTTGTTGCAACATACACCTCAGGTATTGCACCAAGGTCTGGTTGGTCCGTTCGGTTTGCCCATCAGTTTGGGGATGATGACTAGTGGATAACCGGAGGTCAATTTTGGCTATTTTGCAGCACCTCCTCCAGAGTGCTGAGACAAATTGTGTTCCGCGATCTGAAATTAGTACTGATGGGAATCCGTGTAACCTGACAATCTGTTCCAAAAACACGGTGGCAAGGGCGGAAGCAGTGGGAAGTCCCTTAAATGGAATAAAATGGGCCATTTTGGAGAATAAATCCACAATAACTAGGATGCTATTAAATCCATTGCAGGGGGGAAGATCAGTGATAAAGTCACGGTGCTGGTGGAACAGTCAAGGTGTGCAGTAAACCGGCTGGGCTTAACTTCTGAGATTTGTGTTGCACCACAGGTCACAATGAATTGGGCAACGTCTTTTCTCCAGGTTGGCCACCAATAGCCCTTTTATACTTTAGCTTGAGTCTTGGCAATCCCTCGATGTCCTTCTACAAGTGAATCATGATAGTTTGCTATTATCTGGTCTTGTAATTTCTTGCCCTGAATGTACAGCCTCCCTTGCAAATAAGGTAGATCATTTTCAATGGTGTATTGGTCTCCTCTGGCCAGCCACTCCTGTTGTGTTGCTTGTTTCATCCGAGATTGGGGATCGGTTTTCAAGTCATCCAAATAGGTGGTTTCAGCAATTTGGTTCTGGATTCGTTCTTCAGGAATGATGGCCACAGGCTCAGACGTGGTGAAAGCTTCTTTGTCCTCACTCATGCGTGACAGAGTGTCTGCCTTCCCATTATGTACTGTAAGTGATGAAAAAATCGTATTCTACAAAGAAGAGAACCCAGCGAAGCTGGCGTGAGGATTGAGCCTTGGCAGTCTTCAAGTATTGTAGATTACGGTGATCCGTGATGACTGTGACCGTGTGTCTTGCTCCCAGAAGATAGTGTCTCCATGTTTTAAAGGCTCCCTTAATCACTAGCAGTTCTTTGTCAGTGATTGCATAATTCAACTCTGGTGAAGAAAACTTACAGGACCAAAATGCTATGGGATGTAATTGTCCTGTGTCAGGGTCCATCTGTGATAATACCGCTCCCATGGATATGCTGGAGGCATCTGTTTCGACCACGTATGGCAGATCTGGTCTGGGGTGTTGAAGAACTGGTGCTGTGGTGAAAGCAAGTTTCAACTCCTGGAAGGGGTTCTCCGCTTCAGGGGACTAGAAGAATTTCTTGTTATTTCTCAGCAGGGAGGTAATTGGGTGAACTATCTGCGAAAACTTTGGAATAAACCAACGATAAAAATTGGCGAATTCGAGCACAATTTGTACTCCTTTTGTGGATGTTGGTGATGGCCATTGAAGGATAGCATCCACCTTGTGTGTGTCCATGTGTACTACCCGTGGTGTGAGCATGAAGCCCAAGAATTCAACTTCTGTTACATGGAAGAAACACTTTTGTAATTTGGCAAACAGCCGATGCTGTCGAAGTTTTTCCAAAACAGCTCTTACATGGCCGACGTGGTCCTCCTTGGAAGCCAAGTAAATAAGAATGTCATCTATGTAGACAAGTGTGCAAACGTCCAATAATTCATGAAGCACATCGTTCATAAAGAACTGAAACGCTGACGGGACATTACATAATCCAAATGCATAACCTGGTACTCGAAAAGCCCATATTTGGTTTGGAATGCCGTCTTCCACTCGTCCCCCTTCTTAACTCTTACAAGGTGATGGGCTCCTCGTAGGTTTAGTTTTGTGTACATTTGAGCATTCTTTACCTGATTTAGAAGCTCTGGGATAAGTGGCAGGGGTATCTGTTTTTTACCGTGATTTGGTTAAGCGCTCTATAGTCAATACAAGTTCTTAAGACACCTTTTTTTGTGTTGGTACGAAGAAGAGAGCCGAGGAGGGAGGGGATTTAGACGGGCGGATCAACCCGTTGGCTAGATACTGATCCAGATAAGATTTTAGATGCTGGTTTTCCTGTTCTGTTAGAGCGTAAATTCGACTGCAGGGAATTTGGGCTCCGGACACCAGATCGATTTGGCCATCGTAAGGCCTGTGTGGAGGCAGGGTGTTCACTTGCTCCTTCTGGAAAACACCTTGGTATTCCAGATAGTCAAGGGATAGGGCACCAGAGAGTCCCAGAATAATGTTTGTCTTGGGTTTCAGGTTAGTCACATTTTTGTTGTAGCAGATGTTAGCACACTCTTGAGGGAAGGTCAGAACTCGTTTTCGCCAGTCGATCCAAGGGTTGTGGGTTTCCAGCCAAGACATTCCTAATATCATCTGGAACTGAGGAGCACCAATGATATCGAAGGAGATGTCTTCTTGATGACCATCCTGACACATCAGCATGACTTTCTCGGTATGCTGCATCACTGGGCAGGATGACAACTGAGAACCATCCACTGCTGTGTCGTTTTCCGATTTCAGCTTTTGTCAGAGAGGAAGGCGCATTCGTGCAGCCAGATCTTGATCAATATAATTTCCCACCGCTCCGCTGTCAATGTATGCCTCCAAGGCATGTAACTTTGACGGTTGGTGGTTGACCAAAAGTACCGGGATGACCAGATGTGAGGTCTATACAGATTCCTTCTTTTCGCTCGACAAGTGGACCGCTACGCTTGTCGGGCGTTGGAGTTTTCCGAATTCTGTTGCCATTGTCGGTTACGCCAACTAATTTCTTGGGTGGTTTTACCGGGCATTCATGGAGGAAATGTCCTGCTCTCCCGCAGTATAAACAGAGCTGTTGTCTTCTTTTCTCTCTTTCTGCCTTGGTGATAGCACTCTGTAATCCACTGATCTGCATTGATTCAGTTTGTTCGTGGGTTTTGGTTTGGTTGCCCCGGGGTCGCATATAGACCGACCTCCCTTCAGTTCTTGTGCAATCCATTTTTTGATTTTGCAATCTATGGTCGAGCTGCACCGTCAGGTTGAATTATTCTGTACAACCCTCAGGGAGATTGACCACTTGGGCTAGAACATCCTTAAGTTCCCCCACGCAACCCTCGATAAAAGCGTGTGGTCCTCTTTTCTTCTGGCCAATTTGTCTTTGCTACGAGATGATTAAAAGTTGCAATGTAGGTCAGCAGGTTTTGGTTTCCCTGCCTAAGAGACAATAGTTAATTGTCCAGAGCTTGTCCTTGAGTATGCATAGCAAACAATTTCTCCATTTCCCACTGAAATTCCCCAAAGACTCAAAGTAGTGGATCATCCTGGTTTACTAATGGTATCGACCAGTCCGCTGCGCCACCTCCTAAATATGAGAGTACAAAGGCGACTCTGGCTTGATCGTTTGGCAAAGCCCCAGGCCGGCACAAAAAATGGAGGCGACATTGGTTCATGAATATAACGTACTTATTGGGGTCGCCTGTAAAGCGTTCGGCGGGGCCAGTGGCACTGCACCTGGAAGAACCACTTGAACTGGTGGTGATGACTGCAGCATGGGTGATTGGGCAAACCCAGTTAATGGAACCTGACCCGCGTGGGTCTGAAGCATTTGTCTTGCCAGGTAGTCAGTTCGTTCTCAAGCTACAAAAAGGTCCCTCCTTAAAGCATTGGTTTCTTGTCTGGAGGCATGGACTTCAGCCCGTAATTCTCCCAGTATCTGGGCAAACTGGTCTGTTTTCGAGGTTTCCATAACGCCCAGGCAGATATTCGTGGAGGCTTTGTGTTCTGTTATGCTCACCTGGTCTCTGCGAGGATGTTGGGGCACGGTTGCAGCCCTCCCTTGAAGTGGATTCCCCTTGTCAGGCTTCTTCCCCTGATCATGTGCTATGGACTCCACTGGTTGTTGGCACTGCCCATGCGAGGATATGAGAGAGCGTGAGAGCGGGGCATGAAGCGGGCCCAATGAGAAGAGAATGGAGTTCGTAATGCTCCGATGGAAGGTGAGTGTTGATTTAAGGTCTAGCGCGAGGATTTGTCAAAGCGCGACCTTAAACGTAATGTCTTTTGCAAATTTGAACCTGTCTTTATCTCTTTCTCTTACAGGTTCTGTCTTCTGATGGATTGCTCGTGGTAGAATGATATTGGCGTGAACGCTGCGTTCCGGAGGTCTCCAAGCGGGTGAAGAATGTCTGGGTCTACGATGATGCTGGGCGTAAACTGAAAAGAGGTAAGGATACGCTCTGCCTGCGGTAGCTGGAAACAGGTAAGGATGCGTTCAGGCTGCGGTAGGTGGAAGTAGGTAAGGATGCGCTCAGGCTGTGGTAGCTGGAAGCAGGTAAGGATGCGCTCTGCCTGCGGTAGCTGGAAACAGGTAAGGATGCGCTCAGGCGGCGGTGAGCGTTACGCTGCCATAAGCGGATTAATGCGAAGCAATTGCCTGTGGGCGGGGCAGGCTTAAATAGCCTGGCTCAGGCCACGCCCCTTAGTTCTTACTCATGGCCCCACCCTGCCACTCCTAAAGGATGCTGCACGTGCAGCCCAGCTCGTTCTCAACCCCACGCCCAGACTGGATGCATGTGGAGGCCCCTGTAGGGGAGACAAGCACCTTGCACAAACATAAAAGTGTGCAGTGCACACTTATTCATGAGCCTGGCACCAAAGGCGCCAGGACTGGGTCCAACTTGACCCTCTATGTTGTAGGGTCTGTGGTTCCTGGCCAATGGCCATGACACCTTACTGGGGAGAGGTTGGATTTGACCCCCTCCTACCTAATGACCAAGATACGTGACATTCCCCTGAGCTATCTGGCACTTGGTGGACTTGATAATGAGGTTAGCCCTTTTCAAGGCCTGCAACACTTTTGTCCAAGTGAGTCAAATGCTCCTCCCAAGTGGAACTGTAGACAGCAATGTCGTAGGCCACACAAAAGGCCTCCAGCCCACTGAGTGCGTGATTGACTAAACATTGGAAAGGGGGATGTGTATTTTTCAAACCAAAAGGCATAACTCTAAACTAGTAGAGCCTCTCAGGTGTTGAAAATGCTGTCTTTTCCTTGGCATGGTCTGTCAGAGCTATTTGCCAATAGCCTCAGTTAAGGTCGAAGGTGCTCACAAATTTGGCAGCACCTATGGTGTCCACAATCTCATCAGCCCTGGGCAATGGGTGCGCGTCTGTTTTGGTGACGGCATTGACCCCTCTGTACTCCACACAGAACCGCCAATCCTTGGTACCTACCTGGGAACTTGCCTTGGGAACAAGGACCACTGGACTGGACCAGGGACTGGTTGAGGGTTCAATAACACCAGGATCCAACATCTTGGCCACCTCAGCCTGGATGTGGTTCTTAAGAGTATCTGACATATGGTAGCACCTGCTTTTGACAGGCACACTGTCACCAGTGTCAATTTCGAGCCTACACCACGTTGTAAGCTCTGGTGTCAGGGAAAACAGAGAGGCATACTGCCGGAACAAAGCCCTGCAGGCCGTCTGCTGCACTGTCGTCAGACCTGGAGAGAGATGCACTCCTTGAGCCATCCTGAGGGTTGCTGTGCAGCAGATGAGGAAGGGGCTCACTCTCATCCTCTTCTTGCTCTGAAGCCAGCAAGAGACATGAGACTTCTGCTCGCTGGTGAAAAGGCTTGAGCCTGTTAACATGTAATACCTGAGGGCTACCCCAGGGACCCCCATGTCAACCAGATAATTGACTTCGCCCATCTTGGAGATTATTCTGTAGGGACCAGTCCATTTGTCTGCCAAAGCTTGAGGCTTGGTAGGCTCCACCACAAGGATTTCCTGTCCCTGAGTCCAATCCACTTGCAAGGCTTTAAGGTCATGCCAGTATTTGTTCAGTTACTGGCTTGCCTTAAGATTCGTTATTGCCTGACCCATCATCTGTGTCATCCTCTGTCTGAGGCCTAACACATAGTCCCCCACTTGCTTGGCAGGACCTGGAGGGGTGGCTTCCAAACCTTCTCTGATCAAGGCAAGGGGGCCCCCTCACTGGATGGCCAAAGAGCAACTCAAAGGGGCTGAAACCAACACCCTCTTAAGTTACCTCTCCGTAAGCGAACAGCAGGCATGGCAGGAGGAGATCCCATTTCCTCCTTAGGGGCTCTTCCAAAGTGCCTAGCATGCCCTTGAGAGTTTTGTTAAATCTCTTAACCAGACCATTGGTCTGGGATGGTAAGAGGTGGAGAACTTGCAAGTAACTCTGCACTCTTTCTACATCGTTTTCATGTAGCTCGACATGAAGTTGGATCCTCTGTCACAGACAACCTCCTTAGGGAATCCAACATGGGTAAAAATGCCCAGGAGCGCCCTGGCAACCACCTTGGCCGTTACCGTATAAGGAGGGGTATAGCCTCAGGCTACCTGGTGGCATGATCTACCAAGACCAGGATGAACCGATGTCCCCCTGAAGTGGGAGGGTCAAGGGGACCGACAATGTCGATGCCCACCCTCTCAAATGGTGTTCCAACCACTGGCAATGGTTGCAGTGGGGCAATGACACTGCCTCCAGTCCAGTTTTCATATTTTAAAATTAATTTTCAATGTTATATTCAGAACTTTATTTCTTGTTTTTATGTTGATCAATGCTTTTGTCATGATTTATTACTATTAAGTTTGTCTATCACAATGTGTATATATTTTTTGGAATTTTGGAAAGATGTCATTGTTGAGTTAGAACGCACTTTATCAAAACGCACTTTATTAATGTGAATTAAAGAGCACACGTTGAAAAATGTCTTCCCTCTCCAATATGTCCAATTATCCCAAGACTTCTATAAATAATTGATTTGGATGATTGAGATAACACAAATATCACCCGTAGAGTAACCACCGAGTGATGACCAAAATTATTTTTCAGATTTCTTCCTTTCAGGGTGGGATACATTCATATTTACATATTTTGGATTTTGAGGCTTAGTATCCCTACCCTTTACAGCCTCGTCCTATAACCCCAAGGGGGGTTTACCTTGATATCAACATGGGCAACCCAAGTTGCTAAGGACAAACCGCATTAGATAGGACTTCATCTGTGATCATTTTTCACATTGAATTAGTCCATCATTTTCTAGACCATTTTTTTGCCTCTCCCAAGTAAAATAAAATGTGCGTCACGCAGTGTCAGGTCTTGAGCCCTTGTAACCTGACAACTTTTGTGCATCTACATTGCTTAGTCTACACCGGCTATTCAGTAATATTACACCGCTCCCACAACTACAAGGGAATAGCAGAGTATGCAACGCTCAGTTTCACTGAACAACAAATACAGGATACCATAGAAGGGCCATCATTTTTTGACCCTATAGCAGGTAATGACCCAATAAGCGGGACGAGCAACACAGGGGACGAAATACTTAGACTGAAAAAGAAGACTTTCAGAACGGAACTCCACGCCCATTTTTTAAGGCAATATCTGAAAGCCAGCAGACTTCCCAGTGGCCTGATTGTTAGAAATACCCCATGTCTCTTCCTAGAAGATAGAGAATATGTGACTAACTTTAGTTATATTGCAACGAAATGCAGCCGGGACCTAATGGTCCTCACAATTACTACGGTGCAGAGAATTAGTCAGCAGATGCAAACGGAACTAGAGACAGAGGAAGATAAACTTAAATCTAACACGACCATTATCGATGCCCAAAAACAATTGTTGGACCTCAACAAACTATTTGAGGATTTCAAAACAACTACACTAGCCAGGAAGACTAAAAAATCGCAAAAGGACATCAAAGACTTAGACATTGTATATCCTTAAATTGCTGATAATTACCTGGCTAACCAAAATCAAGAAGGCCAGCCGGGCCCCCAATCTACCAGACAACAATGGAATCGAAGCAGAGGGGTCACATTTTCCGGATCCAGCAGCGGATCCTCCTCGGACGACCAATCAAAACGACAGACAGGTCCACCTCAATCCAACTTTCCGGATCCACTACCACAATGTTTTCCTTTTTTAGGGGGTGGTGGTTTTGGCAATCACCCATGGGGGTATCCCCAGTGGGGACAGCCGCAAAGAGGAGGAAGGCAGGGCTACAGACGCGGAAGAGGCAGACAGAGATAGCTAGTTCGAATATGAATAACCACCCGACACCCATATTCAATTTAGCAGGCATTGATTTAACAGAGGGACAAACATCTGTACTCATGAAGGGCTTATCATTCGTACCCACAGTAGATACAGACTGGTACGATTCAGAAATGGAAATCTGCACATTTCTCAGGAAAGTGAAACTCTGCACTTTCTTTAAAGAACATTCCATAGTCTCAGAGGATCCAGGAGCAGACACAGGTCTACACAGACCATCAACTTTGACTCCGTCAGATAGTCAGATACCCAATGAACGCCTGACGTTTGATAAATGTATCTTACAGGACTTTTCTAAACTTATAAATAGCAAGAAAAAAATAAAATGGGAGTCTATCACAATTTAACCAGGAATGAGAAACAGGCACTCACTGAATTACAGAACAACAAAGGTATCGTCATTAAATCGGCGGACAAAGGAGGAGGAATAGTGATCATGACCAATTCACAATATAAAGGTATGGTTTTGGCCATTTTGAATGATCGTGAATGTTATTCTATCCTCCGCAAGGACCCTACAAAAGACCTTAGTCTTGAAATATCACAAGTGGTCAACTTTGCATTAGAGAGAGACTGGCTATCTTCCAAAGAAGCTTATTCTTTTAAATCCCCAGGGGGCAGAACTCCATGCTTTTATGCCTTACCTAAAATTCTTAAGGATCCAATCAATCCACCAGGCAGACCAATCGTCTCAGGATGTGGGTCTGTCTTGGAACCTTTGAGTAAATTTGTGGACAGCTTCCTACAGCCACTCAGCATGAAAACGAGTACATATCTGAGAGACAGCACTCACTCTATCACAATCTTTGAGGAGCTACCTTTGGACCCTGCTACCCAGATTCTCGTCACAATGGATATGAAGTCCCTCTATTCCAACATCTCACAAGAAACAGCGATAGAATGCATCCGAGAATGGCTCACTAGAAACCCACTACAAGACCGGGTTCCTAGTAACTTCATTATGGAACTAATGATGATAGCCCTCCAAAAGAATTTCTTTACATTTGACAAACAAATGTACCTCCAGACAAAGGGAACAGCGATGCAAGCAGCATTTGCTCCGAGTTTGACCATCCTACATATGGCCAAATATGAAGAAGACTATGGCCCTCATTACGACCTTGGCGGAGAACCATGGTGCTGTTAGGGAGAATTCTCTGTTTAGGCTGAATTTCCCTACCTAGTGAGTCCCCCAGCAGCTTTGCTGGATTTCTGGGGTTTCTTTTTTTCTCCTGCCAAGAGTGAGACTCTTTTACCCTCACTCTTGGACCTGTTGAAGTGTGTTTTCTTGGTTAAACCTTGTGTTGAATGGGCTATGGGGTCTTTTACTCCATAGGGCCTCATGTGTTTTTGTGATGTGGGTTACACAGCACCCTCTGTGCCGTGACCCAGGGGTGTCCTAGGGACTCCCCAACATAGACTCCATACCCTGGGACTGACTACTGTCTCCCAGGGCATGTAAAGTCACCAAAGACTTTGCTAGTCTTGAATCCTGAACAGAACCAGTACAAACCATCATATTGTGGACGTACTGGCTGGGGCAATTCGATTGCCCCAGGGTCTGTTAGTCGAGGGGGCACGTCTCCGTCCCCCCTGATCGAGTTTTGGCTGGTGGCAGTGGAAACTACTTTTTATATTCGACCGCGAATATTTCCCTATGGGATTTCCCATTGTTTTAGGCTAACACATTTAATTATTTATTTACGGTAGCCTTAAACATACCGCCGGTTTATATATTTATTATTATAACTCCGGTTGGGACTTTTTGCCAAAACTTGATTCTAAAATGGCGTTGGCGTTCGCCTCTGTAACTCTGACCCAAAGTGGAGCCCTTTGTTCCACTTTTGGCGGGCTTCTCCACAGAAGCCCTCCAAAGTGGTGCCACTCTGTCTGGGGTACTTAGGAGGGGTGGAGGGGGATTTAGGCACCCTGGACTGAGTTACCTTGGTAACTCAAGTCGCACTCCGTCCTGATTGGCCCAAGTGGTGAGCCGGCCGGCTCACCACTTAGCATGTTTGAGTGACAGCTAGGCTGGGTGAATGGGGGTTTGCTGCATAAAAGCAGGGCTTTGGGGACTGGAACTTCAGAAGTCGCCACAGGACCAAGAATCCGACGAGGGAAGAGCTGAGCCGACCTGCTTCGACGACACCACCCGGTGGAGCCCTGCTGAACCGTCTCACCACTTTTCCCGACGACCGAGGAGAACTCTTAACGGAGTGGCTCCTTCCCTTGACTGGTGGGGACAACCAGTTTTCGCCTTCTTTTCGCTTCTCGAGGTATCTCGTGGCCGCCTTGCCAGTGCCAAGCACCCCGGCAACCGGAACCCCACCACTTTTTACCCCAACCACGAAAGTCGGTACAACCCTTTAACCGGAGGACTCCGCGGCTGGTTTCTTCCCGGGCAGTGCAACGACCTTCTTCTTCTGCTCTTCAGCGAGAACTTCTTCTCCCCTGACCGACGTTGAGCCTTGCTGCCACTGCCTGGAACAACTGCCACCGCTGGAGGATCCTTTCCACTTAAGGTACCGTGTTCCGCCTGGCTTCCCTTGCCACCGACTGTACGGGGTAGATTTAGCCCCCGGCTTTCGAACCTGGGAGTGCCTGGGACACCCTGGCTAAACTTTTTAAGCCACTCTAAACTCTTTCTAACTCTTTGCAAGACTCTGAATCCCTCCTAACAGTGTGATCTTGGGCACCTTTTCGCTCCGGCTACTCTAAGAGTGGGCCCTGCCTAGTGACTTTTGCTCACCTGTGACTTTGTGCTTCTTTGAGCCTATTGCAAGTGTTCTGGACCTTAGAGTGGTGTGTTTAACCCATTTCTGTTTCTTTTTATCCCTTTCTTGAACCTACTAGAGTGTCATCTAACGTTAAGCGCTCACCTCTGTTTTAATTATGTGGTGTTAACTTAGAGTTGTCTAGATAGGAGTAAGGGTTGGAACTGCTTTCATTATAACTGTGTTTGAAGTGTTTTTACTATATTTTGCTAGAGTGATTTCAACTTATGTGTGTTTTATAAATAAATAACTATATACTTTTGAAACCAAGCTCTGGTCAGTGTTTGCTTGTGCTATTGTATTTGAGTACCTATTGTGTATACTTTACATACTGCCTAACTCTTCTTGAGGGAAGTCTGACTGCTCAGCCACAGCTACCAGGTAAATCTGGGTGGTGCGGACTGCTACCAAGTGGGTTTACTGCTATACCTGTAGTCTTAAATCTTTTGCAGTGTTCCCCAAGGGAACTGCACAGGTTTCTGCCTAACACTGGTGTACAGCGGTGGGATTTGTATTGAGTATACATTTTATTGTGCTTTAGATACCTTAGTGCAACTAACCACAAAGCTTAGCACTGTAAAAGTAATCCTCTAACATGTCAGTTATAGAAAGCTATAGTCAAGAGTCCCTTGCAGCCAAAACTGCTGATTGTTTAAGAGTGCTCTGTAAACATAAGGATCTCCTGACTAAGGGCAAGAAAATGGAGCTGATTGAAAGATTGTTAGCTAACCAAAGTCTGGGTGATGGTTCAGAGGAACCTACCACTCCAGTAACTGTAGATGACAGTATTGAAATTAACATGGAGCAAAATGTTGATGATTCTGAGGAAGAGTCAGAAGAGGAGGGTGAGGCTGTTGTGACTGTCCCCCCTAGGCCTCTGCCTGCTCTACCTGCTGTACCTACTGGACCTTTACCAGGTCCCCCATTTAGTCCTCAATACTTTGAACTGGAGAAAATGAAACTAGAATTGGAGTATAAGAAACTTAATGCTCAAACTGACAAAGAACTAAGGCTAAGGGAAATGGAGCTCAAGTATGACTTAGAAATGAAGAAATTATCTGTTGAGAATGCTTCTCTCTCTGGCTCCTCTAGAAGTTCCAGTCCTAAAAGACCCCGGATGCCTAAAGAATTGGTTGGTATGTATGAGCCTAAGTTGGATGTGTTGGATTGGTTGTCTCTGTTTGAATATAATCATGGGCTCCAGAACATCACAGGAAATGACTTACTCACCTGGTTGTTCTCTAGGCTTCCCCCTGTTGCAACTGATGTGGTAATGGAGATGGGGGAGGAGGATAGGAAGGACTATGAATGTGTGAAACTAGCTTTGATAGCTAGGTTTGGGAAGACCCCTTCCCAGTATCTTAAGAGGTTTAGGAGCCTCAAAAAGCATGATGGTACCCCTTGGGCTACCTGGGTGAATGAATGTTTGAAAAACTTAGAGGGATGGATTAAGGGTTACAAGTTGAACACTTATGAAGGTATGAAGAATTTGTTTATGTTGGAGACTATTTATGATGCCTGCTCTCCTGAGCTCAGACAACACTTGGCTGATTCCAGGGAATTAGATTCCCGGAAACTAGCTAAGGCTGCTGACTTGTGGGTTGCCAACAGGGCCACTCACAAGGATTCTGGGGTCACTCAGAAGAAGGATGGGGAGAAACAGCCTAAAAAGGACTCCAAAGAGAATTCTAATACTACAAATTCCAAAGAGGGCCCCAAACAAAACTATAAGGGTAAGCCACCAGGGAAACCAAATCAGGCTAGTATACCTCCTGGTCCCAGACCAGAAGGAGGTCAGAACAAGCCTCCATTCCAGCGAGCCTTTGGCTCATGCTTTGTTTGTAAGGCTACTGACCATGTGAAAGGAGATCCCAGATGTAAGGGTAAACCTTCAGGGGTCCAGCTTGCCTCCTTAGCCTTCGCTCCAGAAGAGGAAGTACATATGGCAAGTGGAAACTTTCTATTACTAGCTGATGAACCCACTGGAGTCTCAGCTAGTGTTTCTTTAGTCTCTCTGGGGTTGTGGGAACAACAGAATTTAGATGTCTATAACTCTATCCCAGATAATACTAAAGAGTATTATAAGGACAGTGTCCAGGTGAATGGTCAGGAGACTCCTGCCATTAGGGACACTGGAGCCAGCATAACTGTGGTGGATGAATCATTTTTCAAGGCAGAGGATGTTGCTAAGGCACCCAAATGCCTCACCAAGTTAGCTGGTGGGCCTGTGCAGATGTGTCCCCAGTTACCAGTTCTCATCCAATGTAATGATATGGCTGTAAAAATACCTGTCAGTGTACAATGTGAAGTGCCAGGTAGGGTTCTGTTGGGTAATGACCTCAAAGCTCTTGGAGTTGTATCTCATACCCCCAGACCCCCTAGCAAAAGGTTACAGGAACTCACAAAACCTGCAAGAGAGAAAACCCTGAGAGGGTTATCTCCGGAGATGATGACAGAAATCACTCCTCTCCCACTGGAGCAACTTACTGCAGTAACTACCAGATCAGGAGCAAAGGGGCAACCCAAGACTCCTAGGAAAAAGCCAGCAGCAAGCACCCCAGTGCTTCCAACAAGGACTTCCCCTAGGTTGTCCAAAGTTACACCTGTAACTCCACCTCCAGCTGAGGCTGAGAGGGAGGTACAACCCTGTGTGGTTGAGCTAGACTCTGAGGAAGAGCTAGAAGGAGGCCCCAACCTTATTGGAGATTTGGACCCTGAGGACCATCCTGAGCTGCAGTCTTTACTGGCAGAAGGTGGGCCTAGCAGGGCAGCTTTTCGTAAGGGGCAAAGAGAATGTCCAACTCTGGAGGGTCTCCGCCACCAGGCAGCTTCTCAAGCTGATGGGCAAGAGCCTGGGAAGTATAGGTTACACTGGGAAGATGGCCTCTTCTACAGTGAACCCACTGAGTCTGAACCTGGAGACTACAAACGCCTTGTAGTCCCACAAGAGAACAGACAACAGTTCTTACAACTAGCCCATGAGATACCTTTGGCTGGTCACTTGAGTTTCAAGAAGACCAAGGAAAGGCTCTCACTCTACTTTTATTGGCCAAAGATGGGGGCTGAAGTAGATAGATATTGTAAGAGCTGCCATACCTGCCAGACTTCTGGTAAGGTTGGTTCCAAGAATGTGGCACCTTTAGTGCCTCTCCCAGTTGTGGGAGTCCCACTTGAGAGGGTAGGGATTGACATTGTTGGTCCCCTTGATCCTCCAACCTCCTCAGGCAACAGGTTTATCCTTGTTGTAGTAGACCATGCTACTAGGTACCCTGAGGCAATTCCTATGAGGACTGTTACAGCTCCGGCTGTGGCTAAGGCCCTCCTCGGTATTTTTACCAGGGTTGGGTTTCCTAAGGAGGTAATCTCTGACAGGGGGTCAAACTTTATATCCCACTACATGAAAGCCATGTGGAAAACCTGTGGAGTTACCTACAAGTTCTCAACCGCTTACCACCCTCAGACAAACGGGTTGGTTGAAAGGTTTAACAGAACCATGAAGAGCATGATAGGTGCTTTAGAAGAACCCCTTAAGAAAAAGTGGGACCTTCTACTGCCATGCCTTCTCTTTGCTTATAGAGAAGTCCCTCAGGAGGGAGTAGGTTATTCTCCCTTTGAGCTTCTCTATGGCCATCCAGTCAGAGGTCCATTGGCCCTGATTAAGGAGGGATTGGAAGGTGCTCCTCCCCTCAAGCCAGTCAGAGTGACTGACTATGTGATAGGTCTCCGGAGGAGAATGTCACACATGATGGCAGAAGCAAGTGACAACTTGAAAGCTGGTCAAGCTCTGGTCAAACATTGGCACGACCAGAAGGCTAACATGGTTGAGTTTACTCAAGACCAGCTAGTTCTAGTTATGCTCCCAACAAGGCAGAGGGCCTTGCAAGACAAATGGATGGGACCCTTCAAGATTGTGGGAAAACTTGGAGAGGTCAACTATCTGGTGGATCTGGGCAGACCCAGGGAAGCTCCTAGAGTCTTCCACACCAACCGACTAAAAGCATACATCTCCAGACCTGATGTAGGAGCCTTGCTTCTAGCTTCAGCTGCAGAGGAAGAAGAGAGTGAATGAGTGAATCTCTCCCTGATCTCCTCAGAGGTGTGCCTTTAGATGAAAAAGTTGAAGGAGTCAATCTCTCTTCAGACCTGACACCTGTGCAACAAGAGGAGTGCAAATCTATGTTAAATCAGTTTGCCTCCCTGTTCTCACTGTCACCAGGCTTGACCCCTTGGGGTCAGCATGAGATACTCACTGGTGACTGTCTGCCAGTCAAAAGCAGAGGATACAGAATGTCAGAACATGTCAGAACCCACATCAAAGGAGAGGTCAAGAAGATGCTTGATCTCGGGGTAATAGAGCCCTCTACTAGTCCATGGTCTAGCCCAGTTGTGTTAGTACCAAAGGCAGGATCCAAAGACTTGAGATTCTGTGTGGACTATAGAGCTCTAAATGCAGTCACCAAGACTGATGCCCACCCTTTGCCCAGGACAGATGAGTTGGTGGATAAACTTGGTGCAACCAAGTACCTCAGCACATTTGACCTGACGTCAGGCTATTGGCAAATAGCCCTGACAGACCATGCCAAGGAGAAAACTGCATTTTCAACCCCAGTTGGCTTGTACCAGTTTAAGGTCATGCCTTTTGGACTAAAAAATGCACCTGCCACATTCCAAAGGATGGTGAACCAAGTTCTGGCTGGGATGGAAGACTTCTGCATGGCATACTTGGATGACATTGCAGTCTTCAGCCACTCCTGGGAAGAACATGTGACCCACCTAGGACATGTGTTGCAGGCTCTGGAACAGGCCCATTTGACAATCAAAGCCAGTAAGTGCCAGATTGGTCAAAGTAAAGTGGTCTACCTTGGACATGAGGTAGGAGGTGGAGAAATAAGGCCTTTGCCCAGCAAGATTGAAGCTGTGCAAAATTGGACAACACCAACTACTCAAACCCAAGTGAGAGCTTTTCTAGGCCTCACTGGATATTACAGGAATTTCATTGAGAACTATGGGACCATAGCTTCTCCACTGAATGTAATCTCCTCTCCCAAATTCCCTAAAAAGGTAAAATGGAATGAGGAGTGCAATCAGGCCTTTGAAAAACTGAAGAGAGCTCTTTGCCAAGCTCCAGTCTTGAGAGCTCCTGACTACCACCAACCTTTCATTGTACAAACTGATGCTTCCAATGTAGGTATAGGTGCAGTTCTAAGCCAACTGGATGAGAAGGGTAGGGAGCACCCCATTTGCTTCATCAGTAGAAAACTGAAGGATCCTGAGACAAGGTGGGCAACTATCGAAAGAGAATGCTTTGCTATTGTGTGGGCACTGAAGAAGTTTAGGCCATACTTGTATGGTTCTACTTTTGTTATTCAGACTGACCACCAACCCTTGAGATGGTTAATGCAAATGAAAGGGGAAAATCCAAAACTATTGAGATGGTCAATCTGCCTGCAAGGGTTTGATTTCACCATTGAGCACAGGTCAGGGTGTCACCATCAAAATGCTGATGGACTCTCTAGGATGTATATCATCGACTAGAGGTATGAGGTTCATCCAGGAGTGGATTAAATCCTCCTGTCCCTTAGTCTGGGGGGGGCGAGTGTTAGGGAGAATTCTCTGTTTAGGCTGAATTTCCCTACCTAGTGAGTCCCCCAGCAGCTTTGCTGGATTTCTGGGGTTTCTTTTTTTCTCCTGCCAAGAGTGAGACTCTTTTACCCTCACTCTTGGACCTGTTGAAGTGTGTTTTCTTGGTTAAACCTTGTGTTGAATGGGCTATGGGGTCTTTTACTCCATAGGGCCTCATGTGTTTTTGTGATGTGGGTTACACAGCACCCTCTGTGCCGTGACCCAGGGGTGTCCTAGGGACTCCCCAACATAGACTCCATACCCTGGGACTGACTACTGTCTCCCAGGGCATGTAAAGTCACCAAAGACTTTGCTAGTCTTGAATCCTGAACAGAACCAGTACAAACCATCATATTGTGGACGTACTGGCTGGGGCAATTCGATTGCCCCAGGGTCTGTTAGTCGAGGGGGCACGTCTCCGTCCCCCCTGATCGAGTTTTGGCTGGTGGCAGTGGAAACTACTTTTTATATTCGACCGCGAATATTTCCCTATGGGATTTCCCATTGTTTTAGGCTAACACATTTAATTATTTATTTACGGTAGCCTTAAACATACCGCCGGTTTATATATTTATTATTATAACTCCGGTTGGGACTTTTTGCCAAAACTTGATTCTAAAATGGCGTTGGCGTTCGCCTCTGTAACTCTGACCCAAAGTGGAGCCCTTTGTTCCACTTTTGGCGGGCTTCTCCACAGAAGCCCTCCAAAGTGGTGCCACTCTGTCTGGGGTACTTAGGAGGGGTGGAGGGGGATTTAGGCACCCTGGACTGAGTTACCTTGGTAACTCAAGTCGCACTCCGTCCTGATTGGCCCAAGTGGTGAGCCGGCCGGCTCACCACTTAGCATGTTTGAGTGACAGCTAGGCTGGGTGAATGGGGGTTTGCTGCATAAAAGCAGGGCTTTGGGGACTGGAACTTCAGAAGTCGCCACAGGACCAAGAATCCGACGAGGGAAGAGCTGAGCCGACCTGCTTCGACGACACCACCCGGTGGAGCCCTGCTGAACCGTCTCACCACTTTTCCCGACGACCGAGGAGAACTCTTAACGGAGTGGCTCCTTCCCTTGACTGGTGGGGACAACCAGTTTTCACCTTCTTTTCGCTTCTCGAGGTATCTCGTGGCCGCCTTGCCAGTGCCAAGCACCCCGGCAACCGGAACCCCACCACTTTTTACCCCAACCACGAAAGTCGGTACAACCCTTTAACCGGAGGACTCCGCGGCTGGTTTCTTCCCGGGCAGTGCAACGACCTTCTTCTTCTGCTCTTCAGCGAGAACTTCTTCTCCCCTGACCGACGTCGAGCCTTGCTGCCACTGCCTGGAACAACTGCCACCGCTGGAGGATCCTTTCCACTTAAGGTACCGTGTTCCGCCTGGCTTCCCTTGCCACCGACTGTACGGGGTAGATTTAGCCCCCGGCTTTCGAACCTGGGAGTGCCTGGGACACCCTGGCTAAACTTTTTAAGCCACTCTAAACTCTTTCTAACTCTTTGCAAGACTCTGAATCCCTCCTAACAGTGTGATCTTGGGCACCTTTTCGCTCCGGCTACTCTAAGAGTGGGCCCTGCCTAGTGACTTTTGCTCACCTGTGACTTTGTGCTTCTTTGAGCCTATTGCAAGTGTTCTGGACCTTAGAGTGGTGTGTTTAACCCATTTCTGTTTCTTTTTATCCCTTTCTTGAACCTACTAGAGTGTCATCTAACGTTAAGCGCTCACCTCTGTTTTAATTATGTGGTGTTAACTTAGAGTTGTCTAGATAGGAGTAAGGGTTGGAACTGCTTTCATTATAACTGTGTTTGAAGTGTTTTTACTATATTTTGCTAGAGTGATTTCAACTTATGTGTGTTTTATAAATAAATAACTATATACTTTTGAAACCAAGCTCTGGTCAGTGTTTGCTTGTGCTATTGTATTTGAGTACCTATTGTGTATACTTTACATACTGCCTAACTCTTCTTGAGGGAAGTCTGACTGCTCAGCCACAGCTACCAGGTAAATCTGGGTGGTGCGGACTGCTACCAAGTGGGTTTACTGCTATACCTGTAGTCTTAAATCTTTTGCAGTGTTCCCCAAGGGAACTGCACAGGTTTCTGCCTAACAGGTGCTATTTGCACCATGGTCCATGGCGCTAAGCTGCCAACTCCGCCATGGGGGTTGGCGGACTTACCGCCCCATTCCGACCTTGGCGGGGCGGTAAGTCCCCAATCCCCATTTACCCTTCCCCATTCCCATTTTTGCCCCATAGGGTATAATGGGAGTGGGGAAGGCGTTAATTACGCCACCGTAAATTACGGTGGTGTAATTAACAACAAGGTCCCTTAGCGCCATGGATTTTAACGCCTGCTAAAAGCAGGCGTTAAAATCACCATGGCGCTAAGGGAACTCATACTCAGGGGGAAAGGGGCGCCATGGTTTACGCCGGCGTAAACCACTTTCCGCCAGGGTCGTAAGGAGGGCCTATGTGTTTTCCCCACTCAATCATTGGAGGCAACAAGTGGGGCATTGGTATCGGTATATAGATGATGTAATTTTCATCTGGACAGGTCAATTGAGTGATCGCTTACTTTTCTGGGAATGGTTGAATTCCTGCAACGCAGATATACAGTTTACCATTGAACATAGTAAATCCAAGGTCCCTTTTTTGGACCTGATTATCCAACATTTCAATGGCAAACTAGTATGCGATCTCCATCGAAAATCTACTGACAGAAATACGCTACTACATCATACAAGCAACCACCCAATTCACACCAAACAGAATTTGCCTTACGGACAATTTCTGCGGATACGGCGTAATTGCACTATGAAACAGCATTTCCTCACACACTCCAAAATGTTCTCCAACAGATTGCAAGAAAGAGGCTATCTCAAGAAACTTCTGGATCACTCAGCCAGAAGAGCACTCAACACCAACAGAGAATTACTCCTGCAGCCGAAAACCAGACTGACAGATCCCGAGGATGACCGCCTCATTTGTGTGGTGAGGCATGGCAGAGAAACAGCGAAAATTAAGACAATTATTCAGAAGCACTGGCACATAGCCAAACTAAACCTACCAGAGGAACCCCGCCCAGATTTGCATACAAGATGGCTAAAAACCTATAAGATCATTTAGTACATTCCCTTTTTCAAGCAGAATCTTCTCATACAGGACAAAGAACATTACGCCCAATACAAGGGCACCACCCCTGTGGTAATTGCGTGGCATGTCAATTTACCAAGAAAATGAAAACCTTTAAGATCGGCCAGAGGGAATGGACACTTAAAGACTTCACCAACTGCAAGAGCTCCCATGTTATTTATTGCATTGAATGCCCATGCGGCTTAAGATACGTAGGACAGACAATGAGATCAGTACATCTAAGGATCTCTGAACATAGATCCAAGATATGTTGTAAAACACTGACAGCACCTCTGGTGGCTCACTTTGTTGAGGCTAAACACTCCCCCAATGATATTATGTGGTGGGTACTAGAGAAAGTGAAGGGTGGAACAGATTTAATACACAGCTTGTTACACAAGGAATCCAGATGAATTCACTGATTAGACTCTTACCACCATGGACTGAATGACATTTTTCAACCAGTGGTACATTGAGTCGACATTAGGTGATCCACATGTAGACAGCATGGGCAACAGGGCCTAGTATATCAGCACATCAACCTTTTGCCCTATCCAACAGAGCATATGTCACATAACCGCCTCCTGCGACAATCTCTCAGGTTCCAGCACTATGCCAAGATAGCAACTTCCAGTGCCATTTTTAAGTGCACAACGAACAGGCACACACACTGGAACCCAGTAGATTTAAGCCACAGCGGGGTTAATGATCACAAGGGCACCCCCATAAAATGGCACCCCCCGCCCTGCAATAACGGCGGGGCAGGGTTTTTTTTGAAAAATGTTTCAAAAAAACTTCTTTCATGTTTTTTAACTCTGCACAACACACAGCAGCCATATTTATCATATTAGACCAACAGGATTACTTCCCAGCATACAATTTAGACACACCAGGCACCTTTGAGGGATGGCGTTATAACATATGTACCTTCCTGCTGGACAACTGACTCGGATTCGCTGACAGGATCGAGGACCTCGGCCGCACAGGCAAGCAGCCGCGTCCCCTTGACTACGAACCACAACAACGCACGCAGCTGGCTCCGCGTCGGGATTTCCGGGGTCACGTGGACCTATCACGAAGCAGAACGAAGTATGCAATGCCCTGACAACCAGCGCACCTTCGGCTTGCAGAGACGCGTTCCCTGCAGCAACCAGACGCACTAGCGCTGGATCGGAGCCCCGCGGCACTCATCCGCGACATGAGGAGGACCTGTTCTCTTGCGACTCCGCGCACCATGTCTATGAAGGTAAGCCCAGAAACCGTAGGATACAGCCTATCGTACCCCATATACGCTATGCCCTCCCAACAAAGTCTTAGATAATGAGCACACCGCCATGGATTTTTCCATACGGCTCCAGGCACCCGCTGCCACTAGACAGCAGCAACCACTACCCAGCCCCAGACACGCGGCTTCTTTGATAAGAAACAACTTATACAGCAGCCCCCAGACTCATTAACACTACTTAGCCATAATATAGACGGTAACCATTCCCTTATTTTTACAGGGACAGAGACCGTAGGGGACCCAATTTGACCCACCACACCATTTTCAGAGCTCCCATCTCGCATGCCAGCCTTTTCAGGTAGCTATGCCGTTTCAAAAATTCTCATCCTTACATTCAGTGAATTTACCATCATGTGTTGAACTATGTACACGGTTCTGTATTGTGTTTTTCAGTTGAAACTGAGCGTTGCTGGACATATAGAGGTTTCAAATGACCTCTCCACCTCCTGGCACACCTACAAGCATTCACTGCACTTATTTGTGAAACAAGAATCCCAGACTAATACCGAGGTAATAATTGGGGCCCCTTTTAGTTTGAATATGATGCCCCTCCATTTATGAGAACGTGCATCATACAACCTTTCCTCACTAAATTGAGGTTTCTACCATTTTGTTTTGTATCGACAGGTAGCACAACCATAGATCAAGGGGGACTCATAGGAAGGGCTCTACCCGAAAATGTACCTGTTTGTTGCAATTAAGAAACACAGAAGCCACCACACTTGAGTCTAGGGATCACCCTGGGCTCAAGACAGGACACCTCCCAAGACTGGGATTACAGTATCGGCAGGTAAAGCCTCAGTCGAGGAATTTGAGGCTTAATTTAGATTATATAGGGTGAGACATATCCTGACCAGCATTGAGATGGGGAATTATAATGTTTGCTTTTTACATATTTACACAGGGTCTTCAAACAAGACGCCCTGATGAAGGCGGACTAAATAGCACCTTACGACCGCCGAAACGTGAAGAGCTTGGTTGGAGACTGAGCCCCACGTAGGCAAAGAATTCTTTAACCTCAAAGACCCAGATACAGGCTTCATTAGAGCCTCAGGACATTCATTGATCCTTACTAAATTCCTGCCTTTTCACCAAAACAGAAACCTGGTTGGGGAGAGACACAGGGATTGTCTTAGGACACCCATAACTGGGTGCAAAACTAGGGAACTGAATTTAAGTTTTCCTATTTTAAAATTCATTTTCAATGTTATGTTCAGAAACTTTATTTCTTGTTTTTATGTTGATCAATGCTTTTGTCATGATGTATTACAGTTAAGTTTGTCTATCACAATGTGTATATATTTTTTTGTATTTTGGAAGATGTCATTGTTGAGTTAGAACGTATTTTATCAAAATGCACTTTATTAATGTGAATTAAAGAGCAAACGTTGAAAAATGTCTTCTCTCTCCAATATGTCCAATTATCCCAATACTTCTATAAATAATTGATTCGGATGATTGAGATAACACAAATGTCACCCGTAGAGTAACCACCGAGTGATGACCAAAATTATTTTTCAGATTTCTTCCTTTCAGGGTGGGATACATTCATATTTACATATTCAGGCTACCTAGTGGCATGATCACCAAAGACCAGTATGAACCGATGTCCACCTGAAGTAGGAGGATCAAGGGGACCAACAATGTCAATGGCCACCCTCTCAAACGGTGTGCCAACCACTGGCAATGGCTGCAGCAGGGCAATAACATTGCCTCCAGTCTTGCCAGACAACTGACAAGTTGGGCAGGTCTTGCAGTGGGACTCTACTTCTACTTCCATCCGTGGCCAGTAGAAATGGGCAGAGAGCCTCTGCTTAGTCTTCTTGATACCAAGATGACCAGCCAGGGGCACCTCATGCCGGCATAGTGTTTGATGGAAGGGCCTGAAAACCTGGGGTATCACCAACCTCTTGAGGGCACCAGGTTCAGGCTTAGTGGGCTCACTAACAGAGATCTCACCCTCCCAATAAATCCGGAATGTCCTAAGCACTTCTCCCTGTGCCTGGAACAGGACCTGTTTCCTTAGACTCTCGAGAGAGGGGCACTCTCTCTGACCCTTATAGAAGTCCGTTCGGGAGGGGCCCCCTTCAGCTAACAAGCATTGAAGGCCAGGGTGGCCCTCCGGGTTGAGTACCACCTCTCCCACAGGAAAGTCTTTTGCCTCTTCTCCCACAGGAGCTAAGGCTTCTGTACCCATTGGATCTAGCCCAGCCGGAGCATGAATCCCAATGGGTGCTGCGGGAGCAGCAGGAAGAGAAGGGGTCCATTTCGCAGAAGCAGTCTTCTTGCTCTTCCTTCGTCGTGGTGCCTTGAGTTTCCCCGTCAGCGAGGGTTCCGGACTCACAGCCGGACCCAGTGTGACCTGTGATCGGGTGACTGCCGCAGCAGTCATTGGTAGATCATCTGAGATCATCCCCAGTTCTACCAAATAATTTCCTAACAAAATGTTAGCAGGCACGGTGTCCTGTACCAGGACAGGAAGCTTGGCTGTCTTGTCTCCAATCGTAATGTTAACAAAGGCTACCAGCAATAATTTGGGAAGACCACCAGCTAACCTGGTGGTTCTCAGAGGAGCACCTACATAGTCATCTGGCTTGAGCAGGGTCCTATCCACCACTGTCATGCTTGCCCCAGTGTCTCTCAAGCAAGTAGAAGGCTGGCCATTCAAGAGGACACTTCTCAAAAACCTACAGATGTTTTGTGGGATTGTCGCCAGTACTTCCGCATACTGGTCCCATGCCCCAAGGGAGACTAGGGAAATCTGTACGGGGCACCTAATGTGATCCCTGTAGAGGAGGGGAGGACAGTGGTGTCCACCTCAGCTACGGAGTAGGTATAGGTCAGGCTGACAGCTGGACTCCAAGTGCCTTACCCTTAAATGTGGTGGTCACCCCTTTTGTGATCCAGAACCCCACAGTCCCAACAAGTGCCAGGAATGCGGGGTACAGTACTGGAACCACTGGGACCCTGCTTTGCAGCAGGCGGACCACTAATCTTACTCCCACCCACAAAAGACTTATCGCCACTGGATTTTTGGGTCTTAGTAGAGGATGGTTTTGGTTTATTCGACTGTGACTGCTTTTGGGACTCCCCAGCCTTCTGAGAGGTCCCTTTTTCTTTGTCCTTGTCCATCCCACTGGAGTCCTTAGGGTACACCCGGTGGGAGACCCACCTGTCAGCCAGCCTGGCCAGTTTCAAGGGATCTAAAATGTTTTGGTCAGCAACATACTGATGCAACTCCGGTGAACAGGCTTCTGAAAAATGCTCAAAAAACAAAAAGGTGCGACAGCACAACAAACGTTTTCACTTTGAAAACATCAATCCACCCCATCATGTTCATGTGCGCAGCACTCACCCAGTCAACCCAAGACACATGCTCTTGTTTCTTAAATTCCCTGAATCTTTTAAGGTATTGGGTCGGTGTCTTGCCAAACTTGGCAATCAAAGCAGACTTCGTGCACTCATACTGACTCCTTTCTTCCACACTCAGTTTCAGAATACAGTCATATCCAGTCTGAGGCACTCTGCTTAATAAACACTTAGCCCAATCTCTTTTATCAACATCATAAATTGCACAAGCCATCTCAAACGCTTTAATCCATTGGAGGATATCAGAAACCTCTGCATACACACCCACCAAATCTTTCATGAACTTTGTGGCTGGGAACCTGACACTCTCAAATGGTTTTGCTGAAGTCTCCACTCTAGCTTTCTCTAGCTGGATTAAATGACATTCAGTGTCCTTGTCTTTGAGTTCCAGATCCCTGGGTTTAAGGATCACTTGTTGTGCCAGCTCCTCTTTCTTAAGCTCAGTTTCTATTTCCAACTTTTTGTATTCTTAGGCCAACTTCATCCTTAATAACTCAAGTTCCAGGACATTCTCTGAAGAAACATAGCTGGCAATCGGAACAGAGGCAGCAGGAACGGTGGCGTTCCCAGAATCAGATACAGTACCAACCACAGGGACAGAGTCCTCATTGGTTGCATTCCCCCCTTTAAGAGCTTCACAATTAGTCTGGTAGTCCACCAGGGCAGCTATCAGCTCAGCCCTAGACTTATCCACAAAGTCTAATTCCCTGTCTTCACAAGCACCTTGGAGAGCCTCTAAGCTCATCTGAGTCAATTTACCATTCCTAATAGATTCCATTTCTTGTAATGTAGTTATCTTGTACACAACTAAACCTCAATTCAACAAAGTGTAGATATTTTGTAAGTACCAAGGTTATATGCTGATTCTTAAAACCATTATAAAGAAACGCGTTGGTGGGGGGCATCTGTACTCCTGCTCTCTATACGGCAGAGGAGAAGCACAGAGGACCCCAACCAAGATTCTCTATCAGGTAGCTATGGTCGAGCAATCAAGGCCTAGCTTCTCAGGAGGTGATGTGGGTTGGTTCTTAAGTACAGTGTAGTCCCCCAGCACCCACAAAGGAATGTCCACACACTGTATTAGTTAAAACACAGTCTTTATATAAATAAGGTTCAATGTTATATACACTATCACGATAATA
This sequence comes from Ambystoma mexicanum, assembly GCF_040938575.1. NCBI lineage: Eukaryota > Metazoa > Chordata > Amphibia > Caudata > Ambystomatidae > Ambystoma > Ambystoma mexicanum. The sequence goes on along the minus strand of NC_090940.1, from coordinate 463,358,772 downwards.
TACTTTGTGCTCCGACAGTTCTAAAATGCTAAATATATACAGTTCTAGGGGGTACCACTCTTACTCTGATTCCATTAAAATGCATCAACTGTACTCAGTTAAAAAAACATCAACACAGCAAAACGATATCAACCATAGACTTAGGAAGAAGACAAGTTGGTTAGACAATTGGCAGAATAGTGGGTCCCTACCAACCAGACACAGTTCTGTATGAGGACCCCCCCCCACCTGGGCAACCTGTAAATGAAGATGCACTACAAACCCAGTCCATATATTGTCTATTAGAGTCTTATCTTCTTCTATAGTTCTGCAACCCAATTGTATCATGTGTTGTAGAGTTCTTCTTCGGGGAATTTAGGCGCCCTTCTTGAGTGCACTCCCTTTCAAGCGGAGCCAAGAGTCGTCGTACTTCCGAGATGAAGAAAAGGTGAACGTTGTTGTGGAGGCACCAGCTTCGGTCCTTGCGGTGCTCGTTGACGAGTGATCGAAAACATCCTGCAACAGGGGAGCGTGCAGTGCACCTCGACGACAATGGTTTGTTGCCGCAAAGAGTTAGTGAAAAATGTTGGCCCAGCAAGGTCGTCGGCGAACGGGACGTGACCGCGGCTGGCTTCAGTAGCTTCATCAGCGTCTCTGAGGTCTTCGGGTGGTGGGAAACCCACTGGCGGATTCTCCTCAGTTGTCAGCGGCCTTGACTTTCTCCGGCAGGATAAAAGTGGTCGACGGTGATGAACTAGGGAGTCCTTGGATCACATGTTCTTAGGCAAATGGGAGCACAGCAGCTCTGTTGGTGACAGCGGTCATCAACGGTGGACAGCTGTCCGATGCTTCTCTTCATGATTTCGCTGTAGTCCCTGTCTCCGGTCAGCAGCCTTTCGTAGGTCTGTCTACTAGGGAGCTTTGGCAAAGATCGGCCTGTGCATGATGGTCCCTCGTAGCTCGGGGAGAGGTCTCCTTACCAGATCCTCTCTTGGGTCAGTTCTTGAAGGCACAGCAGCTTTCAGATTACACGGAAGGGACCAGCGGTTCACCTTCTTCTTCCGGCTCGGCTTCGAGAGTAAGCATCAAGTATCAACTTCAGCTTCTGAACGATTTCTAGCAGTGAGAGGCCCCCAGATATACTGTTGATCTTCCATTCACTCAGCTGGGTCACACCAATCACTCAGAAGGGCATTCAGGCAGTCAGTCAGCCAATCAGGCTCACGGTGCATTCAGGCCATTCTTCTCCATCCAGACACTCACAACACAGAATGTGGATTCGGACAAGTGCTCTGCCATTCAGCACTACACACTGCATTCATACCAGTTTCAGGCAGTGCTGTCTCAGTCATTGTGTCAAACACCAGATACTAGACACCCATAACACATAATGCATATTCATCACACACTCCATTCACACAGGCCCACCGCACTGGCATACCCACAACATACGGTCGTTGGGAAGGCTCCAGCCAGTCTGGTCGGGACTTCCCCACATTACCATATATGGAACTTCCACCCAACAGCCTGTCTGGGGTGAGGGACAGGGTCAGGGATTCCCGGGACTTTGGGAAAATCAAGGTAACAGGCGATGGATGGCAAGAGGCCACGGGGGCCATCTTGTCTGCATCAGGAATCCACTGATTCCAATGACAGGGCCTGGGCATCCCAAAATGGAGGATGCGCAGGGCACATGTCAATTCAGCACAGAGCTGCCACCAGCCCATACCCTGCTTTGTGGGCCACACACAGGTGCACAAAACATACACTATGAGTACAGAGTCATACTCCCACCCATGGTTGCCATAAGGGTATCCCAAGGGTCTGTTCACCAAACCAAATATAGGACGAGCCGCACCGCAAATGAACTCCTGCACGGAAAACAAGTCAGAACATACATGATAAAGAAATAAAGGAAAGGGATTCAGAGGCCCTGTCCTTCTGATGCATTTCCAGCATCACAGTCAAACCCTCCACCCTCATAAAATGGCTTCACGATACCCTAGGTATCTCGGAGCGGGCACTGAACTGGCTGACCTACTTCCTCAGTGACCATCCGTCCCAGGTTATTCTAGGCTCTTTCTCCTCTCCCACCTCTATCTCCACCTCTATCTCCACCTGCGGCATCCCTCAGGGCTCTAAACCTTCTCCTTGGCTCTTTAAAAACTACCTTGCTCCGCTTGCATACCTCATTTCCACTTTCTCCCCCAACTTCCAGTGTTATGCAGATGACACACAACTCTTCTTCAAACTTCCTGCTGATCCTCTTCTCATTTCCTAATTCATTCCTGACTGCCTATTTGCCACCCAGTCCTGGTGTACTTCCAATGATCTCTGCCTCACCACCAGCAAGACTGAGATCCTTCCTATTGGGACTCCTGCACCCTCTTTCTGTCACTCTGGTCATCCTCAATGGGCTCTCCCCCTTCTCCTTCATCTGAAGCCAGAAACCTTGGCTCATCTCTTTGACACCTCTCCTTCCTTCATTCCTCACATTCAGGACCTTGACAAGAAGTTCCACTTTCAACTCGATCTCCCCAAAAGAATTCTCTCTTTTCTCATCTTCCCCAGAAGCTCAGTGTCTCTAGAGCTCTGGTTCTCTCTAGAGTATCTTACTGCAATAGCCTTTTCAGTGATCTACCCTCTTCTTCTCTACGACCCCTCCAGCTAATCCAGAATACAGCTGCAAGACTTATCCTAGGCCTCAAGCCCAGGGACCGCATCTCTCCAGCCCCAAAAACTCTCCACTGGATCCCGTTTGCTGCAAGGATCAAATTCATATCCCTCTGCATCATCCATAAGGCTGTCTGGGGCCAGGGATCACGCTATCTCCGACTTGCTCTTCCCAAATACTCTCCCTCCAGATCCCTCCGATCCTCCGGCTCCACTTCTCTGCTTGTCAAGCCCTTCTCTAAGCAAAGAGTGGGCGGCCACTCCCTTTCCTCGGTTGGCTCCCTTCTCTGGAACAGCCTCCCCCTCTCCCTCCACCTCAGGCCGGATCTCCTTAAATTCTGCAAGCACCTCAAGACTTTCCTCTTCTCCTCCTTCCCTTCCTCCCTCCCTCCCTCCCTCCTGTGCTAAACCCCACAGTCACTGTGATTGGTGACCTGGGCCCTTATGTGTCTTCCTGGATCCTGTCCCTCTTTCCAATCGCCCGCAACATTCTCCATCCCTCTGCACTTGCCCTCAGGCACCACTTGGCCTGTGCTGCCTCACAGTCCAGCACCTATTTAATGGGCTGATTGTTGGGCAGAATTATATGCAGTACCCTTTGGGAACACCACACCCGATTAAGACTACAAGTGACAGTACAATTTCACCTTTGGTACAAGCCTGTGCTCTACACAGTTAAGTGGTAACAGTAGCAGAGCAGCCAGACTTATCTCAAGAGTAAGTGAGCAGTATCAAATAGTTACACAAAGGACTACACAAAGGACAGCAATTACTATGATTCAGGCAAACACTAATTCAAGGTTTTCAAGTAAAAGAATATACATTTATTTCACTCTTCAGTTGTATAACATTACACTATTATAAGCAGTCTAAAAATCACTTTCTTAATACACCACACCACTTCCCTTAAATTCCAGACAAGTTAAGCTCACAAAATGAAGTGTGAGCAAAATATATGTATGTATGGTAAAGTTCGTGGTACGGTTACCGGACGAGGTTGGTTGGTTGAAAAGTTAGTTCAAAGAGAACAGAAGGACAAGCCCTCGGATTGGAGAAAGATTTCAAACACTTTCACCGCGGCTGAACGAAACACACAACCGGATTTGCACAGTACCTTAAAACGTAGCTGAGGCAGACGTTCCTGGTAGTTCCTGCAGGCTTGCGGTTCCTGAAGCGACTGTCAGACTGATCAGAAGTAGGAAGACTGGAGGGTCCTGCACTATCCAGGGAAGAAACCTGCAGCAGCGCCAAACAACGAATAAAAGGTGCGCTCCTTAAAACCCAAGCAGGGTCCGACCTTCCTGACTATCCGGCTCACTGTAGCTCTGTACAGCGAATTCGACCAGAGGAGGGGTCCTGGCTTGCAGTTTGGGTGAACTGGTTGGTCCCACCAGCTCAAGGGAAGAGTTTCCTGGAGGATTTTCTCTGTCGTCGGATGTAGGGGTCCTCTTCTTCTAGTTCCTCATTGGTTCTTTCGTTCCAGTGGCGACTCTGCTCTTACAGTCCCAGAGACCTGCTTTTTATGGAGTTTTCCCCCATTCATACAGCCTGGCTGTCAATCACACAGCAGGGTGGCTGGCATGGCAAGGCCAGTCCCCTTAGCCAATCAGACAAGAGTGTGACTTGGGTTACCAAGGGAACCCAGGGCAGGGGTCCTAAAACCCCTCCCTCACATCCTGCCTACCCAGACTCTCAGGAGCCTAAAGGAGGGCTTCTGTGTGGAAGCCCGCGAAAAGGCGATGAACAAAGGGACCAAACCTGGTTTAGCACGCAGAGTAAAACACGAGAAAGACTTTAACAAAAAGAAATGGCGAATAAACCTGACCGGAGCCAAAATAAAACCATTTGGTCAAGCGGGTTTATGTTTGAGGCTAATATAATAGCCTAAAACATTACCACGTTCATATAAGATAATCGCGGTACAAAAGTTAGGGTAGATACCACTGCCACCAGCCAAGTCTTAATTTAAAGGGCGCGAAGCAATGCCTCAAGAGGCACAGACAAAAAGGGATAAGAATTAACCCTTTCCAATACTCCATGGAAGATGGGGTGTACTGGGTCTGTGGTTTAAAGTGACTACAGTAAAGTTAATGGCACTTTACCCTTTTCTGGGGGACTGTAGTGAGCCCCAGAAAATGGAGTCGGTGGAAAGTCTAAAACACAACCCTGTGTCACTGCACTGAAGGTGCTGTGTAACACAGATGGAAAAATGTGGTACCCTGGAATAGGTGAGGCTCCAGTGCCCAGGATCACACAGAAAGTAGAAATACTCATAGCAAAACACAGAGAAGAGTGGGAAAAAGGCTCACACTCTTACCAGGTGAAAAAGATATATATCCTGAAATCCAGCAAAGTTTCTGAGGGACTCAATAGGTAAGGGAAATCAACCATTTATGAGAATTCTCCCTAACACTGGTGACCACTATTCCATCTAGTGCTCAATGCCTGCCACTTACCTGTTGCCTTGCAACTGTTCTCCCTAGCACTTCACCTCTCTGTGGATCCTCTAGCCCTTACCCAATTTCCCTGTCCTTTCTCTCTCTCTGCACGTGCACGATCCAAATGTTCACAAGGCCTAGTAGGACCGCTTCTTTTGCATTTTGCATATTGTTAGGCAGAATCCTCTGCAGTACACTTAGGGAACACTACAGACAATTAAGTCTACAAGTGGCAGTACAATTTCACCTTTGGTACAAGCCTGTACTACACAGTTAGAGTGGTAGCAGTAGCAGAGCAGCCAGACATATCTCAAGAGCAAATGAGCAGTAGTAGAGATTACACAACGGACCACAATTACTGTGACTCAAGCAAACACTGATTCAAGGTTTCTGGGTAAAAAATACAAGTACATTTATTTTTTGAACCATCTGTTCACAAAACACTTCACTTTTATGAAACAAAACCACACTCTAAAATACACTACACACAACCAATTCCTCTGGTTCATGTAAACTCAAGGTAAGTACATTAGGATTTGACAGACCGGTGTTGTGAAACAAAAGTCGTTACCGTCGGTTAATATGCGATCACTTTTTGACAGTAATGACAGTGCGATCTTACTAAAGAAAATCATACCCGCGGGAAGGAATGTAACCGTAGTCAAACACACTTAGCAGTAAGAATTAAAACCAGGGAATAGTGGATACAAATCACAGGCAATACTTTTATCAAAACAAGGGAATCAGAGAACACTTTCTAAGAAGCAGATAAAAGTCAATAGGCCTGCGCCAGTATCACATGGAGCAGGGGCTCTGTTGTCGAGGATCACACTGTTAGGATAGTTCACGATTCAAGATGCCAGGAGTACTTGGATATTGTCAAAAGGAAGCAAAAGTTATAAGAGGGAAGAAAGAAAGGGCAAGCCTTCATAGAGGAAAAGGGTTCACCCTGATTCCTTAAGGTCGGAAGGAGAGAACGACCAAATGGACACAGTACCTTATTCGTATGAAGAAAAGCTGGTGCCACGGCAGTTGTTCCTGGTAGTTCCTGCAGACTCACAGTTCCTGAAGCTTCAGTCATGGGGACAAGAAGGACATCTGGAGCGATCTGCACTACCCAGGGATTAAGCCAGCAGCAGCAAAAGCAATGGTGAATAAAAGGTGCGCTCCTTAAAAACAGGAGAGGGTTCTTCTGATGGCTATCCGGACCACTACAGCACTGTGCAGTGATTCTGACCCAGAAGAGGCTCCTCTGGCTGTTGAAGGCGAGCTGGTTGATCCCACCAGGCTCAAAGGAAGAAGACTCTGAACTGAATCTTCTCTGTCGTTGAAGGGTAGATAGCTCAGGGCTGCAGCAGGGCTTTACTGAGACTCAGGGGTTGCAGCAGCCGTCTTCTTCTCTGCTTCTCTTCGGTTCTTGTAGTTCCAGTGGCGACTCTGTCTTCCAGCCCAAGAGACCTGTCTTTTATGCAAAAATCCCCCATTCACACAGCCTGGCTGTCAATCACACAGCAGGGGGGTTGTCAAGCCCGGACAACCACCTCAGCCAATGGACACAAAGTGCGACTTGGGTCTCCAAGGAGACCCTGCAGGGGGTTACTAAACCACTCCCTCACATTCAGCTCACCTAGACACCCAGACGCCAAAGGAGGGCTTCTTCGTAGAAGCCCGCCAAAGGTCGGTGGACAAAGAAAGCAAACTTGGTTTGCTGCACAAAGTAAAACACAAGAAGGATATTAACGCAAAGAAATGGTGACTAAACCCGACCGGAGCCAAAATAAAATGCATTTGGTCAAGCGGGTTTATGTTCGAGGCTAATACAATAGCCTAAAACAGTACTACATTTATATAGTATAATCGCGGTAGAAAAGTTAGGGTAGATACCACTGCCACCAGCCAAGTCTTAGTGTTAAGGGTAGCGAAACAAGGCTCCAGGAGGTACAGACAAAAAGGGGATCTGCGTTAACCCTTTCCAATACTCCATGTAAGACAGGGTGTACTGGGTCTGTGGTAAAAGTGACTACATAAAGTTAATGGTAACTTTACCTGCTTCTGGGGGACAGTAGTCAGCCCCAGAAAATGGAGTCAGAGGGAAGTCTCAAAGACAACCCTATGCCACTGCACTGAAGGTGCTGTGTGACACACAAATAAAAAGACAATGCCTAGGGAGTTGGTGATAATCTATAGCCCATGAGCACAAAAAGTACAACACACACAAAAATACACTGTAAGAGTGGGAAAAGGGCTCACACTCTTACTAGGTGGAAAAAATAAACCCCAGAAATCCAGTAAAGCTGCTGAGGGACTCACTCGGTAAGGGAAATAAGCCATACATGAGTATTCTCCCTAACACATATTCCATTGTCTTTCTGTATTCCCTTGTTCCCTTCCCTTTGCCCAGTGGGTGCCTTGAAACACAATTTCCTCATCTACATGTGCCTTACAAATCACTGATAAAATAAATAAAATAAAATAAATATGAAATCGCCCGTCGCATGCCTTTAATCGATAAGGGACATCATATTTCACAAATTAGATTTGTCATACTTGAAGTCATCTATAACCTCCAAAGAGGAGCAGATATTGAAAAAATAAAAACAGCGAGCACTATACTGGATTGAACTCTTAGACTCTCGATTTCCTTGTGGAATGAATGAGGAATACATTCTCAATTGCTTTATCTAACAAGATAAATATTAGGAGAGATATTATGAGCGTATCCCACATACCTATCATTAGGAACAGACATTTACAGAATGTGACCATCTATATACGAATATCAGTACTGTTATCACAGATGATACAATTTTAGTCTGTGTTTAGTTTTATTGTGTTGGTAACATGACCAAATGACAGAAGGATGTCCGTTAACATCAACTGTCATGAGATTGTAAGTGTAATTGACAGAGCACTGGAATCATGATACAATTTTCATATTTAAATAACTAACATTTTTTAATCTGCTTTTTTATATGATATTTTATAATTCTTTGGGAATATTAGTGAATTGAAATATTCTGACACCACTGTTAACTAGATTTATTCATATTCACTTTTTGTTTATTATTTACTAAAGTTATTTTACTTATATTCTTCGTCTTGACACAGCTAACCTCATCAAGCATGACCAACCTACTTTTCGGTAACCATTATTTAAGTGGTATTTGACTATATCATTCACTTACACAATTGCTCATTCAGAACCTTTTGAAAATTGGTTGGTAAACTGATGTGATTCCTGTATTATCATGAATCTCAGCATAGGACGTGTCGACGTCATCACGGTAATAACGTAGCTATGCGATGATGTAATGACGACTAAATTCATCCTCAAATTTACTTTTTGCGACAGAAAATTCTGCTGATCTGATGAGCTGCAGAAAGCATTAATCTGTTCCCCCAAACAGAAAGAAGCTTTATAACTTCTAATAGGAACTGCAAGATAATGAGAGATTGAAGAATATACAATAATAAATGTTTAGCCGAATAACACGAGAGGCCCATTCCTGCCCTGGTCTTTCTCTATAATATTTTTAGAGAGAACTAACATTCTTCCATCGAATATCTTACCTCTATCTGGACTGCTAGACGAACCATAGGTACTATACTTCCTATTATTGGCACATAATGAAATTTTACATTGTATTCCCCTTTTCTTGTTGATTTATTTTCTTTATTTTCTAGAATAAAAGTCTCTCACGCATGAATAGAATCACGCAAATATAATATCATATATTCCAGAATTTGCTTCACCAATTCCATGAAGTACGGAATGACTTGATAAACCCTATGTAGATACTATGGGCCTCATCACGAGTTGGGCGGTAAGTGGGCGCTAATAGCTTTACCGCCAGGACCCTTGGCGCAAATAGTGCTGTATCACAAGTGCGCAAGCATACACATTCGTCCCCGGCGGTAACGCTAATTGCATCTGGCGGAAACATTGCTGGAAGGTGGCTTACCGCCTAAAGATCCAGTGCATTTAACGCAATTAGCACCAGCGGGAAATGCATCACCGCCCAAACGAGAAGCACTGCGGCTGCCATTTTGGAAATCCCAATCCAATAAAAATCAGAGTCCCTGTCAGCCATCCACACTCCACAAGCACCAAAAATGTCCCAGGAGAGGGTCAAGGCCAAAGAAGCCCAAGATTGGCTGAGATAGCCAAAATGTACAGATACTGAGCTGGTTGTGCTGGTCGATGAGGTTGTGGCTGACCACGATGAGCTCAACTGTGCAAGGCAGCGGGAAAACTCCTCCTAGGGCAGCAGCCAAATCTGGAGAGGGTCAGACAGAAGGTAACTGAAGTTGGGCGCATCCCCCGGGACGGGGAAGACTGCAGGAAGAGATGGAATGGCCTGCATGTCTGGGCACTGCTGTCCCAGCACAGGCAGAACACCATGGCCACAGTGGGAGGCCCACTGCCACCACTAGACTTACATCGTGGGAGGAGAAGCACAGCTCGGTGCTCGACATGAAGGGAATCAAGGGTGTCAGAGGTGCAGAGGCAGGTGCTGGCAGCCAGGAGGCAGAAGGCGATTCAACCCCCCCAATATGTGCATGCAACATTAACAGCCTAGCACAGTATCCCCAGTCTAATGACCCATGAGCCATGCATTTTGACTGTGGGCAGTGTGTGGGAGCCACTACAGGCACCTACCGCAGCATCCACGTGCCAGTGTACCAAGGCCACCCTTGTGAGTCAGAGCAGTGGCGAGGACCACCAGGGGACACATCCAAGCACCATGCAGCACACACTGATGGTGGGAGCCCAGCAGTGCCCCATAGGGACCTGAAAGTGACAAGTCCCCCCGTACCTGAATATCACGTGGGTCGCAAACTTTAGGGCATGTGGATCAGATGCATGCAAGACAAGCAACAGCTATACCACCACTGTACCCTTGCCGTACCCCCACGGCCAAATGCAAAACCCCTAAAACCCCTATATGGCCCCCCCTTCCTGCACCTTTTCTCATCATAGCCAATACACCTTCAAAAGTCCCAGACAAGGCCTGTACATCAGCCCAACATCCCTGTGCCACACACATCACCATTTATACATCTCTCTGCATGCCAAAGCATGTGGGAGAATATGTTCTAACACCATCCCCTATGTTCCCTACAGACACACGCGTTTCACCAGATGCGTCTGAGGATGAGGAAGCAGCAGACCCCATGACACTAGTAGCATGCCCACACCACCAGCCCAGCCCACCAGGAGCACACCAGTTGGCACAGACAACACCTCTGCCGCCAATGACACCACCAGAGAGAATATGCCACTGCCGACCATGACACGGGAGGAACAAGGGGAGCGCACCAGTGACAGCGACCATGCAGCAGTGCCCGCAACACCAGGCTGCAGTCTGCGCAGGCAACACAGCTCCACACCCAAAAGCCCACCACGCTGCTAACAGCGCAGCCAGAAACCCAAGAGACCACCACACCACCGACAGCACAGCCAGAGTTCCCAGAGCCCACCACTCCGCAGGCCCTGCCACACTCCCGAGCCGGACACAGACACCCCCTCCTATGGCTTCCCTGTAATCAGCCCATGCAGGCAATGTACCCCCTCACCATAGCTGCCTACGGCCACATTGGGCATGATTATGCAGAGGCTGGATGTCATGGAAACAAGGCAAAGGCAGATGGAGTCCATCACCAACATCCACTCCGACCACATGCAGGCAATCCGGGATGCCATCCATGGTGCAACACAGAGGATGGCGCGTGACAATGCCCGGACACAGAGAGGTGTAACTGCATCACTGCAGCACTGACGGGGTTCGGCAAAGGGTGTGCAAGATGTCAGAGGGTGTCTCAGCCCTTGCTGAGCAGATCCAGGAAACCAATGACCTCCAACGGCAACAGCTGCAGAGTGCAGCCTCAATACCCTCCAGTTCAACCATGCCAAGAAGGGAATCACAGCAGAGCACCCCTGGGCACCAGTCCCTGTGCCAGCTGCGCTCACGGTCACCGGCTGCTGGGAGTGGAGGGAAGAGGACAAGGCCATCGTAAATGGCATGACTCTTGCTGGGCTGAGTGGCCATGACGTGGACACCTTGGGGGCAGGGGGAGAATTGACTGTGTGCTGGGGAGTTGGTTGTAGGCTGTGGAAGGGGGATTGTGTGCTGGGGAGTTGGTTGTGGGCAGGGGAGGGGGGATTGTGTGCGGGGGAGTTGGTGATGGGTGGGGGAGGGGGATTGTGTGCTGGGGAGTTGGTGGTGTGCAGCAGGAGGGGGGATTGTGTGCTGGGTTGTTGGTGTGGGCATCGGGAGGGAGGTTAGTTGGTGCTAAATGTTAAAGGTTAGTTGAAAATCAATAATGCGTGCACATTCCTGATTGTGTACAAGTTCCATTTATTGACAGTGCTGGTAGTGGACAGAGGCAGGGTGTAGTTCTAGAAGAAATTGTCCATTAGTGTCTATCTCCCTTCCCTCATGTCATCCCTGTGAGTGTGTCCTCTGGCTCCTGCCTCATGATGTTCCTCAGCTTCTTCCTCTGGGTGTGGCCTGTCTGTGTCAGGGAGTAGTGGCACATTCCTTCTCAAACAAATGTTATGGAGCATTGCACACACCAGTACAATTTTCCTATCTTTGTCAGGGGCATACATTAGGGCTCCACCAGTGTGATCTACACAATGGAATTTTGCCTTGAGAAATCTGAAGGTGCGCCCTATGCATACACGGGTCCGGCTATTGGCATGGTTGTAGGCGGTCTCGTGTGGTGAACATGGGTCATGTACAGGGGTCATCAGCCATGCCAGCTGCAGATATCCAGAGACACCTGCATGGGGTGGCATTCAGACATCAGTCAATTGTCTCATACTTGGTTTTGATGTCTAAGGTATCGGGGCATTGTTAGCCGTGTGCATGAATGTGTGCATGCCGCCCATGCAATGAGAATGTGTGATGGCTGTACAGCATTTGTAAATGCATTCCTTTCCCTGTTCATGCACCCTGTGGCAATGTGGCAGGTGCTCTGTGGCGTGTCCTTGGTGATTGCCCATGGGCACATGGGTGTGTCACGGGTGGACTTGCTGTTGTGTGCTGCTGTGTGTGTCTGCGCTGTGCCACATTCCTGATGCATTGTGGTACATGTGGTGTAGTGTGTCATTGTGATGACAGCGCTCAGTGTCTGTCTGCGTGTGTGTCCAGATGTATATGATGTGTGCATGCTTCCTTGTATGCCCCCTGACGTTGGTGCAGGTGCTGCCCGGATGCTTCCAGTGCTGCCACTTTTCATGCCATGCTTTATTTCTGTTGCCATACCCCCTCTTTCTTGGTCTGGTGCTTCTATGTGCATGTGTGGCAGGCATTGTACTCACACACCATTCAGGTCCGTTGTCCTCTGTGCCTCTCTATGTAACCTGGCAGTGTGCTGTTGCGGAGGACCATGGTGTCATGGGTGGAACTTGGGTAGTAGGCACAGCAGTGGCTGATGATGAGGTTGGGGCTGCAGGTCACCTGCACGTTGAGGAAGTGGTAGTGCTTCCCATTCCTTTATACAGCCTCATGGGCCCGGGGCGCCACCAGCGCAACATGGGTACAGTCAATGGCTACTATGACATTAGGCAGTAGTACGATGGCATGAAACCTTGCCTTGATGTCATTGACCTGGGCCTGGGTGGTGGGCAGTGCAACATGTCGATTGAAATGGCGCATGAGGGCATCCAGCACCTGGCCTCAGAACTGCACTGATTGTGGGCTGTGAAATGCCATGCATCATGGCCACAGAGTGCTGGAAGGTGCCTTTCCCCGGGAACTGCAGGACTGCTACCAGCTTCAACAGTGGGGGCACGGCTGTACGGATGTTGATCCTGCTCCTAATGTCTTCATGAATTGTGGCCAGCAGCTCAGTGATGGTGCCCCTGTTTAGGCAGTACTCAGTTACCAGCTGGGTGTCACTGAGGGCCCAGGGTGATGGTCTGACCCTGGGGGTGGTTTCTTGCCTTGCTGGGGCTGCTCTCCTCCTCCTCCTCATCACCCCCCATGCCACTGTGCTACCTGTGCCCTGGCATGGTTGGCCTGTATCTAGAGGTCCAGGCACAGCATGATCCGCTGCCTGGACCAGCCTACAGCAATGAAAGGCACATGGTGTTGGAATCAGTGTTTGGGGCCTGGGTGTGTTTTATAGAGCCTTCTGGTGAGCATTGTGTACACCTGTGGCTTAATTTCTGACACGTGGGTTCATTTACCTCCAACTGGAGGCAGAGGGTAATTCTCGGCAGTATTAGCACCGGTTTTTGACACTAATACCTCAGTACATGCACTTGTGATATGGCTGTAATTGCGCTTTGTGTTGTCAGCACTATTTGCTTCAGCTGTAATTGCGCGGGATCTAATAGTGCCGGTTCCTTTTGGATCTGGCGGTATTTGCGCTGACTCACAATCCGGCGGAGGGGTAATGGTGTTGCTAATACCACTAACGCCTGATTTAAGGGCTACCGCCCAACTCGTGTGTAGGCCGTATATGTTGAATATTTGATGCATGTATTTTCTAACTAAAATATTGTTTTGATAAAAAGGAAAAATCTTTTGCCATATGGGCACTGATTATGTTCTCATATTATTATTATTAGAAAGAAGATAAAGATGAAGGGAAAGAATTCCTAAAACGCATAGAGCTGAAACATGGTGGCAACTTCAAGGGTCCCTGGGTTGATAATGCCTAATCTAGCATGCAGGAGAGGGTGTTAATGCTAATAGCACCCCGGGTTGTCAATCCAGTGCTGAGAGAAGTCTATTTTATTTTAATGAACAGGATGTCGTGCAGCGTCCCGTTCATTCAAACAAACGACTGTACTAAGATGGCCCCTGCGGAGATGGAAGGAAGGAGCCCCTCTTCCATTTCCCTGACAGCCTGGAGGGAGCCTGGCGCCAGCTTCCTGCTGCCGCCAAAACAAAAGCTAAATGGGGAATAGAGGGTGGTGGGCAAGATGACGCTGCAAGGCAAGTAAAGCAGCCTGCAGGCTCCATGGAACACAAGCTGAGATTAGCAGTTTCAGCCTGTGATCCAGGGAACCTGATTGGCTGCTCCCACCGCCCCAGGTGGTAATTCACCTTATACCTCTACTTGTCTTAAATTATTGACTGAATTTCAGTTACTTTATTGAGTACAGGGACCTGGGGTACCCCATCATTAGATAGCATTCATTCTACATACTTACACCACACCCTATGTACCAGGGTTGTTTTTACCGCCCTTATGAGAAGAAGATTTATCAGATTCTCCACCCTCCTTATCTTTGGACTTTTTCCCTTCCTCCTCTTTACCAGTATGAGTTTTGTTCTTATGGGACACTCGATGTGACACCCATAAGTCGGCTGCAATGGCCAGCTTCTTAGGATCTATCTCCTTCGAATCGGCCAAATGCTGCTTAAGCTCCGGGGAAGAAGATGCAAAAATGTGTTCCAGAATGACAAGATTTATCATGCCTTCGAAGGTAGAAACCTTATAACCTTCGACCCAGCCAGTTAAGTTTTTCAAGGACTCAGTGACATAAGATACCCAAGTACCACCTTCCTTTTTCTTGTACTCTCCGAAACGTTTCAAATATTGGGCCGGAGTCTTCCCAAACTTTAAAATGAGAGTTTGCTTTAACATTGCGAAATCAGCTCGCTCAGCCTTCGACATTTCCATAATGGCACTATAGCCAGAATGGGGCAGTCTGCTGAGTAACCAGGCAATCTTATCAGCATTGTCAACTTGTTGAACTTCGCATGCATACTCAAACGCATTCAGCCAGTCCATAATGTCATTCCTTTCCTCATACACACTGAGCAGATCTTTCGGAAACCGTGGATGAGAGGAGGCCCCAGACCCATGTCCAGGACCCTTGGACCCATTTGCAAACTGAAGCTTGGCCAGTTCCAACTGGTGATCCCTGTCTTTTTGTTTTTCTGCCTGTTCGATTTTTAGTTTGGCTATGCTGAATTCAAGCTCCTGCTGCCTGAACCGCAGCTCTTGCTTCTTGAATTCAAGCATAGCCTCCCCATCAGCACTGGCAGAGGAAACATTAGACATCTCGTCCTCCCTGTCCTCGTGGTCGCGATGGATCAGTGCAGCGGCAGAACCGTCGGTTCTACCAGTGAGAGCAGCCCCACCACCTTCCGCACTGTCCTCAGAAGTTATAGCGTCAAGCTGCGCTTCTTGCCACGCCACGATTCTTTGGATCATTTCCAATTTCGTGCCTTGAGAGGAAACCCCTCTCTCCGCACACATCTTTTTCAATGTTTCTGATCTGGAAGCATTTAAAGTTAACAAGGTATTTTTTTCCATACTGTTAGGTAGGACTATGGCCTTTTTAAAGTTATACTACAACAATTCACTACGTATCCTGGTTGGAATAACCTGAAATGCCTTAGTTCGTGCGCAACACTGGATACCTTCAGTCGTATCCCACCGCTGTACACCAATTTGTTAAGACGGATTCCTGAACTCTGTCCTGGTGGCGCAGAAGTTCAGAAGGCCAACCCAATTACTTGGAACAGGGTAACCTCTGGACGAGCCAGACCAATCAAGGTAGCGATCGCGGCGGTCAAGACTAGGTCTCAAGAGGGGTGAGGGTGACTGAAAGCCCGCAATGAGCACACAAAGCAAGATCACTTACAAACTACTCCAAACAGTTGTTATATTAAAAATATATACACATTTATTTCAAGGCCTTTAAAACAATGACCGTAGCGAGAAAATCACAATATAACGATAGTAAACCAACACATACCATATCAACACAGTATATATACAAATACAGTCTCAAGCGTTAGATGCACGAAATGGGTAGTCCACCTAAAAGGGAAGGAAGACAGGCAGTGTGAAATAATGCTTAGACCCAGTTCGCCTTCAGAGGCACCTAACTAGATGGAAGTCCGAGCCCTACGAAGAGTGGAGCCTTGTGCTCAAAAGTACCTGCACGCGCTGGTGCCAACGGGCAAAAGGAGAAGCTCTTCGAGGGGAATCAGGCAGTTCAGTTTAGTGCACAAAAGAAGAAGAACAAGTTCCGCGACTCAAGCGCAGCCTCCACAGTGGGCAGAGGCAGAGCGCGAGTACGGAAAAGGGTGCTGTTTGACACAGCGGGGAAAAGCAATGGGCTCCTGCAGGAGGGCGACCAGATCCTAGCTATGCTACTCACCGGTCCCCGATGCAAGCAGACCCAGGCTTCTCCGCGTCCGTTTCAGTAGCTGGCAGGTTCAGAAGAGCAGGGAACGCCTTGTCGTCGTGTTGAGTAAAAAGACGTCCCAATCGAAGAAACCCGCACAGTGTGTTACCACAGCAGGGCAACGGAGCGGCCGTGTGTATCTGAGCCAAATGTACACTACTCACTTCAGACCTGGGAACGCCAAGTGTACAAAGCGTGTGAGAGTGAGAAGGACTCGAAATACTACACAACCTGGCGGCGGTTACAGAGCAAGACTCCCGTTTAAGCTGGTCAGTCAGCTGGATGGCCCAGAGACGCTTCCGAAGGCTTACTGGCAGGAGCTGGTGAAGATGCCGAGAATAGCTGTTCCCGCTATTCCAAGGGTCGAAGTACCAGTACAGGCCTTCTGGTTCAATCAAAGGTGAAAAGGGTTTCACAAGACGACAGCAGTGCAGAGGAGAAGTCCTTCAGCGGGTCACCAGTGATTCCTCGGTTCAGCCTCTTGGTTGCAGGATACTTGGCTCCTGTATTCCTTCGTTCGTGAGAACTGAGGAGATCGACATGGTAGTGGTGTTTCCAGCCCCCTCTTATCCACGGTTCCCTTCGCGCCAAAACGGAGGGGACCCAATGAGAGATCCGCTCATCAACACTCACACCATTCGTGGACCAATCACGGACCACGGTGGTCCCAGGCATTCACACCACCCTAGACTCTCTGGCACCCAGGATGTGTATTGGGACCAGACATCCCAGCCCACATCCTGGAGGCACACACAAGACATGTAGAAGCCCGCAAAAGCATCCGTGTTTCGCTGGAAAGTACATGCCCAAATAAGGAAGGCCCCGGGTCGGCTCGACCTGGGGAAGGTGAAGGGAGCAAGGCGGTCAGCGGACAGGACAAAGGAGCCTAGTGGTCTGGCCATTTTGGGAGCCAGACCACCATTTTGGGTTAAGCGCGGAAAACGCGCTTAGAACGCCAAAAGGAGCTCAAAACACAAGAAGCGATCGCTGCCACCATTCCCGTCCCTGAATCACTTGCACCGATCAGATACAATCCTAAACGAGTATCTAGGGCCTGTAGAAGGCTAGAGACCCAAGAGAGCTGTAACTTAGCTTACAGTGCCCTCTTGTGTCATGTTGCACGAAAGCCGCAACATGATAAAAGAAACTACGGGAAACAGCGTTCCCCGGTACTGACTGTCTTAAGGGCATGTCAGTTTCCCCGTAAGAAAGGAGCGAAAGCCCAGAGGAGTGCGGCAGAAGGCTGCACTTCTCTGGCAAAGTCAAGAACAAGGTGAAAAACAACAGCAAAAAGTTTAGGGGTTGCCACATGGAAGGAAAATTACCTACAATTACGAAATCTTTCCTAACACTCGCCCCTCCCAGACTATGGACAGGGGGAACTAATCCACCCCTGGATGAGTCTCTTGTTCAGGTCGGTTAAACATTCTGGACAACCCATCAGCATTGCTATGTTGGACACCTGGCCTATGCTCAATAGTGAAGTCGAAGCCTTGTAGACTTATGGACCACGTAAGCAACTTTGGATTCTCCCCCTTCATGTTCATTAGCCACTTTAAGGGCTTATGGTCAGTTTGCACAGTGAAGTGGGTCCCATAGAGGTAGGGCCTCAGCTTCCTTAGGGCCCACACAACAGAGAAACATTCTTTCTCTACCGTGGACCATCTGAGCTCTCTGTCCTTAAGCTGGCGGCTAATAAAACCAATAGGGTGTTCCTTACCCTTCTCATCTACTTGTGATAGTACAGCTCCTATCCCAGTGTCAGAGGCGTCCGTCTGCACGATAAAAGGTCTTTGATAATCCGGGGCACTGAGGACAGGGGCCTGGCACAAGGAGTCTTTTAAGCCATTGCAGGCCTTCTCACACTCGTCGGTCCAAGTTACCTTCTTGGGTTTCTTCGGAGTTGTGAGGGCAGTCAGAGGGGCAGCTATGGTGCCATAGTCTGCCACAAAATTGCGGTAATACCCCGTGAGTCCTAAGAAGGCTCTCACTTGGGTTTGCGTAGTGGGGGTAGACCAGTCTTGTACTGCTTGTACTTTACTGGGAAGAGGCTGTATCCTCCCTCCACCTACTTCATGTCCAAGGTAAACCACTGAGCCTTGTCCAATCTGGCATTTACTAGCCTTTATGGTCAGGTGTGCTTTCTGAAGAGCCTGGAGCACAATCCCGAGGTGTTTCACATGGTCTTCCCAGGTGGCACTGAAAACTGCTATATCGTCCAGATATGCAAGACAGAATTCGTCCAACCCATTCAACACATGATTCACAAGTCTCTGGAAAGTGGCAGGTGCATTCTTCAACCCGAACGGCATTACCCGGAATTGGTAAAGGCCGTCAGGAGTAGAAAATGCTGTCTTCTCCTTGGCATGTTCTGCTAAAGCTATTTGCCAATAGCCAGCAGTGAGGTCAAACGTGCTGAGATACTTGGAGGCACCCAAAGTATCCACCAGCTCATCTGTTCGAGGCAAGGGGTGTGCATGTCTTGGTGACAGCATTCAGAGCCCTGTAATCCACGCAGAACCTCAATTCAGAAGTGCCTGCCTTTGGAACCAAAACCACAGGGCTGGACCAAGCACTACTAGAGGGTTCAATCACCGCAAGGTCTAACATCTTGTTGACCTCGGTCTTAATATAAGACCGTACTTTGTCTGACATCCTGTATCCCCTACTTTTGGTAGGTACACTGTCTCCTGTGTCAATGTTATGTTTGCACCAAGGTGTCAAACCAGGCGACTGTGAAAACAGGGGGGAAAACTGCCTAAGCAAACTTTTCACCTCAGCCTGCTGATCAGAAGTCAGGTGAGGGGCCACTCGGACACCCTCAAAGGAGCTATCTGAAGGACCGCTTTGGAACAGGTCGGGGAGAGGTTCCGACTCCTCTTCCTCAACATCTGAAGCCAGTAGCAGTGCTGCGATTTCGACTCTTGGGACGAAAGCCTTCAGCCTATTCACGTGAAACACTTTTGGAGCCTGTCCAGGCCTTCCAAGGTCCACTAAATAGTTAACCTCACCCAGGGGCTCCACCACTGTGTAAGGGCCGGACCATTTGTCCTGTAAAGCTCGAGGCCTTATGGGATTCATGATCAGGACTTGCTGACCAGGTGTAAAGTTGATGAGGGAAGCTTTCTGGTTGTACCAATGTTTCACCAGCGCTTGTCCTGCCTTCAATTTATCACTAGCCAAGCCCTTCAGAAGTACCATCCGTTTTCTGAGCCCTAGCACATAATCAACTACATTGGTATTAACAGGGGGAGTGGGCATCTCCCATCCCTCTTTGACGATGGCTAAGGGTCCCCGTACGGGATGACCGAACAGAAGTTCGAAGGGGCTGAAGCCAACACCCTCCTGTGGTACCTCTCGGTAGGCAAATAGTAAGCATGGTAAAAGAAGATCCCATTTTCTTCTCTGAGGTTCCTCCAGAGCCCCAATCGTGCTCTTTAACGTTCTGTTGAAACGTTCCACCAGACCATTGGTCTGGGGGTGGTATGCAGAAGAGAACTTGTAGGTGACCCCACATTCTTTCCACATAGCCTGCATATACTTCGACATAAAGTTGCTGCCACGATCCGACACAACTTCTTTAGGGAAGCCAACCCTAGTAAATATGCCGAGTAAAGCTTTTGCAAATGACTTGGCAGTTACAGTTTTCAATGGGATGGCCTCAGGATATCTGGTTGCATGGTCAACCAGCAGCAGGATAAACCTATTGCCCGAGGATGTTTGCGGGTCAAGGGGACCAACGATGTCGATCCCTACCCTTTCAAATGGTACCCCCACAACTGCGAGCGGTACCAACGGAGCTTGGATTGTTGTGCCAACCTTACCAGACAACTGGCAGGAGGCACAACTCCTGCAGTGACTTTCTACTTGCACCCCCATCTTGGGCCAGTAGAAGTGCATGGATAACCTTTGCTTGGTCCTCTTCATACCAAGGTGACCAGCAAGGGGAACTTCATGCGCCAACTGCAGGAGGAAGGGCCTAACAGCAAGGGGAACCACCAACCTCCTATGGTGTCCTTCTGTAGACTCTGTGGGCTCACTATACAGGAGTCCACCTTCACAATAAATCCTATGCGTCCCAGGAGGTTCACCCTCAAGCTGGGAGCAGGCCTGTCTCCTTAGGCCTTCCAGAGATGGGCACTCACGTTGGCCTTTACTGAATTCGTCCCTATCAGGACCTCCTTCAACTAACAAGTCTTTTAGTTCAGGATGATCGTTGGGGTCAAATACTTCAGGCATCGCCACCTCCTCGTCAGGCCCGGGCGATTGACCAACTTCTTCCACCGCAGTGGTAGGCGAGCTCGGGGGAATATTCTCTTTCCCTCGTCTTGACTTGTCGACTCCTTTCGCCTTGGGTTTCCCCTTCGGCTGGGGCAGCGTATTGGTCTTGTCCAATGCTGCCCGTGCTTGAGACAGTGTGTACGGTCTTTCGGCAGTGTCTCCTACGAGCCCTAAAGCTCTGAGATCATTACCTAACAAGACCTTTCCCGGGACGTTTCTCTGAATGCTCACTGGAATCCTGACTGCTGTACCATTTAAAGTAAGATTTACAGGTATTACTGGGAACATACGGAGTGGGCCGTCAGCCAACTTAGTGGGCATCAGAGTAGCTCTGGCAACTTCCTCTGAGTCTACCAAGGTAGAATCCACTACAGTGCGACTGCACCCACTATCCCTAAGAGCTGGAGTATCTACTCCATTGATCAGCACACTGTCTTTAAAGTAGTGCTTGGTATTATCCGGAATCCTAGCATAAGCCTCTGCAACTTTAGGCTCCCAGGAACCCAGGGACACTAAAACTACCTCAGTCTCTATCACGCTGGGAAATGAGTCTGAGGAGAAGGATGCTCCTGTAATCTCTTCTTCCTCGTAGGAGGAGAAGGCCAGATTAGCGGAGTGGACCCCCAAAGGTCTAACCTTACACCGGGGATCCCCCTTCACGTGGTCAGTTGCTCCACAAGCAAAACAAGATCCATTGGTTCTGTTTACATAGGGAGGCTTATTGTAACCAGAGTTCTGATTCGGAGGCTGACCTCCACTACCCTGTGAGTTCTCTTGTGTCTTACCCTTATTCTTCTTTTTGTGGCCCTTATGAGAAGAAGATTTATCAGATTCTCCACCCTCCTTTTCTTTGGACTTTTTCCCTTCCTCCTGCTTACCAGGATGAGTTTTGTCCTTATGGGACACTCGATGTGACACCCATAAGTCGGCTGCAATGGCCAGCTTCTTAGGATCTATCTCCTTCGAATCGGTAATAATCCTGCTTAAGCTCCGGGGAAGAAGATGCAAAAATGTGTTCCAGCATGACAAGATTTATCATGTCTTCGAAGGTAGAAACCTTATAACCTTCGACCCAGCCAGTTAAGTTTTTCAAGGACTCAGTGACATAAGATACCCAAGTACCACCTTCCTTTTTCTTATACTCTCTGAAACGTTTCAAATATTGGGCCGGAGTCTTCCCAAACTTTAAAATGAGAGTTTGCTTTAACATTGCGAAATCAGCTCGCTCAGCCTTCAACATTTCCATAATGGCACTATAGCCAGAATGGGGCAGTCTGCTGAGTAACCAGGCAATCTTATCAGCATTGTCAACTTGTTGAACTTCGCATGCATACTCAAACGCATTCAGCCAGTCCATAATGTCATTCCTTTCCTCATACACACTGAGCAGATCTTTCGGAAACCGTGGATGAGAGGAGGCCCCAGACCCATGTCCAGGACCCTTGGACCCATTTGCAAACTGAAGCTTGGCCAGTTCCAACTGGTGATCCCTGTCTTTTTGTTTTTCTGCCTGTTCGATTTTTAGTTTGGCTATGCTGAATTCAAGCTCCTGCTGCCTAAACCGCAGCTCTTGCTTCTTGAATTCAAGCATAGCCTCCCCATCAGCACTGGCAGAGGAAACATTAGACATCTCGTCCTCCCTGTCCTCATGGTCGCGATGGATCATTGCAGCGGCAGAACCGTCGGTTCTACCAGTGAGAGCAGCCCCACCACCTTCGGCACTGTCCTCAGAAGTTATAGCGTCAAGCTGCGCTTCTTGCCACGCCACGATTCTTTGGATCATTTCCAATTTCGTGCCTTGAGAGGAAACCTCTCTCTCCGCACACATCTTTTTCAATGTTTCTGATTTGGAAGCATTTATAGTTAACAAGGTATTTGTTTCCATACTGTTAGATAGGACTATGGCCTTTTTAAAGTTATACTACAACAATTCACTACGTGTCCTGATTGGAATAACCTGAAATGCCTTAGTTCGTGCACAACACTGGATACCTTCAGTCGTATCCCACCGCTGTACACCAATTTGTTAAGACGGATTTCTGAACTCTGTCCTGGTGGCGCAGAAGTTCAGAAGGCCAACCCAATTACTTGGAACAGGGTAACCTCTGGACGAGCCAGACCAATCAAGGTAGCGATCGCGGCGGTCAAGACTAGGTCTCAAGAGGGGTGAGGGTGACTGAAAGCCCGCAATGAGCACACAAAGCAAGATCACTTACAAACTACTCCAAACAGTTGTTATATTAAAAATATATACACATTTATTTCAAGGCCTTTAAAACAATGACCGTAGCGAGAAAATCACAATATAACGATAGTAAAACAACACATACCATATCAACACAATATATATACAAATACGACAGTCTTAAGCGTTAGATGCACGAAATGGGTAGTCCACCTAAAAGGGAAGGAAGACAGGCAGTGCGAAATAATGCTTACACCCAGTTCGCCTTCAGAGGCACCTAACTAGATGGAAGTCCGAGCCCTGCGAAGAGTGGAGCCTTGTGCTCAAAAGTACCTGCACGCGCTGGTGCCAACGGGCAAAAGGAGAAGCTCTTCGAGGGGAATCAGGCAGTTCAGTTTAGTGCACAAAAGAAGAAGAACAAGTTCCGCGACTCAAGCGCAGCCTCCACAGTGGGCAGAGGCAGAGCGCGAGTACGGAAAAGGGTGCTGTTTGACACAGCGGGGAAAAGCAATGGGCTCCTGCAGGAGGGCGACCAGATCCTAGCTATGCTACTCACCGGTCCCCGATGCAAGCAGACCCAGGCTTCTCAGCGTCTGTATCAGTAGCTGGCAGGTTCAGAAGAGCAGGGAACGCCTCGTCGTCGTGTTGAGTAAAAAGACGTCCCAATCGAAGAAACCCGCACAGTGGGTTACCACAGCAGGGCAACGGAGCGGCCGTGTGTATCTGAGCCAAATGTACACTACTCACTTCAGACCTGGGAACGCCAAGTGTACGAAGCGTGTGAGAGTGACAAGGACTCCAAATACTACACAACCTGGCGGCGGTTACAGAGCAAGACTCCCGTGTAAGCTGGTCAGTCAGCTGGATGGCCCAGAGACGCTTCCGAAGGCTTACTGGCAGGAGATGGTGAAGATGCCGAGAATAGCTGTTCCCGCTATTCCAAGGGTCAAAGTACCAGTACAGGCCTTCTGGTTCGATCAAAGGTGAAAAGGGTTTCACAAGACGACAGCAGTGCAGAGGAGAAGTCCTTCAGCGGGTCACCAGCGATTCCTCGGTTCAGCCTCTTGGTTGCAGGATACTTGGCTCCTGTATTCCTTCGTTCGTGAGAACTCAGGAGATCGACATGGTAGTGGTGTTTCCAGCCCCCTCTTATCCACGGTTCCCTTCGCGCCAAAACGGAGGGGACCCAATGGGAGATCCGCTCATCAACACTCACACCATTCGTGGACCAATCACGGACCACGGTGGTCCCAGGCATTCACACCACCCTAGACTCTCTGGCACCCAGGATGTGTATTGGGACCAGACATCCCAGCCCACATCCTGGAGGCACACACAAGACATGTAGAAGCCCACGAAAGCATCCGTGTTTCGCGGGAAAGTACATGCCCGAATAAGGAAGGCCCCGGGTCGGCTCGACCTGGGGAAGGTGAAGGGAGCAAGACGGTCAGCGGACAGGACAAGGGAGCATCGTGGTCTGGCCATTTTGGGAGCCAGGCCACCATTTTGGGTTAAGCGCGGAAAACGCGCTTAGAATGCCAAAAGGAGCTCAAAACACAAGAAACGATCGCTGCCACCATTCCCGTCCCTGAATCACTTGCACCGATCAGATACAATCCTAAACGAGTATCTAGGGCGTGTAGAAGGCTAGAGACCCAAGAGAGCTGTAACTTAGCTTACAGTGCCCTCTTGTGTCATGTTGCACGAAAGCCGCAACATGATAAAAGAAACTACAGGAAACAGCGTTCCCCGGTACTGACTATCTTAAGGGCATGTCAGTTTCCCCGTAAGAAAGGAGCGAAAGCCCAGAGGAGTGCGGCAGAAGGCTGCACTTCTCTGGCAAAGTCAAGAACAAGGTGAAAAACAACAGCAAAAAGTTTAGGGGTTGCCACATGGAAGGAAAATTACCTACAATTACGAAATCTTTCCTAACAGTTATTGACGGCTTTGAGGTGTGCCAGCAAATGGCATTGGCAAATAAGCTTGGGTGGACTTGTGGCGGCCTGTTGGTTGCTGCCAAGCAAGAAAGGGTGCACTGAATACATCCTTTATGCTCCTATCCCCGTTTATTCAGGCCGTACGCCTTATTCCATGAAATAATCTGGGTCCTTTGGTGATTATTAATTTGTATGCCAATTACAAAGATGTAAAACAGGTAAAAATCATTGAACGGTTCGAATCCAGGTGGTATTAGCTGGTGACTTCAACACAGATTGTCTCAGGAAAGGTATACACTTGATGCGTATACTGTGTGCGACAGGCTACAGATGGGTACAATTCCTGAGACAGTGGGATCTTATCTCGCTAAATGGGAATGTGCAAGGAGATCTGGAGGTCAGTACTACTTGGTGGCGTGGTAAGCAGGTTTCGAGGATTGACTTCATTTTTGTTTCAGCAAGGTTGTTCCGTTGTTGTGAGCAATTTTGTGTCATCCAGGCTGAACCAAGTGATCATTCCATATTAATGGGCAAGTTTGTATGTTTTTACCGAGGGGAAACATTGAGTCGGGTATGGTATGATATGGTATTGATTATTTATAAAGCGCCTATTCACAGGCAAGTGTTTCAAAGTGCTCCAGGAGGGTGGGAACATGGGGAAAAAACAACAGTCGCTCAGAGCCCTTGAAATCCTGGGACAATAATAGTCTGCAAAGGCAGAGTAAGTGCGTATAATATATTAACAATTGAGACACAGCAAATAGGCATGACTGCGTTTCAGCAGTTTTACCAGTGCAATTAAGGGGTGAGTACAAGGGAGAACAGAGAGACGATCTTCAGACACGGTGCATTCGGATCGTGCAAGTGCAAAGACCGTCACAGGGAGGGGGAGGAACAAGTGCACCCAGTTGGTGGAGACTGGGCTAAGTACAGAGATGGCCACTCTCTTCTGTTATTTCTCAAGTGCAGTGAGGGTGGGTGGGGTGTAAGGCCCTGAGGCAAGTGCGAAAGAAGACTGGCGGGGAGCCTGGGACATGTGAGACTCTGAGGTACACCAGGCGGCCAGTCAACAGGCTGTGAGGAAGAAGAGGGAGGGAAAGAGCAGAGAGCAGGGCAGAGGGAGAGAGAAGAAAGAGGAGAAGAGGAAGGTCTTGAGGAGTTTCCGGAACATATGACGATCAGGCTCAAGACAGAGGACAGCAGTGAGGCTATTGCAGCGGGAAGCACCTGCTGAGAATAAGGATCTCCCTCCAAATCTCTGCTTGGAGAAAAGGCTCACTCACAGAAGGTTGGAGGTAGATGAGCGGAGGGCTAGTGAGGGACAGTATTTAGGTAGGCAACGTTGCAGGTAGGTAGGTCCGAGGCCCCAGAAAGTCTTGTGGACAATGCAGAGGGTCTTGAACTTGATCCTTGCAGTCACTGGGAGCCAATGAAGGGATTTCAGTGCCAGAGAGATGCAGTCCCTGGGCTTGAGGCCTTGCAGTTCTGTACTGGATGGGTTGCAGAGGGTGCAGAGCAGAAGAAGGGAGGTTGAGGAAGAGGCTGTTGCAATGGTCCAGCATAGAGAGAACCAGGGCTCTGGAGACAGTGAGCCACTGGGGGAAAGTGAGAAAAGGTAGAGTATCTCTGAGGCGGTGTAGCTGATAGTTGGACTTTTTAGAGATATCCAAAATGTGAGAGGAGAAGGAGAGAGTGAAGTCGAAGGTGACCCCAAGGATTTTGGCCTCACAGGTAGGTGCGGCGGCAGGGCAAAGGGAGGCCGGCCAGAGTGAAAGTGGGAAAGCATGAGCAGGGGTCCCAACGCAAACAATCTCAGTCTTACTGGCGTTGAGGCAAAGGTTGTTTGCAGTACACCATGACTGAATAGCGGGCACCCATCCTAACTGTAAACAGTTCTAAAAATAGTATGCTATGGAATTATAAGAATATGAGTCAGTTCATTAAATAAAGCCTGGAAAACATGGGAAGTAGGGAAACGGATAGTATATCCCGCCGTGGCCTGTTTGATAGAGTGTTGCAAGAGATCATTGAAAGTTTAAAGCACAGGGGCTTCTTTGTCACTGTAAAAAAGTGGATGTATATGCCTGAAATTCATAAATGAAAGAGCAACATGCGTAGGATTGTGAGAAATTTTAAAATCTCAAGCTTCAGCACTCCTGAATGCTTAACAGGCATATACGCAGAAAAGGCGAGCTATGGGAATAAATTAAAAGAGCTACAAGTAATGAGACAGAGAGAAGAAGAGAGAATATTACCAGCCATATTGGAAAACTCTGAGAAGAGTTTTTGGCAGATTATAAATGGGAAAGCGGATGCCTAAGTGAAATTGCAAGAATATTCTGTCCCGGAGAAGCTATGGGTGACCCATTTCACTCAGTTGTATAGCCCAACTTTGCGATATTGCACTTTTAAGGGTGTGTTGGGATCTTGGGACTTTGATTTTGCTGTTGAGGATATTGAGAAACTCATTCAGAAGCTCAGTGATTAGAGGTCTCTGGTGCCCAGTGGGCGCTGCAATGTACTTCTCAAGTCTGATCCTCCTTTCTGGGCTTCTTTATTACATGGTGCATTTAAATTAGCCCTTGCTACTCTAACATTTCCGGAATCTTGGCACACCGCCATTATCGTCCCCATTTTTAAAAAGGTGACAAACATAGTCCCCTTAATTATAGGCCGATCGCTCTGCTGGACTCGGACTCTAAAGTCTTTGCATCTCTTGTCTTGGTGAGCTCTCCTGATGGGCAGACAAAGCAGGTATTTTCAAAACAAACCAAGTCGGTTTTCGAAAAAGGGAAGGGGTTGGGACCACCACTGTGGGCTTCACCATTAACCATCTGCAGCAGAGGGTGTGGAAGAGGCGAGCGCCTGATATTTACGCTGTTTCCGTCGAGTTATTGATGGCGTTTGACAAGATTGAGAAAAACCTGCTCTGGAACAAACTAAGGAAATGGCGTGTCCCCAATAACCGTTTGGCCATCCTGCTAAACTTGCACTCAGATACGACTTTAATGTGAGATTAAGCCAGGGGGGTAATATATCTGCAATTATTCAAACAATCTAATGGACTCACACAGGGCGGCATCCTGACATCTATTTTTCGGATATTGAGGAAGAATTCGCAGATGCAGTGTTTATTGCCCCCTGGTGCTCGGGTGGAAGTTATTCTGGGTTACATATGACATCTTGCTGCTGGATCACTTTAAGGTCGGCATTCCAGTGCCTTTTGATGGCTTTTGGGAGATATGCAATGGAAAATACACTAACCATCAACTTGACCAAAACAAAAATGTTGGTCTCCAATGCTGGTCGAAGGAAGCTTTCAACGGGTTGGAGGCTGTCCTCTGAAAAAATATAAGAGGTCTGCTATTTAAAATACCTGGGCTTTAACATCTATGGGGTAAAGGTGAAAACCCTGCTCTTGGAACAGGTGATTGCCAAGATAAAGCAGATGCTATGTCAAATGCAATTGTTACATTACCATTAAGGTAAATTTGCATTAAAACCACTGTTGAAGTTTTATGAAGCCAAAGTGGTTCTGATTGTCTGCTATGGGTGGAGGTCTTTTACCAATGACCTGATTACATTTTTGATTATGTGAAGGGGTTATTTTGGAAAAGTACTCTGGGGCTCTCAAAATCTGAACCAATGGTGGTCATCGGGGCTGAATTGGGTCTGATCTCTGTGAATTTAAAGATCTGGCAGAAGAAGACACAAGTGTGCCTCAAGGTCCACCAACCCCCTGTAAAGACTGGAGGGGGGTGTCTGTACTACTGCTCTCTATATGGCAGAGGAGAGGCAGAGAGGACCCCAGTCAAGATTCTCTATTCGGTAGCTGTGGTCAAGCAATCAAGGCTAGCGTCTCAGGAGGTGATGCAGGCTGGTTCTTACGTACAGTGTAGTCCCCAATCACCCACAAAGGAATGGCCACACACTGTATTAGTGAAAACACAGTCTTTATATAATTAAGGTTCAAGGTTATATACACAATCACAATAACTCACTTTGTGCTCAGTTAATCTACAATGGCAAATATATACAGTTCTAAGTAGTACCAAAATTATTTATCACATTTCATTAAAGTGGTGTGACATTTGACCAGAGTACAGTGGATGCACTTTAATAAACAATTAATAAAGGTTACCAACAATAGACATAGGAGGAAAGCAGTTGGTTAGAACAATTGGCAGAACACTGGCCCTGTTTACCTAGACACAGTTCTGTGTGAGGATCCCCCATCTGGGCAACCTGTAAAATAAAGATACACTACAAGCCCAGTCCATATATTGTTCAATAAGTCTTATTTCCTTCTAAAATGTTTCTACCACCCCAATGTACCTGCAATAGCAGAGTTGCTCGAGGATGCGTCAATGGATCCTTCTTGAGTGACTCCCTTTAAGGCAGGAGCCACGGATCGTCGATGTGCCTCGAAGAAGGTGAACTTGGCGTCGATGATCCTCGATGAAAAGTTTGATGGCGTTGAGGAAGCAGCTTCGGTCCTGGCGGTGCTCGTCGATGATGAGTCAAAGATGTCCTGCAAAGATGAGGCGTACGGGGCACCTCGGTGTCGATAGTTCGGGACTGCAAAGAGTCTATGAAGAACTTTGGCCCAGCAAGGGCGTTGAGTTGTCCGTTGTGTCTCTGCGGTTTTAGGGTGGCGGCAAACCCACCAGTGGATTCTACTGGGCACGTCAACGGCCTCGGCTTTCTCCAGCGGGACAAAGCGGTTGGCGGTGCTGGTGAGAGATTCCTTCGATTCGAATGAATGTCTTAATCAATGGAGCGTTGCGGCTCCGGTCGTCGACGACACAACGTCAAGCGGTCCCCGCTTCTGGGCAACACGGCTTCGAAGGGCCTCCAGCGGTTATAGCAAACCTGCGAACCCTGGTCGATGACGGTGGATGGAATGTCCGGTGCTTCTCTTCGTTCTCCTCAGCGGTCCCCGTCTCCGTGTTAGGTAGAAACCTGTGCAGTTCCCTTAGGGACCACTGCAAAAGATTTAGGACTACAGGTGGTTGGCAGTAAACCCAACTGGTAGAAGTCTGTACCACCCAGATTTACCTGGTAGCTGTGGCTGAGCAGTCAGACTTCTCTCAAGATGAGTTACCCAGTATATAGAGTATACATAATAGGTACAGAGATACAGTAGCACAAGCAAACACTGACCAGAGCTTTGGTGTAAAAGTATATCATTATTTATTTAAAGGCACACATGTAAATTACACTAACACAAA
Source organism: Ambystoma mexicanum (assembly GCF_040938575.1). NCBI lineage: Eukaryota > Metazoa > Chordata > Amphibia > Caudata > Ambystomatidae > Ambystoma > Ambystoma mexicanum. The sequence goes on along the minus strand of NC_090940.1, from coordinate 463,328,887 downwards.
AAGAGGTAAGTAAATTCAACACACAGTCACTACTATATATATATACAACCCTGATTACTTATTAGACAAGTCTTAATGAGAAACACCAGTTATATAAAAAGGGAGGGAAAAGGCAGAGTTATGAAAGCACACAAATTTCAATACTTTTCAGAGAACCATAGTGAGGCAGGTTAGGCAAAGTCTACTGGAGAGCAAGGAAGTTCAAATGCCAGGCCCACTCTTCGAGAGAGCACGCAAAATGTGTCCAGGATCACACAGTGGGGTTATGCCCAAAGAGTCTTTGTAGATAGTTCATAAAAGATTGAAATCAAGTCAGGAAAAGTTAGTTAACGGGCCCCAGGCGAACCCAGGTTAGAAAGTCGAGGATTTACTGTCACCCCGAACGATCTGTCGCAAGGGAAGCCAGGCGGGACACAGTACCTGAAATGGGAAGAACGCTCCAGCGGGGGCAGTTGTTCCTGGCAGCGGGTGCAAGTCGGTGTTTCGTCCAGAGGAAGAGGAGGTCTCGACGTGGAGGAAAGATGAAGGTCGTTGCACTGCCAGGGAAGAAACCAGCCGCAGAGTTTCCAGGTTACAAGGTACTACCCTTTTCTTCGAGGTAGTGGTAAACCGTGGTATTCCGGTTTCCGGGGTGCTTGGCACAGGCAAGGCGGCCACGAGATGGTCCAGGAAGGCAAAAAGACGGAACACTGGTTATCCCCACCAGTCAAAGGAAGAAGACTCTCCGGACTGGAGATCTCCTCTGTCGTCGGGAAAAGTGGTGAGACGGTTCAGCAGGGCTCCACCAGTGGTGTCGTTGTTGCAGGTCGGCTTGGCTTCTCCCTCCTCGTATTCTTTAGGTCCTGTAGCAACTGCTGAAGTTCCAGTGCCCAAAGCCCTGCTTTTATGCAGAAAACCCCCATTCATTCAGCCTAGCTGTCACTCAAACATGCTAAGTGGTGAGCCGGGCGGCTCACCACTTGGGCCAATCAGACAAGAGTGCGACTTGAGTTGCCGAGGCAACTCAGTCCAGGGTGCCTAATCCCCCTCCCACATCCCCTGTGGTACCCAGACAGAGTGGCACCACTTTTGGAAGCTTCTGTGGAGAAGCCCGGCAAAAAGTGGAACAAAGGGCTCGACTTGGGTTGGAGTCACAGAAGCGAACACAAACGCCATTTTGGAACCAAGTTTCGGCAGAAAATACCAACAAGTGAATTTATATTATTTAATAAACCGGTGGTATGTTCGAGGCTATTTTAAAAAGTGGTAGCCTCGAACAATGGAAAAATCCCATAGGAATATATTCGCGGTCGAATATAAAAAGTAGTATCCACTGCCACCAGCCAAAACTCAGTCGGGGGGGACTGGACAGTGCCCCCTCGAACAACAGACCCCAGGGCAATCGAATTGCCCCGACCAGTACGTCCACAATATGATGGTTTTTACTGGTTCTATTCACAATGTAAGACTAGTAAAGCCAATGGTGACTTTACATGCCCTGGGAGACAGTAGTCAGTCCCAGGGTATGGAGTCTATGTTTGGGGGTCGCTACGACACCCCTGGGTTACTGCACGGAGGGTGCTGTGAAACCCACATATCAAAAACACATGAAACCCTATGGGATAAAGGACCCCATAGCCCCTAGAAATCATACAAAGTCAAAGGAAAACCTCAAATCATGTCTAAGAGTGGGAGGAAAAGAGTCTCACTCTTAGCAGGGGAAACAAATAAACCTGAACAATCCAGCATAGCTGCTGGGGGACTCACTACGTTTGGGAAATTAGCCTTTACAGAGAATATTCCCTAACACTCGCCCCCCCACCCCCCAAGACTAAGGGACAGGAGGATTTAATCCACTCCTGGATGAATCTCATACCTATAGTCAATGACATACATCCTAGAGAGACCATCAGCAACTTGGTGGTGACACCCTGACCTGTGCTCAATGGTGAAATCAAACCCTTGCAGGCAGATTGACCATCTCAATAGTTTTGGATTTTCCCCTTTCATTTGAATCAACCATCTCAAGGGTTGGTGGTCAGTCTGAATGACAAAAGTAGAACCATACAAGTATGGCCTAAACGTCTTCAGTGCCCACACAATAGCAAAACATTCTCTTTCAATAAACATTCTCTTTCAATATTTGCCCACCTTGTCTCAGGATCCTTCAGCTTTCTGCTGATGAAACAAATGGGGTGCTCCCTACCTTTCTCATCCAGTTGGCTAAGGACTGCACCTATACCTACATTAGAAGCATCTGTCTGCACAATGAAAGTTTGGTGATAGTCAGGAGCTCTCAATACTGGTGCTTGGCAAAGAGCTTTCTTCAGGTTTTAAAAGGCCTGATTGCATTCCTCATTCCATTTGACCTTTTTGGGGAATTTTGGAGAGGAGATTACATTCAGTGGAGAAGCTATGGTCCCATAGTTCTCTATGAAATTCCTGTAATACCCAGTTTGGCCTAGGAAGGCTCTCACCTGGGTTTGAGTAGTAGGTGTTGTCCAATTTTGCACAGCTTCAATCTTACTGAGCAAAGGCCTTATTTCTCCACCTCCTACCTCATGCCCAAGGTAGACCACCTTACTCTGACCAATTTGGCATTTACTTGCCTTTATGGTCAGATTGGCCTGTCCAAGAGCCTGCAAAACATGTACTAGGTGGTTAGCATGCTCTTCCCAGGATTGGCTGAATACTGCAATGTCATCCAAGTATGCCTTGCAGAAATCCTCCATCCCAGCCAGAACCTGTTTTATCATCCTTTGCAATGTCGCAGGTGCATTTTTCAATCCAAAAGGAATAACCTTAAATTGGTATAAGCCAACTGGGGTAGAAAATGCAGTCTTCTCCTTGGCATGGTCTGTCAGGGCTATTTGCCAATAGCCTGACGTAAGGTCAAATGTGCTGAGGAACTTGGCTGAACTAAGTCTATCCACCAACTCATCTGTCCTTGGCAAAGGGTGGGCATCAGTCTTAGTGACTGCATTAAGAGCTCTATAGTCCACACAGAATCTCAATTCTTTGGATCCTGCCTTTGGTACTAACACAACTGGGCTAGACCATGGACTAGTAGAGGGCTCTATTACCCCGAGATCAAGCATCTTCTTGACCTCCCCTTTGATGTGGGTCCTTACATTTTCTGACATTCTATATCCTCTGCTTTTGACTGGCAGACAGTCACCAGTGAGTATATCATGCTGTCCCCAAGGGGTCAAGCCTGGTGAAAGTGAGAACAGAGAGGCAAACTGATTTAAAATGGCTTTGCACTCTTCTTGTTGCTCAGGTGTCAGATTTGAAGAGAGATTTACTCCTTCAATCTTTTCGTCCAAGGGTAAGCCTCTGAGGGGATCAGGGAGAGCCTCACTCTCTTCTTCCTCTTCTCTTAAAGCTGGAAGCAAGGCTCCTACTTCAGGCCTGGAGACATACGCCTTTAGTCGGTTGGTGTAGTAGACTCTTGGAGCCTCCTTGGGATTGCCCAAGTCCACCAGATAGTTCACCTCTCCAAGTTTACCCACAACCTTGAAGGGTCCCATCCATTTATCTTGCAAGACCCTCTGCCTTGTTGGGATCATAACTAGAACTAGCTGGTCTTGAGTGAACTCAACCATGTTAGCCTTTTGGTCATGCCTATGTTTGAACAAAGCTTGTCCAGCTTTCAGGTTATCACTTGCTTCTGCCATCATTTGTGACATTCTCCTCCGGAGACCTATCACATAGTCAGTCACTCTGACTGGCTTGGGGGAAGGAGCACTCTCCAACCCCTCCTTAATCAGGGCCAATGGACCTCTGACTGGATGGCCATAAAGAAGTTCAAAGGGAGAATAACCTACTCCCTCCTATAAGCAAAGAGAAGGCATGGCAATAGAAGGTTCCACTTTCTTTTAAGGGGATCTTCTAAAGCACCTATCATGCTCTTCATGGTTCTGTTGAACCTTTCTACCAATCCATTTGTCTGAGGGTGGTAGGCGTAGAGAACTTGTAAGTAACTCCACAGGTTTTCCACATGGCTTTCATGTAGTGGGACATAACATTTGACCCCCTGTCAGAGATTACTTCCTTAGGAAACCCAACCCTGGTAAAAATACCAAGGAGGGCCTTAGCCACAGCCTGAGCTGTAACAGTCCTCATAGGAATTGCCTCAGGGTACCTAGTAGCATGGTCTACTACAACAAGGATAAACCTGTTGCCTGAGGAGTTTGGGGGATCAAGGGGACCAACAATGTCAATCCCTATCCTCTCAAATGGGACTCCCACAACTGGGAGAGGTAGTAAATGTGATGCTGGAAATGCATCAGAGGGACAGGGCCTCTGAATCCTTGTCCTTTACTGCTTTTTATCGTGTGTTCTGTCATGTTTTCTGCCCAGGAGTCCATGTGGGACTCCTGGCAGTGCAGCTCTCTCTTTTGGTTTGGTGAACAGACCCATGGGATACCCTTATGGCACCCATGGGTAGGGGTACAACCCTGTGCCCCTAGTGTATGTTTTTGGGCACCTGTGGGTGGCCCACAGAGCAGGGTATGGGCTGGTGGCAGCTCCATGCTGAATTTGACAGGTGCTCTGGGTGTCCTCCATTTTGGGATACCCAGGCCCTGCCATTGGGATCAGTTGATTCCTGATAGGAAACAAGATGGCCCCTGTGGCCTCTTGCTTTCTATTGCCTGTTACCTTGTTTTCCCAAAGTCCTGGGAAGCCCTGACTCTGTCCCTTCCCCCTGACTGGCTGTTGGGTGGAAGTTCCATATATGGTGTTGTTGTGAAGGCCCAGCTAGACTGACTGGAGCCTTCCCAGTGACTGTATGTTGTGGGTACCTCCTGTGGGTGGGACCTTGGTGAATGGAGTGTGTGACCAATATACACTCCTTGTTGTGGTTGTCTGGTTTCTGGCATGAGAGACAAAGACTGAGACAGCCCTGCCCGAAACTGGCCTGAATGCAGTGTGTAGTGTTGAATGGCTGGGTACTTGTCCCAATCCACATTCCTTGTTGTGAGTGTCTGAAAGGGAGGAGTGTGGCCTGAATGCACTGTGTGCCTGATTGGCTGACTGGCTGCATGAATGCCCTTCTGTATGATTGGCTGCTGAGTGTGAGCCAGCAGTGTGGATGAGAGACAGAATAGTATAACTGGGGACCTCTCACCACTGGTAGGAGGTTCAGGAATGTTCAGAAGCGTTCAGAAGTGTTCTGGAGTTGAGTCTCCACTCTAAGAGTAACTGGAACTGCTGATCCTCGACGTCCAGCTGGAAGAAGAAGACTTGCTGTTGCATTTGCTTCGACCGATCCGAAGGCTGCCGAAATCGTCGAAGACTGACCCGAGAGAGGACCTGGTAAGGCGCCCTCTTCCCGTGCTCCGAGGGACCATCGAGCACCGCTCCATCTTCGCCGAAGCGCCCTGGAAGACAGACCCTCGAAAGGCTGCCGACCCGAGACGGGACCGCCGAGGAGATCGAAGTGAAGCACCCGGACATCGATGCCGTCGAAGTCCATTGTCGTCGACCAGGGTTCGCAGGTTTGTGTAACCGCTGGAGGCCCGTCGAAGTTGTGTTGCCCAGCCGTGGGAACCACTTGACGCCGTGCCGCTGACGACCGGAGCAGTCCGCTCCTTTGCCTAAGAACATTCAAATCGAAGGACTCCCTCGTCCGCACCGTCGACCGCTTTATCCTGCCGGAGAAAGTCGAGGACGACCAACGCGCTGAGGAGAAACCTGCCGGTGGGTTTCCCGCCACCCGAAGACCACAAAGACTCGAACGACTCGACGCCCTTGCTGGGCCTCTGTCTCCACAATCTTTGCGGTCCAGGACTATTGTCACCGAGGTGCCCCGCACGCCTCTGCCTTGCAGGACGCCGACGCTCCGACGCCGACGAGCACCGCTCAGACGAAGCTGCCGCCTCATCGACGCCGTTCTACCCTGTTTGTCGACGGACGTTCGACGCCCCGTGTCTCCCGCTTGAAAGGGAAGGCATTCAAGAAGGGCCGTCGATTCCCCGTCGGCGAACGCCGAGTTCCTCGACGCTTCTCGACGCCTCTCGACGATCCGTGACTCCCGCTTGAAAGGGGGTCGCTCAAGAAGGATCTGTCGACGCCTCTTCGAAGAACTCGACTCCACCAGGTACATTGGGGGGGTAAAAACATTATAGGAGGGAATAAGACTAGCAGAACAATATATGGACTGGGCTTGTGCTATATCTTTATTTTACAGGTTGCCCAGGTGGGGGGATCTCCACACAGAACTGTGTCTAGTGGTAGGGGCCAGTATTCTGCCTATTGCTCAACCATCTTATTTTCTCTCCTCTCTCTATTGCTGGTTTCACTCTATTGATCTGTGTGACATTGTTACAGTATTGTTGATGCAATTTAATGAGATCTAATACAAAGGGTGGTACCACTTTAGAATTGTATATATTTGCCATTGTTGATTTCCCTAAGTACAAAGTGAGTTATTATGATAAGTGTACATAACCTTGAATATTGATTATATAAAGACTGTGTTCTAACCAATACAGTGTGTGGACATTCCTTTGTGGGGGCTTGGGGACTACTCTGTACTTAAGAACCAGCCCGCATCACCTCCTGAGAAGCTAGGCCTTGATTGCTCGTCCATTGCTACCGTACTAGAGAATCTTGGCTGGGGTCCTCTGTGCCTCTCTTCTACCATATAGAGAGCAGAAGTACAGACACCCCCCACCGGTCCTTTACAGCTGGTGGCAGCGGTGGGATGCTTATGGTTTTAAGAATCAGTGTATAACCGTGCCACTTACAAAGGATATCTGCACTTTATTAAATTAAGGTTTAGTTGTGTACAAGATAACTGCATTACAAACAATGGAGTCTATTGCAAATGGCAAATTGACTCGGATGAGCTTGGAGGCTCTCCAGAGTGCTTGTGAAGCCAGGGAGTTAGACTTTGTGGATAAGTCTAGGGCTGAGCTGATAGCTGCCCTGGTGGACTACCAGACTGATGGTGAAACTCTTGATGAGGGGGGGAATGCAACCAATGAGGACTCTGCCCCTGGGGTTTCTGCTGAATCTGTTTCTGGGAACGCCGCCATTCCTGCTGCCTCTGTTCCAAACCCCAGCAATTCCTTGGAGCTTGAGTTATTAAGGATGAAATTGGCCTTTGAATACCGCAAGTTGGAAATAGATGCTGAACTTAAGAAAGAGGAGTTGGCTCAACAAGTGGAGCTCAAGAATAGGGATCTTGAACTCAAGAGCCAGGACACTGAATGTCAGAGAATCCAGCTAGAGAAAGCTAGAGTGGAGACTTCAGCGAAAACCAGTGAGAGTGTCAGGTCCCCAGCCACCAAGTTTATGAAAGATTTGGTTGGTGTATTTGTGGAGGGTTCAGATATCCTCCAATGGATTGAAGCGTTTGAAATGGCTTGTGCGATTCATGATGTTGATAAAAGAAATTGGGCTAAGTGTTTGTTAAGCAGAGTGCCTCAAACTGGATATGACTGTATTCTGAAGCTGAGTGTGGAAGAAAGGGGTCAGTATGAGTGTATGAAGTCTGCTTTGATTGCCAAGTTTGGCAAGACACCTACCCAATACCTTAGAAGGTTCAGGGATTTTAAGAAAAGAGAGAATGTGTCTTGGGTTGACTGGGTGAGTGCTGCGCACATGAACATGATGGGGTGGATCGATGGATACAAGGTTAAGACTTTTGTTGAATTTTCCCACCTCTTGTTTTTTGAGCATTTTTCTGAAGCCTGTTCACCAGAGCTGCGTCAGTATGTGGCTGACCAGAACATTTTGGACCCCTTTAAGCTGGCTAGGTTGGCTGACAAGTGGGTCTCCCACCGGGTGTCCCCTAAGGACTCCAGTGGGAAGGACAAGGACAAAGAAAAGGGGACCTCTCAGAAAGCTGAGGAGTCCCACAAGCAGTCACAGTCGGGTAAACCAAAACTTTCCTCTCCTAAGACCCAAAAATCTAGTGGGGAAAAGTCATCTGTGGGTGGGAATAAGAGTAGTGGTCCACCTGCTGCAAAGCAGGCTCCCAGTGGTTCCAGTATCATACCCCGCACTCCTGGCGCTTGTTGGGACTGTGGGGCTCTGGATCACAAAAGGGGTGACCCCAAGTGTAAAGGTAAGGCACTTGCAGTACAGGCTGCCAACCTGACCTACCCTTACCCCGTGTCTGAGGTGGAGGCCACTGTCCTCCCCTCCTCTACCGGGATCACATTTGGTGCTCCGGTAGAGATTTCCTTAGTGTCCCTTGGGGCCTGGGACCAGTATGCAGAAGTACTGGCGACTATCCCACAGAACACCCATAGGTTTTTGAGAAGTGTCCTCTTGAATGGCCAGCCTTCTACTGGTTTGAGAGACACTGGGGCAAGCATGACAGTGGTGGACAGGACCCTGCTCAAGCCAGAGGACTATGTAGGTGCTCCTCTGAGAACCACCAGGTTAGCTGGTGGGCCTCCCAAATTATCGCCTGTAGCCTTAGTCACACTCATGATTGGAGACAAGACAGCAAAGCTTCCTGTCCTGGTTCAGGACAATGTCCCTGCTAACATTCTGTTAGGAAATGATCTAGTAGAGTTGGGGTTGATCTCGGATGGTCTTCCCATGACTGCTGCTGCAGTCACTAGGTCACAGGTGACACCGGGTCTGGCTGTGGGTCAGGTACCCGAGCCAAAGGCGAGGCCTAAGGCAAGAAGAAGAAAGACCAAGAAGGCCACCTCTGTGGAGGGAACACCTTCTCTTCCTGCTGTTCCGACAGCACCCATTGGGATCCATGCTCCGGACGGGCTGGGTCCAGTGGAAAACCCAAACTCAACTCCTGTGGGAGAAGAGACAGAAGACTCTCCTGTGGGAGAGGTTCTCAACCCGGAGGATCATCCCGACCTTCAATGCTTGTTAGCTGAAGGGGGACCCTCCCGGGCAGACTTCTGTAAGGGACAGAGAGAGTGCCACTCTCTCGAGGGACTGAGGAAACAGGCCCTGTCCCAGGCACAAGGAGAAGTGCCTAGGACGTTCCGGATTTATTGGGAGGGTGAGCTCCTTGTTAGTGAGCCCACTAAGCCTGAACCTGGTGCCCTCAAAAGGTTGGTGGTACCCCAGGTTTACAGGCCCTTCCTACTGCAGTTGGCGCATGAGGTGCCCTTGGCTGGTCATCTTGGGACCAAGAAGACTAAGCAGAGGCTCTCTGCCCATTTCTACTGGCCACGGATGGGAGTAGAGGTGGAGTCCCACTGCAGGACCTGCCCAACTTGTCAGTTGTCTGGCAAGACTGGAGGCAGGGTCATTGCCCCACTGCAGCCATTGCCAGTGGTTGGCACACCATTTGAGAGGGTGGGCATCGACATCGTCGGTCCCCTTGACCCTCCCACTTCAGGTGGACATCGGTTCATCCTGGTCTTGGTAGATCATGCCACCAGGTACCCTAAGGCAATACCCCTTCGGACTGTTACTGCCAAGGTGGTTGCCAGGGCTCTCCTGGGCATTTTCACCCATGTTGGATTCCCCAAGGAGGTTGTCTCTGACAGAGGATCCAACTTCATGTCTAGTTACATGAAAACCATGTGGAAAGAGTGCGGGGTAACCTACAAGTTCTCCACCTCTTACCACCCCCAGACCAATGGTCTGGTTGAGGGATTTAATAAAACTCTCAAGGGCATGCTAGGGGCTTTGGAAGAACCCCTAAGGAGGAAATGGGATCTCCTCCTGCCATGCCTGCCGTTTGCTTACAGAGAGGTACCTCAAGAGAGTGTTGGTTTCAGCCCCTTTGAGTTACTCTTTGGACATCCCGTGAGGGGGCCCCTCGCCTTGATCAGAGAAGGCTTGGAAGCCACACCTCCAAGTCCCGCCAAGCAAGTGGGGGACTATGTGTTAGGCCTCAGACGGAGGATGACACAGATGATGGGTCAGGCAACAGCAAATCTCAAGGCCAGCCAGGAATTGAATAAGTACTGGCATGACCTTAAAGCCTCGCAAGTGGATTGGACTCCGGGACAGGAAATCCTTGTGATGGAGCCTACCAAGCCTAGAGCTTTGGCAGACAAGTGGACTGGACCCTTCAGGATCATCTCCAAGATGGGCGAAGTCAATTATCTGGTTGACATGGGAGCCTCTGGGGTAGCCCCTCAGATATTCCATGTCAACAGGCTCAAGCCTTTCCACCGGCGAGCAGAAGTCTCATGTCTCTTGCTAGCTTCAGGGCAAGAAGAGGATGAGAGTGAGCCCCTTCCTGATTTGCTGCATAGCAACCCTCAGGATGGCTCAGTGGAGGGAGTACACCTCTCTCCGGATTTGACAACAGAGCAACAGAGGGCCTGCAGGGCTTTGCTCCAACAGTATGCCTCTCTGTTTTCACTGACGCCAGGCCTTACACCGTGGTGTAGGCATGAAATTGACACTGGTGACAGTATGCCTGTCAAAAGCAGGTGCTACCGTATGTCAGATACCGTCAAGAACCACATCCAGGCTGAGGTCGCCAAGATGTTGGATCTGGGTGTTATTGAACCCTCAACCAGTCCCTGGTCCAGTCCAGTGGTCCTTGTCCCCAAGGCAAGTTCCCGGGCGGGTACCAAGGATTGGAGGTTCTGTGTGGACTACCGAGGAGTCAATGCCGTCACCAAAACTGACGCGCACCCATTGCCCAGGGCTGATGAGCTCGCGGACACCATAGGTGCTGCCAAATTTGTGAGCACCTTTGACCTTACCTCAGGCTATTGGCAAATAGCTCTGACGGACCAGGCCAAGGAAAAGACGGCCTTCTCAACACCTGAGGGACTCTACCAGTTTAGGGTCATGCCTTTTGGGTTGAAGAATGCCCCTGCCACCTTTCAGAGATTGGTCAACCATGCGCTCAGTGGGCTAGAAGCCTTTTGTGTGGCTTACTTAGACGACATTGCCGTCTACAGTTCCACCTGGGAAGAACATTTGACACATCTGGATAAGGTGTTGCAGGCCTTGAAAAGGGCTAACCTCACTATCAAGGCCACCAAGTGCCAGATAGCTCAGGGGAAAGTTACCTATCTTGGTCATGAGGTAGGAGGGGGTCAAATCCAACCTCTCTCCAGTAAAGTACAGGATGTACAGAACTGGGAGACTCCCACTACTCAAACCCAGGTGAGAGCCTTTTTGGGCCTCACTGGATACTATCGCAATTTCATGGCAGACTATGGAACCATAGCTGCCCCCCTGACAGCTCTAACTTCACCCAAACAGCCTAGGAAGGTTAATTGGACCGAAGACTGTCAAAGGGCCTTTGATGGCTTGAAAGAAAGTCTGTGTAGGGCACCTGTGTTGTGTGCGCCTGACTACAGCCGACCCTTTATCGTCCAGACGGATGCCTGCGACACCGGAATTGGAGTTGTCTTGTCCCAGTTAGATGACAAAGGGAGAGAACATCCTATCATATTCATCAGTAGACAACTCAAGGGTAGAGAACTTAGGTGGGCTACTGTTGAAAAGGAGTGTTTTAGCATAGTTAGGCGTTTTAGGCCCTACCTTACGGGGTCTACCTTCAAGGTCCAAACAGATCATAAGCCCCTGAAGTGGCTTATGCAGATGAAGGGTAAGAATCCGAAATTGCTCAGGTGGTCCATTAGCCTGCAAGGGCTAGACTTCACCATAGAGCACAGACCAGGGAAGAGTCACGATGATGCAGATGGCCTTTCCAGAAGGTATGTTGACCGTCTGGATGAGGGTGTCTATCCCGTGGGAGATTAGACACCCTCCACCTCAGTCTGGGGGGGGCGACTGTGATGCTGGAAATGCATCAGAGGGACAGGGCCTCTGAATCCTTGTCCTTTACTGCTTTTTATCGTGTGTTCTGTCATGTTTTCTGCCCAGGAGTCCATGTGGGACTCCTGGCAGTGCAGCTCTCTCTTTTGGTTTGGTGAACAGACCCATGGGATACCCTTATGGCACCCATGGGTAGGGGTACAACCCTGTGCCCCTAGTGTATGTTTTTGGGCACCTGTGGGTGGCCCACAGAGCAGGGTATGGGTTGGTGGTAGCTCCATGCTGAATTTGACAGGTGCTCTGGGTGTCCTCCATTTTGGGATACCCAGGCCCTGCTATTGGGATCAGTTGATTCCTAATAGGAAACAAGATGGCCCCTGTGGCCTCTTGCTTTCTATTGCCTGTTACCTTGTTTTCCCAAAGTCCTGGGAAGCCCTGACTCTGTCCCTTCCCCCTGACTGGCTGTTGGGTGGAAGTTCCATATATGGTGTTGTTGTGAAGGCCCAGCTAGACTGACTGGAGCCTTCCCAGTGACTGTATGTTGTGGGTACCTCCTGTGGGTGGGACCTGGGTGAATGGAGTGTGTGACCAATATACACTCCTTGTTGTGGTTGTCTGGTTTCTGGCATGAGAGACAAAGACTGAGACAGCCCTGCTCGAAACTGGCCTGAATGCAGTGTGTAGTGTTGAATGGCTGGGTACTTGTCCCAATCCACATTCCTTGTTGTGAGTGTCTGAAAGGGAGGAGTGTGGCCTGAATGCACTGTGTGCCTGATTGGCTGACTGGCTGCATGAATGCCCTTCTGTATGATTGGCTGCTGAGTGTGAGCCAGCAGTGTGGATGAGAGACAGAATAGTATAACTGGGGACCTCTCACCACTGGTAGGAGGTTCAGGAACGTTCAGAAGCGTTCAGAAGTGTTCTGCAGTTGAGTCTCCACTCTAAGAGTAACTGGAACTGCTGATCCTCGACGTCCAGCTGGAAGAAGAAGACTTGCTGTTGCATTTGCTTCGACCGATCCGAAGGCTGCCGAAATCGTCGAAGACTGACCCCAGAGAGGACCTGGTAAGGCGCCCTCTTCCCGTGCTCCGAGGGACCATCGAGCACCGCTCCATCTTCGCCGAAGCGCCCTGGAAGACAGACCCTCGAAAGGCTGCCGACCCGAGACGGGACCGCCGAGGAGATCGAAGTGAAGCACCCGGACATCGACGCCGTCGAAGTCCATTGTCGTCGACCAGGGTTTGCAGGTTTGTGTAACCGCTGGAGGCCCGTCGAAGTTGTGTTGCCCAGCCGTGGGAACCACTTGACGCTGTGCTGCCGACGACCGGAGCCGTCCTCTCCTTTGCCTAAGAACATTCGGATCGAAGGACTCCCTCGTCCGCACCGTCGACCGCTTTATCCTGCCGGAGAAAGTCGAGGACGACCAACGTGCCGAGGAGAAACCTGCCGGTGGGTTTCCCGCCACCCGAAGACCACAAAGACTCGAACGACTCGACGCCCTTGCTGGGCCTCTGTCTCCACAATCTTTGCGGTCCAGAACTATTGTCACCGAGGTGCCCCGCACGCCTCTGCCTTGCAGGACGCCGACGCTCCGACGCCGACGAGCACCGCTCGGACGAAGCTGCCGCCTCATCGACGCCGTTCTACCCTGTTTGTCGATAGACGTTCGACGCCCCGTGTCTCCCGCTTGAAAGGGAAGGCATTCAAGAAGGGCCGTCGATTCCCCGTCGCCGAACGCCGAGTTCCTCGACGCTTCTCGACGCCTCTCGACGATCCGTGACTCCCGCTTGAAAGGGGGTCGCTCAAGAAGGATCTGTCGACGCCTCTTCGAAGAACTTGACTCCACCAGGTACATTGGGGGGGTAAAAACATTATAGGAGGGAATAAGACTTGCAGAACAATATATGGACTGGGCTTGTGCTATATCTTTATTTTACAGGTTGCCCAGGTGGGGGATCTCCACACAGAACTGTGTCTAGTGGTAGGGGCCAGTATTCTGCCTATTGCTCAACCATCTTATTTTCTCTCCTCTCTCTATTGCTGGTTTCACTCTATTGATCTGTGTGACATTGTTACAGTATTGTTGATGCACTTTAATGAGATCTAATACAAAGGGTGGTACCACTTTAGAATTGTATATATTTGCCATTGTTGATTTCCCTAAGTACAAAGTGAGTTATTATGATAAGTGTACATAACCTTGAATATTGATTATATAAAGACTGTGTTCTAACCAATACAGTGTGTGGACATTCCTTTGTGGGGGCTTGGGGACTACACTGTACTTAAGAACCAGCCCGCATCACCTCCTGAGAAGCTAGGCCTTGATTGCTCGTCCATTGCTACCGTACTAGAGAATCTTGGCTGGGGTCCTCTGTGCCTCTCTTCTACCATATAGAGAGCAGAAGTACAGACACCCCCCACCGGTCCTTTACAGTAAAGGTGCCACATTCTTGGAACCCACCTTACCAGAAGTCTGGCAGGTGTGGCAGCTCTTGCAAAACTTATCTACCTCAGCCCCCATCTTTGGCCAATAAAAGTAGAGTGAGAGTCTTTCCTTGGTCTTCTTGAAACTCAAGTGACCAGCCAAAGCAATCTCATGGGCCAGTTGCAAGAACTGTTGTCTGTTTTCTTGAGGTACTACACGCCGCTTGTAGTCTCCAGGTGCAGACTCAGTTGGTTCACTGTAGAAGAGGCCATCTTCCCAGTGCAACCTATACTTCCCAGGCTCTTGCCCATCAGCCTGAGAAGCTGACTGTTGGCGAAGACCTTCCAGAGTTGGACATTCTCTCTGTCACTTACGGAAGTCTGCCCTGTTGGGTCCACCTTCTGCCAGTAAAGACTGCAGCTCAGGATGGTCAACAGGATCCAGATCTCCAATGAGTTCTTGGCCTTCCACTAGCTCTTCTTCAGAGTCTAGCTCAACCATACAGGGTTGTACCTCCCTCTCAGCCTCAGCTGGAGGTGGAGTTACAGGTGTAACTTTGGACAACCTAGGGGAAGTCCTTGTTGGAAGCACTGGAGTGCTTGCTGTTGGCTGTTTCTTGGAAGTCTTGGGTTTCCCCTTTGCTTCTTTTTGTTCAGTGATAGCAAGTTGTAACTCCAGTGGAGTAGGAGTGATATCTTTCTTCATCATCTCCTTAGGAGTACCTCTCATGGTTCTCTCCTTTGCAGGTCTGGTGAGCTCCTGTAACCTTTTACTAGGAGGTCTGGGGGTATGTGACACTACTCCAAGAGTTTTCAGGTCATTACCCAACAGAACCCTTCCTGGTACCTCACTTTGTATGCTGACAGGTATCTTCACAGTCATGTCATTACACTGGATGAGAACTGGTAATTGGGGAAGCATCTGCACAGGCTAACTTGGTGAGGCGTTTGGGTGCCTTAGCAACATCCAGGCGAGACACAAACATATCATTTACCAAATGCTTTCTGGAATGGTGGCTTGCTCTGACCTCCTTCTGGTTTACCACCAGAGGGTGCACTACCCTGATTTGCTTTCCCTTGTGGCTTACCCTTATTGTTTTGTTTGGGGCCCGCTTTGGGATTGGAATTATTAGAATTCTCTTTGGAGTCCTTTTTTGGTTGTTTCCCCTCATCCTTTTTCTGAGTTACCCCAGAGTCCTTGTGAGTATCCCAGTTGGCAACCCACAAGTCAGCAGCCTTTGCTACTTTCCTGGAATCTAATTCCTTTGAATCAGCCAAGTGCTGTCTGAGCTCAGGAGAGCACGCATCATAAATTGACTCCTCATCACAAGATTCTTCATTCCCTCATGAGTGTTCACTTTGTAACCCTTAATCCATCCCTCTAAGTTCTTCAAACTTTCACTCACCCAGATAGCCCAAGGGGTATCATCATGCTTTTTGAGGGTCCTAAACCTCTTAAGGTACTGGAAAGGGGTCTTCCCAAATCTAGCTATCAAAGCTAGCATCACACATTCATAATCCTTCTTATCCTCCTCCCCCAACTCCATTACCACATCAGTTGCAACAGGGGGGAGCCTAGAGAACAACCAGGAAAGTTACTAATTTCCTGTAATGTTCTGGAGCCCATGATTATATTCAAACAAACTCAACCAATCCAACACATCCAACTTAGGCTCATACATACCCACCAACTCCTTAGGCATCCAGGGTCTTTTGGGACTGGAACTCCTAGAGGATTCGGAGAGAGAAGCACTTTCCACAGACAATTTTTTCATTTCTAGCTCATGGTTGAGCTCCATTTCTCTGAGCCTTAGTTCTTGATGCCGTTGTTCTGTTTGAGCACTAATTCTTTTGAATTCTAATTCAAGCTTCATTTTTTCTAGTTCAATATATTGGGGATTAAGTGTGGGACCTGGTAAAGGTCCAGTAGGTACAGCTGGCAGGGCAGGTATAGGCCCAGGGGAGACAACTCTATCATCTTCCCCCTCCACTTCTGCTTCTGACTCAAAGTTATCAATACTAACATTCATATCAATATCATTGCTGTTATCTACAGTTACTGGAGTGGTAGGTTCCTCTGAACCACCATCCAGTCTTTGGTTTGCTAACAACCTTTCTATTAGCTCCATTTTCTTGCCCTTAGTCAGGAGATTCTTATGCTTACAGAGAACTCTTAAACAATCAGCAGTTTTTGTAGCAAGGGACTCTTGACTATAACTTTCCATAGTTGACAGGTTTAGAAAATAACTTCTTTAGTGCTAAACTGTGTGGTTAGTTGCACTAAGGCATCTATAAGCACACTAAAATGTATACTCAATACAAAAGTAAAGGACCCCATAGCCCATAGAACACATACAAAGTCAAAGGAACACCTCAAATCATGTTTAAGAGTGGGAGGAAAAGAGTCTCACTCTTAGCAGGAGAAACAAATAAACCCCAGAAATCCAGCAAAGCTGCTGGGGGACTCACTAGGTTTGGGAAATTAGCCTTTACAGAGAATTCTCCCTAACACTCCGGTCGGCAGCCTGTCGAGGGCCTGACTTCCAGGGAGTTTCGGTGAAGGTTAGCGGTGCTCGATGGTCCCTCTGAGTTCGGGAAGATGGTGCCTAACCAGGTCTTCTCTCGGATTGGTCCTCGATTAACTCGACAGCTTTCGAATCGGGTCGAAGCAAGTGCAGCAGCAAATCTTCTTCTTCCAGCTGGGCTTCAAGGATAAGCTTCAAGTATCAACTTCAGCTTCTGAACGAATTCTAGCAGTGAGAGGCCCCCAGACTGTTCTGTCTCTCATTCATTCTCCTGGGTCACACTCAGGCAAACCATCACTCAGAAGGGCATTCAGGCAGTCAGGTAGCCAATCAGGCATACAGTGCATTCAGGCCATTCTCCTCCCTCTCAGACACTCACAACAATGAATGTGTATTGGGACAAGTACCCAGCCATTCAGCACTACACACTGCATTCATACCAGTTTCGGGCAGGGCTGTCTCAGTCATTGTGTTTCATACCAGAAACCAGACATCCACAACAAGAAATGCATATTGGTCACACACTCCATACACCCAGGTCCCACCCAGAGGGTGTACCCACAACATACAGTCACTGGGAAGGCTCCAGCCAGTCTGGCCTGGACTTCCCCACAACACCATATATGGAACTTCTACCCAACAGCCAGTAAGGGGGGAGGGACAGAGTCAGGGCTTATCAGGACATTTGGAAAACAAGGTAACAGGCAATAGAAAGCAAGCGGCCACAGGGGCCATCTTGTTTCCTATCACGAATTAACTGATTCCAATGGCAGGGCCTGCCTATCCCCAAAATGGAGGATACTCAGAGCACCTGTCAAATTCAGCATGGAGCTGCCATCAGCCCGTACTCTGCTCTGTGGGCCGCACACAGGTGCTCAAAAACATACACTAGGGGCACAGGGTTGTACCCCCACCCATGGGTGCCATAAGGTTATCCCAAGGGTCTGTACACCAAACCAAAAAGAGGAAGAGCTGCACTGCCAGGAGTCCCACATGGACTCCTGGGCAGAAAAAATCACAGAACACATGTGAAAAAGGACTACAGGACAAGGACAGGGAGGCCATGTCCCCCCAATGCATTTCCAGCATCACACCCCCTCAAAACTTTATATTTGAGCAGATGGTGTTGGGAGTACCCTGGTGCAATCATGTACAACGTTCTTGACTCTGGCTTGACCAGTTTGGAAGAGGTTGCGTCCAATAATATGTTGGCACGGAAGAAGATCTGCCAACAGGATTGGGTCAATACATGCAAACATACTAACATGTACAAGAGCTATGCTGACCTAATGAGGGCTAACCGAAAATGGGGATGTTTTGCACCGTATTTCCTACTATATCTATCCTGGGACTTTGCCAGAACCATGATATGATATTAAATAATGTGCCATTTATAACAAGCCTGCACACAAGTGTTTCTAGGCGAACAAGACAAGGAGGGGGAAACAAAGGGAGAACAAAATAACGATCTGACTAGGCCTTCTGTCATTCAGATACCATGGTGTGCTTCCATCTAAATCTTCTATCTACTAAGGATAACAGATTTCTATGCAAAGTTAAAGACGTGAAGGACGCAAACTGTGATTGCTGTATGTCTTCTATGGAGGCATTGAAACGTCTGGTATGGGAATGCCCAGAGTTGACTTGCCTGGGGACGAAACCTTTGGGCGGTTTATCGAGGGGATTATATTGTCTCCATGGGAGTTTTATTCGGGACATTTATATTTGGATCATTGCTCAAGGTCACAACTAATTGCGCTCTATTCGTTCTTAGGCAACCTTGTTTTTTAATGGAACAGGGATTTTTAGTTGTTTTACTTTATTTTATAATTCATGTTATTTTAATGTATCCTGCATACTGAATGATCGGTGTAAGGAAACGAAAAATGATGTGGTATTTAATGTAAATATGTTTTATTTTGTTGTAATGAAATTACTTGTGTTAAGGGTCTGTTCAGTTAGGCCATGTGACACAAATAAATACATTTTGTTTAAAGCAATATTGTGTATTCTTTAAATTGTTTACGAATTAAGGCCAGTGCTTAACCCTTTTGTTTTTTGGGAGAATCGGGGTTGGGCAGAGGGGAGTGGTGTTACTATTTTGAAAGATAATTATAAAAAGAAAGCGTTAACACTCGGCTTGTTTTCCATGAAATAGTGCATTCCAGACTCTCCTCACAGCAGCTCCTTGGTTTTCTATTTAGCCGAACGTTGTTAGCAAAGATCTTTCATTTTTTAGTGTCTCAAGAATGAGAAATCTTCTGTAAATTACAGGCTTTGCTTGGCCAAGTCACGGGTCAGATGCATTTGTGAAATAAAACTGCGAAAAGCGCATGTGGTTTTGAATTTTTGTGCAATGACTAGTGTTTAAATAAATTGCTTGTACTGCTTAGCCTCAAGTGTAATTTTGACAGAAATTGGCTGTGGCCTTTTGATATGTAAACATCGTGGGCCTTTTTTGCGAGACCGAAGAGACACTTGCACTCTGGGATCAGCCCCTACAGTAACCCTGTAATTCAGAAAGCCGACAACCTGCATTACACGCTGCCTCCTGCCAACCCCCAAACTTTGAAGTGGCAGCGGGGAGGAAAGGCAAGCGGCTTTTTAAAAATCTGTGCCTATTTCTAATCAAAAGATAGCTGCAAATGATGTGAGAATCCGCCACTCAGTGTCTGAGTGAAATGGATACACCGTGGTATTAACTTCAATTTTGATGTCATGTTTTTTAGACAAACCAATCAGCCAGCGCAAGCTTTCAAACACTCTCCAAAGCTGGCCATTGAAATATGCCTATCAGGCGAATCAATATCTATCAATCAGGGGGGTTCAAAGTTTGGGACTCTGCGCCAGCAATGCATCAACATTAATTTGGATGACATCCGTGGATGTGCTTCCTGCAAACACCCGCTACTCTCTAATGTAAATGACTATGCACGTTACACGTCTAATACAATTTCAAGGAACTTGGATACCAACACACAACCCCCAAACTTCTGACATGGGTCTGTGTTTAACACCTCATGAAAAAAAGCTTCCTTGGGTGATTGATCAGATCTAGCCCTTAGTCATTAAAGTACGTGAGAACATGAACATGTATGGATACACGAGAAAGGCATATGATCTGATGGCTAACCTGGCGATTTTTTAAATCAGGATTGCAGTTTTAGTTTCCCAACTTGACAAAAGTGCGTTTCCGTGCGAAATAGGGAACCTTATCATGCTTAGTTCCTTTATTTGTGTCTATTGCTGAAAAGCAGCAAGCAAATACGTAGTTGAGGAGCGGCACTCATCCTCATCATTCCACCACCTACCTCATTACCAAAACAAGGTGCAAACATATTTTGGTGGCATTTTT
Organism: Ambystoma mexicanum; assembly: GCF_040938575.1. Taxonomy (NCBI): domain Eukaryota; kingdom Metazoa; phylum Chordata; class Amphibia; order Caudata; family Ambystomatidae; genus Ambystoma; species Ambystoma mexicanum. The sequence goes on along the minus strand of NC_090940.1, from coordinate 463,308,919 downwards.
ATTGGTTGCGTTAATTGCGGAAATCGAATACACAGCGGCGGAGCCAGCTTCAAATGTTGGGGGGCTGGACGCAGTTTTGAAAGCTGGTAATGAAAGCCGGCCATTAAACGCATTGCACGTTTAACTCCCCCTTCCTTTGGGCCCTAGATGCTGAATAGCTATTTTAGCTTCCTTGGGCCTATGAGATGCATCTTTCACCCCAATTCAGAGGCTATTTAGTTTAACTACGTTGTTAATCATGGGAGGCTGAGCCCAACAGTTAAACCTTTAGCTTCATCATTGGGCAGTGGTCTTCACACTTTTATATGCCTATCCTCCCTTGAAGAAACATTTTTACAGGTGGGTCTCCCTCACCTATCCCTGTACCTTATGAAGATGTTGACTGTGGGTGAAGGCATGCCAAGATGCCTCTTTCACCCGCTCTAATGCATATCAGTAAATCTGTTCAGCCTTGAAGTGGATGTTAGGCAGAATCACATGCAGTACCCTTTGGGAACACTACACACAATGAACACTACAAGTGGAAGTTCAATTTCACCTTTGGTACATGCCTGTACTACACAGTAATGTGGTAGCAGTGGCTGAGCAGCCAGACTTATCTCAAGAGTAAAGTGAGCAGTACAAGAGGTTACAGAAAGGGGCAGCAATCACAGTGGTTCAAACAAACAATTACTCAAGGTTTCTTGGTAAAAGAATATACATTTTTTTACACAGTCAGTTGGAAAACATTCCACTAGTCAGAGCAGCTCAATATCACAAACTAATATACTACAATACACAACCAATCAGTTTCTGAACAAGTTCAGCTCCAGGAAGTGGGAGCAAAATGACACTTCAATTACTTTAAAAAGGGGTAAAAAGACACATTTAAAAGAATTAAAGCACACATGCTTTCAGAGGTAGGGCAAATAGTTTCAGTTCACTACAACCAGCAATTCAATTCAATAGGCCTGAGCCAAAGTCAATGGTTTAGAGTTTTTGATAAGATAGCACAGTTCTGGTAGTAAACGGTTAAGTCTTTGCCACGGTTTTTAGAAGTAGTTGGTCAGACGAAAAGTTATATGTTTGTTTTAGGGAAGGACAAGCCTTCAAAGTTGGGAAAGTTTCACGAACGTTCACCGCAGCAGAAAGGAGTTCTTGACCGCACTTGCACAGTACCTTTTGAATGAAGAAGAGCTGTAGCTGAAGCAGTTGTTCCTGGCAATTCCTGCAGATCTCGCTGTTCCTGAGCTTCAGTCGTGGGGACAAGAAGGAGGACGTTGGGAGGTTCCTGCACTGCCCAGGGAAGAGGCCACAAGCTTGGCAAAATGTCGGTTTAAGGTGTGAGTGCCTTAAAGACCACAAACTGGTATCCTTCTCACTAGCTATCTGGTTTTCAACATCACTCTGAAGACAATTCGACCAGTATAGAGACAGTGTCCAGGTGACTTGCGAGTTGGTTGTTCCTACCAATCTCAAGAGAAGAAGTTAACCTTGAAGGGCTTCTCTGTCGATGGAGTTTCAGGCAATTCGGACCTGCAGCAGGGCTTCACCGGGGGACCAGGAGTTGCAGCAGTCGTCTTCCTTCAACTCGTCTTCGGTTCTTTCGTTCCAGTGGTCAACTATGCTTTCCAAGTCCCAGAGGCCTGCTTTTAAACAGTTTTCCCCCATTAATTCCAGCCTAGCTGTCACTCAATCAGCAGGGTGGCTGTCCTTGCTGGACAGCCAGCGGCCAATCACGCCAGAGTGCATTCAGGTCTCCTAGGAGACTAAGCTAAGGGAGTTTTTGGGTACCTCCGTCACATCCTGTCCACCCCAGACACTCAGGAGCCAGAGGAGGGCTTCGGCACTGAAGCCCGCCAAAGGCCAACGAACAAAGGGACCAAACCTGGTTTGGTGCACAGAGTTAAACACAAGAAGGACCTTTCCTAAAAGAAACAGCGAAAAAAGTGGACTGGAGTCTGTTTTTACAGATAGGTCTTGGGCCCCATATTGAAAAACATGGCTGACCAGATTTTTAGCTACCAGTGTTCGCGGTCTTGTTCTAAACCACTGCCACCAGACATTTCAAGAGGGAAAGTGTAACATTTGACTGTTACATGAGTGTTTAGACTCAGGGAATGCTCGGCAACCCCTCCAGCACTCTTTAGGAAGATAGTGTGTGCTGGGTCTGTACATTTAAAAAGACTAGTAAAGTCAATTTAACTTTACATTCTCTGGGAGACGGTAGTCAGTCCCAGAGAAGGTATTTAAACCTTGGGAAGTCTGAAAGACATCCCTGTGCCACTGCACTGAAGGTGCTGTGTGACATACAAGAAAAAGATGATGCCTATGGAGTTGTTTTAAAACTCCATATCCAAAGAACACAAAATTAAAACATACATCAAAATACATGAAAGAGTGGGAAAAAAGGCTTACACTCTTTCCAGGTAAAAATGTAAATCCTAGAAATCCAGCAAAGTTGCTGGGGTTCTCAAAAGGTAAGGGCAATTACCACATTCTTGAGACTTCTCCCTAACAGTGGAGGACAAGCTTGAATGTTTTTGAGGGGTATCGTATTGAGGTCAAGATGACATTCGGTTTGCTAAGAGGGTGAAAATGCATGCGAAGAGGACACCACAAGAATCAAATAGTATACTTCTGCAGCAGGAGTATTGAAGAAGGGTTGAAGAAGGCCAGCTCATCCAACCAATGGCCTCATTGTTTAATTGAAGGCAGATGGGAGGGAGCATATGTTTTCAATTTAAAAGATCTAAAGTTTGAACACTGAGGATGGAATGTACACAGCATGGAATAGGCTGACTCAGACCATAGGTCTTTTTTGTTTTGGATTCTAAATGTACACTGCTCTCTATTTTCCCTCATCAATCGCCTTCCCCTGTCCACTCTCTCCACTATCTCTAAATTCTTCACACTCCCTCATAATTTCCATACAATCTCAAGACATGTATTCATGTTTTGCCACAGGAATTGCCAATTTACAGGAATATCAACGCAATAACTTGCCCAACTCCCCACCCTCCCCCAGTTAACACATCTTATATATGCATACCAACAATCCCTGTCAGGTCTACACAACCTACTATCAAGTCATTCTGGCTACCCATATAAGTTGTCTCTATCAACCAAGGACAAATAGGAGTAACCAACCATTTTGAATTTAAGGGGGCATGCCACCGGAAGGGTACAAGAAGCCACCCAGCAGTTTTGCCCATTCCGTTCTATTGCACATGTTTCCATTGGCATATGATTATCCTAATCGTATTAACACAGGCGACTTGGCTCCGGCCCATTTCAGTAAGTCTCCCTTCCAGTCAGCGATCTTTGGTCCCAGTTGGCTACACCGTAACATAGCCATGGTCCTAGCAAAGAGGTATATAGCTAAGTCAACCATTCTATTCAGCTGTTTTTGGGCTTACTTTAAGGGAAACGTCCCAAAAAGCAAATCAGCACAGTCCGGTCGATCCAGGTGGCCCCCATATCACGTATCTCTTCCAAAACTGCCTTACAAAACTGTTTCAAGCGCATGCATTCCCATGCCATTGGAAGAAAAACGGGCGTCCCCTTCCACTTTATCGGGGTCAAGTATGTCCTCTGTAATATGTTGTATTGTACTAGGTTTAGTCGTGCATTGCGAGACACTGCCTTGGTGTAGGAGCATATTACCTCCCATTGTTTATCCTAGAAGAGCATCCCTTTATCCCACTCCAAGTCCACTTTTTATTTTGAGTTCTGGCTTCACCATCTTACCTAGCAAGAGAGTATAAATGATGGAGATGGAACGGTGCCCGTCACCCCTCTTGCATTCTTGATAATTTGTCACCTTAATTCCCTTACTATTAAGTGTCCTCTGTCTTCAGCGCTCCTTCCTGTTTCTTTTCTATCACTCCTTTCCTCCCATCTTGACTTTCCATTTTGTTTAGTTTCTTCCCTTTGTCCCTACCATGCTGCTGTCCCTCTCATGCAGTCTCTCGGTTCTCCCTGACTTCCATTCTGTCTCTTCACTCACTCTTTCTTTCAGTTGCTTGGATCCTCCTCCTGCATATTCTTTCTTACCATTGCTGATGTTCTTCTCTTTCACTACCTTTTCTCTCTCTTCTCTCCTACCCATTCTGCCTCTCCTTCCTCCTCCTTTTGGTCTGCTATATTTCCACCTCATGTTTTATATTTTCTATCTCTTACTCCCCTTTTCTAGAGCACTGAAGTTGTCACATGCTGTCCATGAGTAGGTTATCAAGTCCTGGTGTTTCCTTTCCCGCAATATTATCTGTCCCTGTATGCAGAGAATAAAACCTGGACTGGATGACTGAGTTATATACTACATGAGCAAACTCTATTGCTCTGTGTTTCTCTGGAGTGCTGGACTCTTGCTCCCTCCCCATATACCCGTTTTTCTCTATACCTCTTTATTTCTCCCTCTTTCCCTTCCCCTTTATCCCCCCCTCAACTCATTCAATCTCTTGCTTCTCTCTCAACCGAGAAATAAACACAGCCTGAAACATTCTTTCAGGTTGCGCTTATTTTCATTGATGTGCCCATTCACTGCACGCCTCAGGCGCAGTTGAAATGCAGAAATGGCTAAATAGTTATGATGTTGCTTCACGCCGTGGGATGTGAGCGCCTCTCCAATTGTGCGGACGCCACAATTTGAAGACCAATGCAGGTAGTCTTCTTATATTGCCTCAGTAGACTTTTGTCCTTTGCCAGTGGGGTTGCTTCTGCCATGCCGTTGCGTTAATAATGGTTAATGTACACCGAGATCAGCAATGAGCTAATTTTTTGTTTATTACCCGTGTTACATAGCAGTATAAAAAACTTCTTTTCAACACACAAGGAGACATAAAACAACATACGTAAAAACATCATCAAATAAAAAATACCAACAATTTGAGTAATCACTAGAAATGTTCGGGTTAGAGGGTAAACGTTTCCAACAAAAGAACAACCTTTTTCCACAATATGGTAAAAAATATAATACAATGTTCATGATTCCCTCCAATAATTAACTCCCATAGAGCCTCGTCTGGGTAAGGGTGACTTAAACCAGTAGCAAGTAGAGCCTTGGTCCGTTGGGCCTTCAGTGACTTACAAAGAGTCAACAAGTGCTTCACAGTGTCAAGTGAGCCGGAACCGCATAGCCAACACAGACACAAAGGTCTAGAAATGTATGTCCACGCACTCGTCAACTCCAGAGTTTTAACAGAGTTGTTTTTTAACCTGAGGTAATCCCATACCAAGGAGTTGCCCATTAATTGTTTGATGTACTTTGGGAGACAATCCCGTGTAAGAATATACTCAATGAATAGTCTAATATTCATCTTGGTTGACAAATGCACCATGTACTGCTCACGAAAGTGAGCGTAAACCACTCTTCCATAGCTGCCTTGTATCGAGAATAGGACCAGCAAAGAGAGACTCCAAGAGCCGATGCGATCCATCGATGCACCATAAGCATGGTGTGGTGTAGCGCACCACCCTCTAAGTAATCAAACGTACTCAAGGCAGCCATAAAGATTATACAATTCAGTGTGCCAGTCTCTGCATTAACCAGGCACCAAAAAGTACTCAACAAAGACAACTGTTGTCTAGCCTTGCAAGAAAAGATGCCAAACTCAAGAAAGATAGACTGCACCAGAACACAAGTAGGTAACCGTAACAATCTTTTGAGTAGGATCGATTCAAGCACTGCCACTCGTGACTCATTTCCAAAATGCCAGCCTTCATCCCCATACAAAAGAATGGGGCTAATCTTCGCCAGAAATAGCTGGACCAGGATTCCAGACGAGTAGCCTCCTCCCATGCGAGCCAATTTTCCCACAGACCCAATGGCCTGCAAGCTCCTAAATTTGACATAGGCAAGGTGAGAAGTGCCGGGCAGGCCTTTGACAAAATGGATCCCCAAGTATTTATATTCCCTAACTACCTAAAGATCAACCCCTTCCAAATGCCAAGGCGCCATAATCCTACAATGGCAGGGAGGGTTAAATACCATGACCTTCGTTTTTGGGATGTTAACCACGAGGTCCAAAGAGTCTGAGAATCATTTCAGGGAGTCAAGGGACGCTTGTAAGCCCGCGGGTGTAAGGTCAATCAAGATGATATCATCTGCATATCCCAGCATGTGCTATTGCCATCATGGCCAGGGGCTGTACGTCATTTTGGAGTGATGCCTATTGCCTCAAAGTGGGAGGGCATCATCCCACCCAAGCCCATGCCTGGCACTGGCCATGATAATACAACCAAGATTTGAAAACATTAAGCATTCAAACAGTGGCAGAGCCAGGGGCCAAGGGGGAACTTGCCCCTCCCCGGCTCCACCCTGGTGCCTGGTGTGCCCCACTTGGCTCCTGCTGGGCTGTGCCATTAATTTCAATAGCCCTAAAGCCTGGAAAGTGCTGGAGACCATCTGCAACATACATACAAGCCTTGAGCTCTACTGAATACCGCCCACCTTCAACACCATTTTATGGTGCCATGAAACTGTCCCAGACAGTGATCCACGATTTGATTCTGACCTGCTGCAAGCAAGGGAAGGTCGTAAAGGGACACCCAATCCACTGCCCAGATGAAGGCAGTGTAAAGACCGGAGGGGGCTGTCTGTACTTCTGCTCTCTATATGGTAGAGTAGAGGCACAGAGGACCCCAGCCAAGATTCTCTATTGTGGTAGCAATGGACTAACAATCAAGGTCTAGCTTCTCAGGAGGTGATGCAGGCTGGTTCTTAAGTACAGTGTAGTCCCCAAGCACCCACAAAGGAATGTCTGCACACTGTATTAGTTAAAACACAGTCTTTATATAATTAATATTCAAGGTTATGTACAATATCACGATAACTCACTTTGTACTCAGTTATCTATAATGGCAAATATACAGTTCTACGTGGTACCACAGTTACTATTAGATCTCTTTAAAGTGCATCAACTGTACAGTTCAATGTCACACAAAACAGTTCGTAAAGTAAACCAACAATAGATATAAGAGGAAAGCAGGTGGTTAGAACAATTGGCAGAATACTGGCCCTGTTATCGAGGCACAGTTCTGTGTGGAGATCCCCCCACCTGGGCAACTTGTAGAATAAAGATATATCACAAGCCCAGTCCATATATTGTTCACCAGAATCTTTCCAATAGTTCAGCAACCCCAAAGAACCTGGCGTTGTAGCGTACCTCGTCGGGGAATCGACGGCCCGTCTTGAGTGCCCTCCCTTTAAGGCAGGAGTCACGGGTCGTCGAACGTCTGACGGAGAACAGGGTGAATGTTAGGCAGAATCCAGTGCAGTTCCCTTAGGGAGCACTACACCAGATTAGGACTACAGGTGAGAGCAATAAATCCCCTTTGGTATCAGTCTGTACCACAAAGATTTAGTTGGTAGCTATGGCTGAGCAGTCAGACGTATCTCAAGAGGGAGATGAGCAGTATTCAGGGTTTACACAATAGGCCTGCTGTACTATGGCACAAGGAAACACTGACCAAAGCTTTGTAGTTATAAAGTATATATATATTTATTTTATACACTTCTAAGAAAACACATGTATCACAAGTATCAAGCCAGTTAAATTAAGTCAATAGGAAAATATACACACTCCCTATATAAATTGTAGACCAAGTGAATGAAAACTGAGCAAAACGGAACAGTGACAACTACACACAAGGGATCCTCTAACAATTTCTCACAAGGGAGGGAAAACACAAATGATCTAGAAATAGGTTCGTATGCACCCTAGCAACACTTCCGATCAGTTGTGAACCAGTTCAGCAAGACAGTACGTCAGTATAGGCAATACTTCAAATGAAAACTGAGCAAAATGGCATTTCACAATGATTATGCATTGGGAAGGAAAGGGTAGTTATAAGAAAGGTTTGCACCACACAGTTCGAATGGAGAATCAATCTCGAGAAAGCAGGTCTAACAAATGTGACCAGAGTCAGTAGGCCTGTGCCAGAGTTAGTGGTACAGGACAAGGGCCCAGGAGCAAAATGTTCTTGTTGCTGCAGTCAAGTCTTTGGTTAACAATGTTGAAAAGGTGGATGCAGAAAGCGAAAGACAATGTTAAGAGTGAGGGGCGGCCAACCCAACAGGTAGGAAAAGGATTTAAAACACCTTTAGCACTACCGCGAAGAAAGGGCGGCCTGGCGGAACAATGTACCTTTAAAATGAAGAAGTGGCTCCTGCGGTGGCAGTTGGTCCTGCTAGTTCCTGCAGTTCGGGTGATCCAGCAGAGGAAGAGGGGCTCTCGTCGTGGAGGAAGGTTCGAGGTACTGCACAACCCAGGGATGAAACCAGCCGCGGTGCTGCCAAATGAAGTTTAAAAGTTACGCTCCTTTTAATCGTGGTCCGGGTCGATAGCTGCCTGGCTATCCGGTCTCCAAGTGCGGGGCACTGGCGATTTGACCACGGCAGGTCAGGGGGTGTGATTGGCAAACTGGTTGGCCCCACCAGCTTAAGGGAAGAAGGCTCTTTCAGATGAAGATTTCCTTTCGTTGTGTGGAGAAAAGTGGTGAGACGCTGCAGCAGGACTTCACCGGTGGTGGTAGTCGTTGCAGGTGTCTTTGGCTTCTATCCTCTTCGGTTCCGTAGTTCCAGTGGTGACGTCTTGCTCTTCCAGTCCTCAGGACCCTGCTTTTATGCAAAAAGATCCCCATTCATACAGCCCAGCTGTCACTCACACAGTGGAGTGGGCATCTTTGCGGAAGGTACCCTCCAGCCTATCAGGATAGAGTGCGACATGGGTTGCTGAGGCAACCCTGTCCAGGGGTCCTACTCCCCTCCCACACAATGGACCCACCCCTGACTCAGTGGCACCAGAAGGAGGGCTTCTAGGCAGAAGTTCGCCAAACGGAAGAACAAAGGATCCCCGACCTGGGTTAGGATCGTAGAGGAAGACACAAGAAAGAAGTTATATTAAAGTTCTGGCAAATAAAACCTACCGGAGCAAAGTTAATATTAAAATGCACCGGCGGTATGTTAGAGGCTGTCAGAAAAAGTGGTAGCCTCGAACAATGGAAAATCCCATAGAGAAATATTCGTGGTTGAATATTTATGGTAGTAACCACTGCCACCAGCCAGAAACTTTAGAGAGAGGGACTTTAAGGTACCCCCTCGAAAATGAACATAGGGGAAAAACTATTAACCCCTCCAAGTACCTTCATAGGAAGATGGGTTGTACTGGTTAAGTTCATCAAAATTGCCTAGTAAAGTCAATGGGGACTTTACATGCCCTCAGAGACAGTAGTCAGTCCAGGGTATGGAGTCTATGTTTGGGGGTCGCTACGACACCCCTGTGTCACTGCACTGAGGGTGCTGTGTAACACGTGAATAAAGATGGTCCCTATGGGGGAGAGAAAATCCCATAGGCATTAAACACAAAAATAGCCTAGAACACACATAGCAGAAATGCCTAAGAGTGGGAAAAAGAGTCTCACTCTTAGCAGGTAAAAAGAAACAAACCCTTCAAATCCAGCAAAGCTGCTGGGGGACTCTACAGGTAAGGGAAATTAGCCATAGTATGAGAATTCTCCCTAACAGTGAACTACGTCAGTGAAGTGGCAGTTTCTTGCCTAGCGGTGCTCGTCCACGGGGAACCGTAAACGTCCTGCCAGGAAGAGGCGTGCAGGGCGCCTCAATGTCGATAGTTCTGAACCGCAAAAAGTCTGAAGAACTGTAGCCCAGCTCCTCGGCATGTCAACAGCCTGGCCTTCTCCGGCGGGATAAGGCGGGCGGTGGTGCGGACGAGCGCGTCCGTGAATCGAAAGTTCTTAGGGAACGGGAGCAGGGCGGCTCCGGTCAGCGGCGGCAGTCGTCGACGGTAGCAGACAACAGTCCGGGCACTTCTCTTTGGGATTCCGCAGCAGTCCCTGTCTCCGGTCAGCAGCCTGTCGTAGGACTGTCTACCAGGGAGCTTTGGCAAAGAACAGCTGTTGCACGATGGTCCCTCGTAGCTCGGGAATAGGGCGCCTTACCAGGACCTCTCTGGGTCAGTCCTTGGAGACGCAGCAGCTTTCATATCAACGAAGGAGAGCAGCAGCAAGACTTCTCTTCCAGCAGGGCTTCAAGGTTAAGCTTCAGGTTTACTCCAGTTACTCTTCGTAGTGGACTTCAGCTTCTGAACACGAATTTTAGCAGTGAGAGGCCCCCAGATAAACTAGTTGATCGCCCATTCATTCTGCTGGGTCACACTCAGACAACCAATCGGTCAGAAGGGCATTCATGCAGGCAGGCAGCCAATCAGGTGCATAGTGCATTCAGGCCATTCACTTCTCTCCAGACACTCACAACAAGTTATGTGTATTGTAGTACCCAGCCATTCAACACTCCACACTGCATTCATACCTGCTTTGGGCAAGTCTGTCTCAGGCATTGTGTCAAACACCAGAAACTAGACATCCACAACAAGAATGCGTATTCGTCACACACTCAATTCACCCAGGTCCCACCCACAGGGTGTACCCCCAACATACAGTCACTGGGAAGGCTCCAGCCAGTCTGGCCTGGACTTCACAACAGCACCATATATGGAACTTCCACCCAACAGCCAGTCAGGGGGAAGGGACAGAGTCAGGGCTTCCCCGGACTTTGGGAAAACAAGGTAACAGGCAATAGAAAGCGAGAGGCCACGGGGGCCATCTTGTTTCCTATCAGGAATCAACTGATCCCAATGGCAGGGCCTGGGTATACCAAAATGGAGGATACTCAGAGCACCTGTCAAATAGAGCATGGAGCTGCCACCAGCCCATACCCTGCTCTGTGGGACACACACAGGTGCCCAAAAACATACACAAGGGGCACAGGGTTGTACCCCCACCCATGGGTGTCATAAGGGTATCCCATGGGATTGCACACCAAACCAAAGGAGAGAGCTGCACCGCCAGGAGTCCCACATGAACTCCTGCGTGGAAAACACGACAGAACACACAATAAAAAGCAGTAAAGGACAAGGATACAGAGTCCCTGTCCCTCTGATGCATTTCCAGCATCACAGTTGCCCCCCACGCCCCAGACTGAGGTTAGGGTGCCTAATCTCCCACGAGATAGACACCCTCATCCAGACGGACAATATACCTTCTGGAAAGGCCATCTGCATTATCGTGACTCTTCCCTGGTCTATGCTCTATAGTGAAGTCTAGCCCTTGAAGGCTAATGGACAACCTGAGCAGTTTTGGGTTTTCCCCCTTCATCTGCATAAGCCACTCCAGGGGCTTATGATCTGTTTGGACCTTGAAGGTAGACCCTGTAAGGTAGGGCCTGAAACACCTAAGGCTCCAAACTATGCTAAAATATTCCTTTTCAACAGTAGCCCACCTAAGTTCTCTACCCTTTAGTTGTCTACTGATGAATATGATAGGATGTTCCCTCCCTTTGTCATCTAACTGGGACAAGACAGCTCCAATTCCGATGTCGCAGGCATCCGTCTGGACGATAAAGGGTCGGCTGTAGTCAGGTGCACACAACACAGGTGCCCTACACAGACTTTCTTTCAAGCCGTCAAAGGCCCTCTGACAGTCTTCAGTCCAATTAACCTTCCTAGGTTGTTTGGGTGAAGTCAGAGCTGTCAGGGGTGCAGCTATGGTTCCATAGTCTGCCATGAAATTGCAATAGTACGGAGTGAGGCCCAAAAAGGCTATGACCTGGGTTTGAGCAGTGGGAGTCTCCCAGTAATGTACATCTTGTACTTCACTGGGGAGAGGTTGGATTTGACCCCCTCCTACCTCATGACCAAGATATGTGACTTTCCCCTGTGCTTTCTGGCACTTGGTGGCCTTGATAGTAAGGTTAGCCCTTTTCAAGGCCTGCAACACCTTATCCAGATGTGTCAAATGCTCTTCCCAGGTGGAACTGTAGATGACAATGTCGTCTAGGTAGGCCACACAAAAGGCCTCCAGCCCACTGAGCGCATGATTGACCAATCTCTGGAAGGTGGCAGGGGCATTCTTCAACCCAAAAGGCATGACCCTAAACTGGTAGAGTCCCTCCGGTGTTGAGAACGCCGTCTTTTCCTTGGCATGGTCCGTCAGAGCTATTTGCCAATAGCCTGAGGTAAGGTCAAAGGTGCTCACAAATTTGGCAGCAACTATGATGTCCACGAGCTCATCAGCCCTGGGCAATGGGTGCGCGTCAGTTTTGGTGACGGCATTGACTCCTCGGTAGTCCACACAGAGCCTCCAATCCTTGGTAGCTGCCTGCGAACTTGCCTTGGGGACAAGGACCACTGGACTGGACCAAGGACTGGTTGAGGGTTCAATAACACCCAGATCCAACATCTTAGCGACCTCAGCCTGGATGTGGTTCTTAACTGTTTCTGACATACGGTAGCACCTTCTTTTGACAGGCACACTCTCACCAGTGTCAATTTCGTGCCTACACCACGGTGTAAGGACTGGTGTCAGGGAAAACAGAGAGGCATACTGCTGGAGCAAAGCCCTGCAGGCCCTCTGCTGCTCTGCTGTCAGATCTGGAGAGAGATGTATTCCCTCCTCTGAGCCATCCTGAGGGTTGCTATGCAGCAAATCAGGAAGGGGTTCACTCTCATCTTCTTCTTGCTCTGAAGCTAGCAAGAGACATGAGACTTCTGCTTGCCTGTGGAAAGGCTTGAGCCTGTTAACATGGAATACCTGGGAGGCTACCCCGGGGATTCCCATGTCAACCAGATAATTGAGTTGGCCCATCTTGGAGATGATCCTGAAGGGTCCAGTCCACTTGTCTGCCAAAGCTCTAGGCTTGGTAGGCTCCATCACAAGGATTTCCTGTTCCAGAGTCCAATCCACTTGCGAGGCTTTAAGGTCATGCCAGTACTTATTTAATTCCTGGCTGCCCTTGAGATTTGCTGTTGCCTGACCCATCATCTGTGTCATCCTCCGTCTGATGCCTAACACATAGTCCCCCACTTACTTGGCGGGACCTGGAGGGGTGGCCTCCAAACCTTCTCTGATCAAGGCAAGGGGCCCCCTCACGGGATGTCCAAAGAGTAACTCAAAGAGGCTGAAACCAACACACTCTTGAGGTACCTCTCTGTAAGCAAACAGCAGGCATGGCAGGAGGAGATCCCATTTCCTCCTTAGGGGCTCTTCTAAAGCACCTTGCATGCCCTTGAGAGTTTTATTAAATCTCTCAACCAGACCAATGGTCTGGAGGTGGTAAGAGGTGGAGAACTTGTAGGTTACCCCGCACTCTTTCCACATGCTTTTCATGTTACTGGACATGAAGTTAGATCCTCTGTCAGAGACAACCTCCTTAGGGAATCCAACACGGGTGAAAATGCCCAGGAGAGCCCTGGCAACCACCTGGGTAGTTACAGTCCGAAGGGGTATAGCCTCAGGGTACCTGGTGGCATGATCTACCAAGACCAGGATGAACCAATGTCCACCTGAAGTGGGAGGGTCAAGGGGACCGACAATGTCGATGCCCACCCTCTCAAACGGTGTGCCAACCACTGGCAATGGTTGCAGTGGGGCAATGACACTGCCTCCAGTCTTGCCAGACAACTGACAAGTTGGGCAGGTCCTGCAGTGGGACTCCACTTCTACTCCCATCTGTGGCCAGTAGAAATGGGCATAGAGCCTCTGCTTAGTCTTCCTGGTCCCAGGATGACCAGCCATGGGCACCTCATGCACCAAATACAGCAGGAAGGGCCTGTAAACCTGGGGTACCACCAACCTCTTGAGCGCACCAGTTTCAGGCTTAGTGAGCTCACTAACAAGGAACTCACCCTCCCAATAGATTCGGAATGTCCTAGGCACTTCTCCTTGTGCCTGGGACAGGGCCTGTTTCCTCAGACCCTCGAGAGAGTGGCACACTCTCTGTCCCTTACAGAAGTCCGACCGGGAGGGTCCCCCTTCAGCCAACAGGCATTGAAGGTCGGGCTGGTACTCCGGGTTGAGAACCTCTCCCACAGGAGAGTCTTCTGTCTCTTTTCCCTCAGGAGTCCAGTTTGGGTTTTCCACTGGACCCAGCCCGTCCGGAGCATGGATCCCAATGGGTGCTGTAGGAAAAGCCGGAAGAGAAGAAGCCCCCTGCACAGAAGTGGCCTTCTTGTTCTTCCTTCCTCTTGCCTTAGGCCTCGCCTTTGGCTCGGGTACCTGACTCACAGCCAGACCCTGTGTCACCTGTGACCTAGTGACTGCAGCAGCAGTCAAGGGAAGACCATCCAAGATCAACCCCAACTCTACTAGATCATTACCTAACAGAATGTTGGCAGAGACATTGTCCTGAACCAGGACAGTAAGCTTTGCTGTCTTGTCTCCAATCATGAGTGTGACTAAGGCTACAGGCGATAATTTGGGAGGCCCACCAGCTAACCTGGTGGTTCCCAGAGGAGCACCTACATAGTCCTCTGGCTTGATCAGGGTCCTGTCCACCACTGTCATGCTCGCCCCAGTGTCTCTCAGACCAGTAGAAGCCTGGCTATTCAAGAGGACACTTCTCAAAAACCTACGGGTGTTCTTTGGGATAGTCGCCAGTACTTCTTCGTACTGTTCCCAGGCCCCAAGGGACACTAAGGAAATCTCTACAGGAGCACCTAAATGTGATTCCTGTAGAGGAGGGGATGACAGTGGTCTCCACCTCAGACATGGGGTAAGGGTAGCTCAGGCTGACAGCCTGTACTCCAAGTGCCTTACCTTTACACCTTTATCACCCCTTCTGTGATCCAGAGCCCCACAATCCCAACAAGTGCAGGGAGTGCAGGGTACGGTACTGGAACCACTGGGAGCCTGCTTTGCAGCAGGTGGACCACTACTCTTATTCCCACCCAGAGATGTCTTATCCCCACTAGATTTTTGGGTCTTAGGAGAGGAAGATTTTGGTTTACCCGACTGTGACTGCTTTTGGGACTCCTCAGCTTTCTGAGAGGTCCCCTTTTCTTTGTCCTTGTCCTTCCCACTGGAATCCTTAGGGGACACCGGGGGCGGGAGACCCACTTGTCAGCCAACCTAGCCAGCTTAAAGGGATCCAAAATGTTCTGGTCAGCAACATACTGACCCAGCTCTGGAGATCAGGCTTCAGTAAAATGCTCAAAAAACAAAAGGTGAGACAATTCAACAAACGTTTTCACTTTGTAACCATCAATCCACTCCATTATGTTCATGTGCGCAGCACTCACCCAGACAACACAAAACACATTCTCTCTTTTCTTAAAATCCCTGAACCTTTTAAGGTATTGGGTAGGTGTCTTGCCACACTTGGCAAATAAAGCAGACTTCATGCACTCATACTGACCTCTTTCTTCCACACTCAGTTTCAGAATACAGTCATATCCAGTCTGAGGCACCCTGCTTAACAAACACTTAGCCCAATCTCTCTTATCAGCATCATGAACTGCACAGAACCCTCCACAAACACACCAACCAAATCTTTCATAAACATGGTGGCTTGGAACCTGACACTCTCACTGGGTTTAGCTGAAGTCTCCACTCTAGCTTTCTCTAGCTGGATTCTCTGACATTCAGTGTCCTTGTTCTTGAGTTCCAGGTCCTTGTCTTTGAGTTCAAGATCTCTATTCTTGATCTCCACTTGTTGTGCCAACTCCTCTTTCTTAAGCTCAGCATCTATTTCCAACTTGCAGTATTCAAAGGCCAATTTCATCCTTAATAACTCAAGCTCCAAGGAACTGCGGGGGTTCGGAACAGAGGCAGCAGGAATGGTGGCATTCCCAGAATCAGATTCAGCGACAACCATTGGGGTAGAGTCCTCATTGGTTGCATCCCCCCCTTCAAGAGTTTCACAATCAGTCTGGTAGTCCACCTCGGCAGCTATCATCTCAGCCCCAGACTTATCCACAAAGTCTAACTCCCTGGCTTCACAAGCACTCTGGAGAGCCTCTTAGCTCATCCGAGTCAATTTACCATTCGCAATAGATTCCATTGCTCGTAATGCAGTTATCTTGTACACAACTAAACCTTAATTTAATAAAGTGCAGATATTTTGTAAGTGGCACGGTTAAACACTGATTCTTAAAACCATAAGCATCCCACCGCTGCCACCAGTGTAAAGACTGGAGGGGGTGTCTGTACTTCTGCTCTCTATATGGTAGAGGAGAGGCACAGAGGGCCCCAGCCAAGATTCTCTATGCGGTAGCTATGGTCGAGCAATCAAGGCCTAGCTTCTCAAGAGGTTATGCAGGCTTGTTCTTAAGTACAGTGTTGTCCGCAAGCCCCCACAAAGGAATGTCCACACACTGTATTCGTTAAAGCAGAGTCTTTATATAATTAATATTCGAGGTTATGTACACTATCACAATAACTCGCTTTGTGCTCAGAAAATCAGCAATGGTAAATATGTACAGTTCTAAAGTGGTACCACAAAGATTATCAAATCTCATTAAAGTGCATCAACTATACTGTCAAAATGTCACACAGATCAATAAAGAGGAAACCAGCAGTAGAGAGAGGAAGGAAAGCAAGATGGTTGAACAATTGTCAGAATGCTGGCCCCGTACCCCTAGACACAGTTCTGTGTGGAGATCCCCCCCACCTGGGCAACCGGTAAGATAAAAATACAGCACAAGCCCAGTCCATATATTGTTCTATGAGTCTTATTTCCTTCTACAATAATTCTACAGCCCCAATGTACCTGGAATTGTAGCGTTCGTCGATGGGAAATCGACGACCCTCCTTGAGTGCCCTCCCTTTAAGGCAGGAGTCACAGGTCGTCAAACGTCCGACGGAGAACAGGGTGAACTACGGCGGTGAAGTGGAAGCTTCGTTCCTAGCGGTGCTCATCGACGACGGAGTGTTGCCGTCCTGCAAGGAAGAGGCTTGCGGGGCACCTCGGTGACGATAGTTCTGGAGCGCAAAGAGATGATGAAGAACTGTGGCCCCGTAAGGGAGTCGAGTCGTCGGCGTCTATGTGGTCTCTAGGTGGTGGGAAACCCACTGGCGGATGCTGTTTGGCGCGTCGACGGTCGGGCCTTCTCCAGATTGATAAACCCGGCGGCGATGCAGATGAGAGCATCCTTGGATCAAATGAAGTTCTTAGGCAAACGGGAGCAAGGCGGATCCAGTCGGCGACGGCGGTCATTGACAGTGGCGGACAACAGTCCGGGCGCTTCTCTTTGGGATTCAGTGGCAGTCCCCGTCTCTGGTCGGCAGCCAGTCATAGGTCTGTCTTCCAGGGAGCATTGGCAAAGATCAGCTGTTGCACGATGGTCCCTCGTAGCTCGGGAAGAGGGCGCCTTACCAGGTCCTCTCTGGGTCAGTCCTTGGAGACACAGCAGCTTCCAGATCGACAAAGTAGAGCAGTAGCAAGACTTCTCTTCCAGCAGGGCTTCAAGGTTAACCTTCAGTTACTCGTCGTAGTGGACTTCAGCTTCTGAACACGAATTCTAGCAGTGAGAGGCCCCCAGATATACTAGTTGGTCTCACATTCATTCTGCTGGGTCACACTTAGGCAACCAATCGGTCAGAAGGGCATTCATGCAGGCAGGCAGCCAATCAGGTGCATAGTGCATTCAGGCCATTCACTTCTCTCCAGACACTCACAACAAATTATGTGTATTGGAACAAATACCCAGCCATTCAAAACTCCACACTGCATTCAAACCAGTTTCGGGCAGGGCTGTCTCAGTCATTGTGTCAACCACCAGATACTAGACACCCACAACACAGAATGCGTAATCGTCACATACTCCATTCACCCAGGTCCCACCCACAGGGTGTACCCACAACATACAGTCACTGGGAAGACTCCAGCCAGTCTGGCCTGGACTTCACAACAACACCATATATGGAACTTCTACCCAACAGCCGGTCAGGGGCAGAGTCAGGGCTTCCCAGGACTTTGGGAAAACAAGGTAACAGGCAATAGAAAGCACGTGGCCACGGGGGCCATCTTATTTCCTATCAGGAATCAACTGATCCCAATGGCAGTGCCTGGGTATCCCAAAATGGACGATACTCAGAGTACCTGTCAAATTCAGCATGGAGCTGCCACCAGCCCATACCCTGCTCTGTGGGCCAAACACAGGTGCCCAAAAACATACGCTAGGGGCACAGGGTTGTACCCCCACCCATGGGTGCCATAAGGGTATCTCATGGGTCTGTTCACCAAACCAAAAGAGAGTGCTGCATTGCCAGGAGTCCCACATGAACTCCTGTGCGGAAAACACGACAGAACACACGATAAAAAGCAGTAAAGGACAAGGATACGGAGGCCCTGTCCCTCCGATGCATTTCCAGCATCACACCCAGGAAAGTGCAAAGACACATGGGAGGTACAATTTTAGTTGGGACACTTGTGGGAATGTTGGAAGGTAGGACATGTGTTGTTGCCAGCGTGTTTCCTTTTAGCAAATGTCTGGAAATTGTGTTTGTATCGCCACTTTTTGGCATTTGCTAGGCCTTGTGCGTAATACATTGTAGGGCGATTAGCATAAGTCAGACCTCTTTCGATTCTCCCGGGTGTATTATTTTCAGAAATATATGAGGTTATCTGTTTTCCTTGGAGGCTGTGACACCCCATGCCCAATTCTGTGGATTGCTCTGATGGCAAATTCCAGTCTTCCCCAAGGCGTTTGACGTACCAGTGATTTAGACTTTTCCCTTTGTGCCCGGGTTAGTCCACCCCCACATGTGAGGTAGCATTTTTGTAAAGACATCTGTGGGGACATGGTAAGGTTGGACAAGTGTTGTTGTCGCTGTGTTTCATTGGTGTCCCAGTGGCAAGTGTCTGAAAAGTGTGTATATTTCTCCACTTTTTGGCGTTTGCCAGGCCTTGTGGGTAATACATTCTAGGACGATTGGCGAAAGTCAGACCTCTTTGGATTTCCCCGGGTGTCTTCTTTTCACGAATGTATGGGGTTCCCTATTTTCCTTGGAGGCTGCGATACCCCAGGGCCAGATCTGTGGGTTGCCCAGATGGCAAAATCCAGTCTTCCCCAAGACGTTTGACGTACCAGTGGATTGGCCTTTTCCCATTGTGCCCATGTAAATGCACCCATACATGTGAGGAACCGTTTTCGTTGGGACACCTGTGGGACCAGGGGAAGGTAGAACATGTGTGTTTGCCAAAGTGTTTCAGTTGTTTCCTGGGGCAAATGTCCAAAAATTATGTTTTTTTCTCCACTTTTTGGAGTTAGCCATGCCTTGTGGGTAATACATTCTAGGACGATTGGCAAAAGTCAGACCACTTTGGATGCCCCCGGGTGTATTCATTTGGAAATAAATGGGGGTCTCAGTTTTCCTTGGTGGCTACGACACCCAAGGCCCAAATCTGTGGGTTGCTCTGATGGCAAAATCCAGTCATCCACAAGGAGTTTGACATACCAGTGGTTTAGCCTTTTCCCTTTGTGCCCAGGTTAGTTCACCCACACATGTGAGGTAGCGTTTATATCGAGACACCTGTGGGGACATAGGAAGATAGGACATGTGCTGTTGCTGGCGTGTTTCTGTGGTTTCCTGGTGCCAAATGTCTGTAAATTGTGTTTTTTTCTCCACCTTTTGGCGTTTGCCAGTCCTTGTGTGTTATACATTCTGGGGCGATTTGCAAAAGCCAGACCTCTCTGGATTCCCCCGGGTGTCTTCTTTTCAGAAATGTATAGGGTACCCCGTTTTCCTTGGTCGCTGCAACACCACCATGACCAAATCTGTGGATTGTCCACAACACCAAATACTATAAGAATGTCTTCTTCCTAGGCCCTTTGGTGTACCTGTGGTTCAGCCTTTTCGTTTGCGCCCAGGTAAGTGCACCGACACATGTGACGTACCATTTTTGTCAGGACACCTGTGGGAATTCCCAAGGTAAGACAGGTGGTTTCCTGGTGGCAAATGTCTAAAAATTGTTTTTTTTCTCCACTCCTTGGAGTTTGCTTGGCTTTGTGGGTAATAAATTCTAGGGCGATTGGCAAAAGTACGACCTCTTTGGATTGCCTCATGTGTCTTCTTTTTATAAATGCATGAGGCTCCCCGCTTTCCTTGGTGGCTGCGACAACCCAGGTCCAAATCTATGGGTTGCCCAGATGGTAAATTCCGCAAGACGTTTGACGTACCAGTGGATTATCCTTTTCCCATTGTGCCCATGTAAATGCACCCACACATGTGAGTATCCATTTTCATTGGGACACCTGTGGGAACAGGGGAAGGTAGGACATGTTTTGTTGTCAACGTTTTTCAGTTGTTTCCTGGTGGCAAATGTCTGAAAATGTTGTTTTGTTTTCCACTTTTTGGAGATTGCCAGTCCTTGTGGGTAATAGATTCTAGAGCGATTGGCAAAGGTCAGACCTCTTTGGATTCCCCCGGGCGCCTTCTTTTCAGAAATGTATGGGGTTCCCTGTTTTCCTTGGTGGCTGCAACACCCCATGCCCGAATTTGTGGGTTGTCCACAACACCAAATACCATAAGAATTTCCTCTTCCTAGGCCCTTTGGTGTACCAGTGGTTTAGCCTTTTTCATTACTCCCAGGTAAGTGCACCGACACATGTGAGGTACTGTTTTTGTCAAGACACCTGTGGGAACGTCAAAAGGTAGGACATATGTTGTTAATGCTGTGTTTTGGTATTTTCCTGCTAGCAAAGGTCTGGAAATTGTATATTTTCACCACTTTTTGGAGTTTGCTAGGCCTCGTTGGTAATACATTCTAGAGCGATTGGCACAAGTCAGACCCCTTTGGATTCTTCCGGGTGTTTTCTTTTCAGAAATGTTTGGGGTTCCCTATTTTCCTTGGAGGCTGCGACACCCCAGGCCCAGATCTGGGGGTTGCCCAGATGGCAAAATCCAGTCTTCCCCAAGACGTTTGACGTGCCAGTGTATTGGCCTTTTCCCATTAAGCCCATGTAAATGCACCCATACATGTGAGGTACCGTTTTCGTTGGGACACCTGTGGGACCAGGGGAAGGTACGACATGTGTTGTTGCCAACGTGTTTCAGTTTTTTTCCTGGGTGCAAATGTCCGAAAATTATGTTTTTCTCCCCACTTTTTGGAGTTTGCCAGGCCTTGTTGGTTATACATTCTGGGGCGATTGGCAAAAGTCAGACCACTTTGGATTCCCCCGGGTGTATTATTTTGGAAATAAATGGGGGTTCCAGTTTTCCTTGGTGGCTGCGACACCCCAGGCCCAAATCAGTGGGTTGCTCTGATGGCAAAATCCAGTCATCCACAAGGCGTTTGACATACCAGTGGTTTAGCCTTTTCCCTTTGTGCCCAGGTTAATCCACCCACACATGTGAGGTAGCGTTTATGTCGAGACACCTGTGGGGACCTGGGAAGGTAGGACATGTGCTGTTGCTGGCGTGTTTCGGTGGTTTCCTGGTGGCAAATGTCTGTAAATTGTGTTTTTTTCTCCACTTCTTTGGAGTTTGCCAGTCCTTGTGGGTTGTACATTCTAGGACGATTGGCAAAAGCCAGATCTCTTTGGATGCCCCCGGGTGTCTTCTTTTCAGATATGTATGGGGTTCCCTGTTTTCCTTGGTGGCTGCAACACCCCATGCCCAAATCTGTGGGTTGTCCACAACACCAAATAACATAAGAATTTCTTCGACCTACGCCCTTTGGTGTACCAGTGGTTTAGCCTTTTTCATTGCACCCAGGTAAGTGCACCAACATATCTGAGGTACCGTTTTTGTCAATGTAACTGTGGGAACGTGGAAAGGAAGGACATATGTTGTTGTCGCTGTGTTTCTGGAAATTGTTTTTTTTCTCCACTTTCTGGAGATTGCCAGTCCTTGTTGGTAAGATGTTTGACATACCAGTGGATTGGCCTTTTCCCATTGTGCCCATGTAAATGCACCCAAACATGTGAGGTGCCGTTTTCGTTGGGACACCTGTAGGACCAGTGGAAGGTAGGACATGTCTTGTTGCCAATGAGTTTCAGTTGTTTCCCGGGGGCAAATGTCAGAAAATTATGTTTTTTCTCCACTTTTTGGAGTTTGCCAGGCCTTGTGGGTAATACATTATAGGGCGATTGGCAAAAGTCGGACCTCTTTGGATTGCCTCATGTGTCTTCTTTTCATAAATGTATGGGGCTCCAGCTTTCCTTGGTTGCTGCGACATCCCAGGTCCAAATCTATGGGTTGCCCTTATGGTAAATTCGCAAGACGTTTGACGTGCCAGTGAATTATCCTTTTCCCATTGTGCCCATGTAAATGCACCCACACATGTGAGCATCCATTTTCGTTGGGACACCTGTGGGAACAGGGGAAAGTAAGACATGTTTTGTTGTCAACGTGTTTCAGTTGTTTCCTGGTGGCAAATGTCTGAAAATGTTGTTTTGTTTCCACTTTTTGGAAATTGCCAGTTCTTGTGGGTAATACATTCTAGGGCGATTGGCAAAACCCAGACCTCTTTGGATTCCCCTGGGTGTCTTCTTTTCAGAAATGTATGGGGTTCCCTGTTTTCCTTGATGGCTGCAATACCCCATGCCCAAATGTGTGGGTTGTTCAGAACACCAAATACAATAAGAATTTACTCTTACAAGGCCCTTTGGTGTACCAGTGGTTTAGCCATTTTTCTTTCCATCCAGGTAAGTGCAATGACACCTGTGAGGTACAGTTTTAGTCGGGACACCTTTGGGAACGTGCGAAGGTAGGACATGTGTTGTAGCCAGCGTGTTTCAGTGGTTTCCTGTTAGCAAAGGTCTGGAAATTGTGTTTTTATTGCCACTTTTTGGTATTTGCTAGGCCTTGTGCGTAATACATTGTAGGGCGATTGGCAAAAGTCAGACCTCTTTGGAATCCCCCGGGTGTATTATTTTAAGAAATATATGGGGTTACCCGTTTTCCTTGGTGGCTTCGACACCCCAAGCCCAAATCTGTGGGTTGCTCCGATGGCAAATCCAGTCTTCCCCAAGGCGTATGACGTACCAGAGGTTTAGACTTTTCCCTTTGTGCCCGGGTTAGTACACCCCCACGTGTGTGGTAGCATTTTTCTAAAGACACCCGTGGGGACATGGGAAGGTAGGACAAGTGTTGTTGTCGCTGTGTTTCGGTGGTTTC
This sequence comes from Ambystoma mexicanum, assembly GCF_040938575.1. Lineage (NCBI taxonomy): Eukaryota > Metazoa > Chordata > Amphibia > Caudata > Ambystomatidae > Ambystoma > Ambystoma mexicanum. Next base: position 463,286,023 of record NC_090940.1, on the reverse strand, counting down.
CCAGTGGAAAGTGTCTGAAGATTGTGTTTATTTCTCCACCTTTTGGCGTTTGCCAGGCCTTGTGGGTAATACATTCTAGGACGATTGGCGAATGTCAGACCTCTTTGGATTCCTCCGGGTGTCTTCTTTTCACAAATATATCGGGTTCCTAGTTTTCCTTGGTGGCTGCGACACCCAAGGTCCAAATCTGTGGATTGTCCTTTGGTGTACCAGTGGTTTAGCCATTTCCTATTGCGTCCAGGTGAGTGCAAAGACACATGGAAGGTACTGTTTTAGTCGGGACACCTGTGGGAAGGTAGGACATGTGTTGTTGCCAGCGTGTTTCAGTGGTTTCCTGGTAGCAAATGTCTGGAAAATGTGTTTTTATTGCTCTTTTTGGAGTTTGCCAGGCCTTGTGCGTAATACATTCTAAGGCGATTGGCAAAAGTCTGACCTCTTTGGATTTCCCAGGTGTCTTCTTTTGAGAACTGTATGGGGTTCCCCGTTTTCCTTGGTGGATGCGACACCCCATGCCCAAATCTGTGGGTTGTCTACAACACCAAATATGATAAGAATGTCCTCTTGCTAGGCCCTTTGGTGTACCAGCCATTTAGCCTTTTTGTTTACGCTCAGGTAAGTGCACTGACACATGTGAGGTACTGTATTTGTCAAGACACCTGTGGGAACGTGGAAAGGTAGGACATATGTTGTTACTGCTGTGTTTCGGTATTTTCCTGGTAGCAAAGGTCTGGAAATTGTATATTTTCACCACTTTTTGGAGTTTGCTAGGCCTCGTTGGTAATACATTCTAGGGCGATTGGCAAAAGTCAGACCCCTTTGGATTCTTCCGGCTGGTTTTTTTTCAGAAATGTTTGGGGTTCCCTATTTTCCTTGGAGGCTGCAACACCCCAGGCCCAGATCTGTGGATTGCCCAGATGGCAAAATCCAGTCTTCCCCAAGACGTTTGACGTACCAGTGTATTGGCCTTTTCCCATTGTGCCCATGTAAATGCACCCATACATGTGAGGTACCGTTTTCGTTGGGACACCTGTGGGACCAGGGGAAGGTAGGACATGTGTTGTTGCCAACGTGTTTCAGTTGTTTCCTTGGTGCAAATGTCCGAAAATTATGTTTTTTTCCCCACTTTTTGGAGTTTGCCAGGCCTTCTCGGTAATACATTCTAGGGCGATTGGCAAAAGTCAGACCACTTTGGATTCCCCCGGGTGTATTATTTTGGAAATAAATGGGGGTTCCAGTTTTCCTTGGCCGCTGCGACACCCCAGGCCCAAATCAGTGGGTTGCTCTGATGGCAAAATCCAGTCATCCACAAGGCGTTTGACATACCAGTGGTTTAGCCTTTTCCCTTTGTGCCCAGGTTAATCCACCCACACATGTGAGGTAGTGTTTATGTCGAGACACCTGTGGGGACATGGGAAGGTATGACATGTGCTGTTGCTGGCGTGTTTCGGTGGTTTCCTGGTGGCAAATGTCTGTAAATTGTGTTTTTTTCTCCACTTCTTTGGAGTTTGCCAGTCCTTGTGGGTTATACATTCTGGGGCGATTGGCAAAAGCCAGATCTTTTTGGATGCCCCCGGGTGTCTTCTTTTCAGATATTTATGGGGTTCCCTGTTTTCCTTGGTGGCTGCAACACCCCATGCCCAAATCTGTGGGTTGTCCACAACACCAAATAACATAAGAATTTCTTCGACCTAGGCACTTTGGTGTACCAGTGGTTTAGCCTTTTTCATTGCACCCAGGTAAGTGCACCAACATATGTGAGGTACCGTTTTTGTCAATGTAACTGTGGGAACGTGGAAAGGAAGGACATATGTTGTTGTCGCTGTGTTTCGGTGTTTTCCAGGTAGCAAATGTCTGGAAATTGTTTTTTTTCTCCACTTTTTGGAGATTGCCAGTCCTTGTGGGTAAGATGTTTGACGTACCAGTGGATTGGCCTTTTCCCATTGTGCCCATTTAAATGCACCAAAACATGTGAGGTACCGTTTTCCTTGGGACACCTGTAGGACCAGAGGAAGGTAGGACATGTCTTGTTGCCAATGTGTTTCAGTTGTTTCCCGGGGGCAAATGTCAGAAAATTATGTTTTTTTCTCCACTTTTTGGAGTTTGCCAGGCCTTGTGGGTAATACATTATAGGGCGATTGGCAAAAGTCGGACCTCTTTGGATTGCCTCATGTGTCTTCTTTTCATAAATGTATGGGGCTCCCCGCTTTCCTTGGTTGCTGCGACATCCCAGATCCAAATCTATGGGTTGCCCAGATGGTAAATTCGCAAGACGTTTGACGTACCAGTGGATTATCCTTTTCCCATTGTGCCCATGTAAATGCACCCAAACATGTGAGCATACATTTCAGTTGGGACACCTGCGGGAACAGGGGAAGGTAAGACATGTTTTGTTGTCAACGTGTTTCAGTTGTTTCCTGGTGGCAAATGTCTGAAAATGTTGTTTTGTTTCCACTTTTTGGAGATTGCCAGTCCTTGTGGGTAATACATTCTAGGGTGATTGGCAAAACCCAGACCTCTTTGGATTCCCCTGGGTGTTTTCTTTTCAGAAATGTATGGGGTTCCCTGTTTTCCTTGATGGCTGCAATACCCCATGCCCAAATGTGTGGGTTGTTCACAACACCAAATACAATAAGAATTTACTTTTACAAGGCCCTTTGGTGTACCAGTGGTTTAGCCATTTTTCTTTCCATCCAGGTAAGTGCAATGACACCTGTGAGGTACAGTTTTAGTCGGGATACCTTTGGGAATGTGGGAAGGTAGGACATGTGTTGTAGCCAGCATGTTTCAGTGGTTTCCTGTTAGCAAATGTCTGGAAATTGTGTTTTTATTGCCACTTTTTGGTATTTGCTAGGCTTTGTGCGTAATACATTGTAGGGCGATTGGCAAAAGTCAGACCTCTTTGGATTACTCCGGGTGTCTTCTTTTCACAAATCTATCGGGTTCCTAGTTTTCCTTGGTAGCTGCGACACCCAAGGTCCAAATCTGTGGGTTGCTCTGATGGCAAATCCAGTCTTCCCCAAGGCGTTTGACGTTCCAGAGGTTTAGACTTTTCCCTTTGTGCCCGGGTTAGTACACCCCCACGTGTGTGGTAGCATTTTTCTAAAGACACCTTTGGGGACATGGGAAGGTAGGACAAGTGTTGTTGTCGCTGTGTTTCGGTGGTTTCCCAGTGGAAAGTGTCTGAAGATTGTGTTTATTTCTCTACCTTTTGGTATTTGCCAGGCCTTGTGGGTAATACGTTCTAGAACGATTGGCAAAAGTCAGACCTCTTTGGATTCCTCCGGGTGTCTTCTTTTCACAAATCTATCGGGTTCCTAGTTTTCCTTGGTAGCTGCGACACCCAAGGTCCAAATCTGTGGATTGTCCTTTGGTGTACCAGTGGTTTAGCCATTTCCTATTGCGTCCAGGTGAGTGCAAAGACACATGGAAGGTACTGTTTTAGTCGGGACACCTGTGGGAACTTGGGAAGGTAGGACATGTGTTGTTGCCAGCGTGTTTCAGTGGTTTCCTGGTAGCAAATGTCTGGAAAATTTGTTTTTATTGCTCTTTTTGGAGTTTGCCAGGCCTTGTGCGTAATACATTCTAAGGCGATTGGCAAAAGTCTGACCTCTTTGGATTTCCCAGGTGTCTTCTTTTGAGAACTGTATGGGGTTCCCCGTTTTCCTTGGTGGATGCGACACCCCATGCCCAAATCTGTGGGTTGTCTACAACACCAAATATGATAAGAATGTCCTCTTGCTAGGCCCTTTGGTGTATCAGCCATTTAGCCTTTTTGTTTACGCTCAGGTAAGTGCACTGACACATGTGATGTACCATTTTTGTCTGGACACCTGCGGGAACAGGGGAAGGTAAGACATGTTTTGTTGTCAACGTGTTTCAGTTGTTTCCTGGTGGCAAATGTCTGAAAATGTTGTTTTGTTTTCCACTTTTTGGAGATTGCCAGTCCTTGTGGGTAATACATTCTAGGGCGATTGGCAAAACCCAGGCATCTTTGGATTCCCCTGGGTGTTTTCTTTTCAGAAATGTATGGGGTTCCCTGTTTTCCTTGATGGCTGCAATAACCCATGCCCAAATGTGTGGGTTGTCCACAACACCAAATACAATAAGAATTTACTCTTACAAGGCCCTTTGGTGTACTAGTGGTTTAGCCATTTTTCTTTCCATCCAGGTAAGTGCAATGACACCTTTGAGGTACAGTTTTAGTCGGGACACCTTTGGGAACGTGGGAAGGTAGGACATGTGTTGTAGCCAGCGTATTTCAGTGGTTTCCTGTTAGTAAATGTCTGGAAATTGTGTTTTTATTGCCACTTTTTGGTATTTGCTAGGCCTTGTGCGTAATACGTTGTAGGGCGATTGGCAAAAGCCAGACCTCTTTGGATTCCCCCGGGTGTATTATTTTCAGAAATATATGGGGTTACCCGTTTTCCTTGGTGGCTTCGACACCCCAGTCTTCCCCAAGGCGTTTGACGTACCAGAGGTTTAGACTTTTCCCTTTGTGCCCGGGTTAGTACACCCCCACGTGTGTGGTAGCATTTTTCTAAAGACACCTGTGGGGACATGGGAAGGTAGGACAAGTGTTGTTGTCGCTGTGTTTCGGTGGTTTCCCAGTGGAAAGTGTCTTAAGATTGTGTTTATTTCTCCACCTTTTGGCGTTTGCCAGGCCTTGTGGGTAATCATTCTAGGACGATTGGCGAAAGTCAGACCTCTTTGGATTCCTCCGGGTGTCTTCTTTTCACAAATCTTTCGGGTTCCTAGTTTTCCTTGGTAGCTGCGACACCCAAGGTCCAAATCTGTGGATTGTCCTTTGGTGTACCAGTGGTTTAGCCATTTCCTATTGCGTCCAGGTGAGTGCAAAGACACATGGAATGTACTGTTTTAGTCGGGACACCTGTGGGAACCTGGGAAGGTAGGACATGTGTTGTTGCCAGCGTGTTTCAGTGGTTTCCTGGTAGCAAATGTCTGGAAAATGTGTTTGTATTGCTCTTTTTGGAGTTGCCAGGCCTTGTGCGTAATACATTCTAAGGCGATTGGCAAAAGTCTGACCTCTTTGGGTTTCCCAGGTGTCTTCTTTTGAGAACTGTATGGGGTTCCCCGTTTTCCTTGGTGGATGCGACACGCCATGCCCAAATCTGTGGGTTGTCTACAACACCAAATATGATAAGAATGTCCTCTTGCTAGGCCCTTTGGTGTACCAGCCATTTAGCCTTTTTGTTTACGCTCAGGTAAGTGCACTGACACATGTGTGATGTACCATTGTTGTCGGGACACCTGCGGGAACATGGGAAGGTAGGACATGTGTTGTTGCCAGCGTATTTCGGTGGTTTTGCTGTTGGAAAATGTCTGAAAATGTTGTTTTTTTCTCCACTTTTTGGAGCTTGGAAGGGTTTGGGGGTAATACGTTCTAGGGCGATTGGCGAAAGTCAGACCTCTTTGGATTCCCCCATATGTCTTCTTTTCAGAAATGAATGGAGTTCCCCATTTTCCTTGATGACTGCGACACCCCAGGTCCAAATCTGTGGGCTGTCCACAACACCAAATACCATAAAAATTTACTCTTACAAGGCCCTTTGGTGTACCAGTGGTTTAGCCATTTCCCTTTGTGCCCAGGTAAGTGCAAAGACAAATGTGAGGTACCGTTCTAGTCGGGACACCTGTGGGAACATGGGAAGGTAGGACATATGTTGTTGCAGGCATGTTTCAGCGGTTTTCAGGTAGCAAGCGTATGTAAATTGTATATTTTCACCACTTTATGGAGTTTGCCAGGCATTGTGAGTAATACATTCTAGGTCGAGTGGCAAAGGTCAGACCACTTTGGATTGGTTTAGACTTTTCCCTTTGTGCCGGGTTAGTCCACTCCCACATGTGAGTTGCATTTTTGTAAAGACACCTGTGGGGACATGGGAAGGTAGGACAAGTGTTGTTGCCGGCTTTTTTTGGTGGTTTCCCAGTGGCAAGTGTCTGAAAATTGTGTTTATTTCTCCACTTTTTGGCATTTGCCAGTCCTTGTGGGTAATACATTCTAGGACGATTGGCAAAAGTCAGACCTCTTTGGATTCCCCCGGGTGTCTTCTTTTCACAAATGTATCGGGTTCTCAGTTTTCCTTGGTGGCTGCAACACCCCAGGCCCAAATCTGTGGGTTGTCCACAACACCAAAGACCATAAGAATTATCCCTTCCTAGGCCTTTTGGTGAACCAGTGGTTTAGCCTGTTCCGTTCACGCCCAGGTAAGTCCACCGAAACATGTGAGGTAACATTTTTGTCAAGACACCTGTGGGAACGTGGGAAGGTAAGACATGTGTTGTTGCCGGCGTGTTTCAGTGATTTCCTGGTGGCAAATGTCTAAAAATTGTGTTTTTGCCTCCACCTCTTGGAGTTTGCTTGGCTTTGTGGGTAATAAATTCTAGGGCGATTGGCAAAAGTCGGACCTCCTTGGATTGCCTCAGGTGTCTTCTTTTCATAAATGAATGGGGCTCCCCATTTTTCTTGGTGGCTGCGACACCCCAGGTCCAAATCTGTGGGTTGTTCATAACACCAAATACCATAAGCATGTCCTCTTCCTAGGCTCTTTGGTGACCAGTATTTTAGCCTTTTCCCTTTGTGCTCAGCCAAGTCCACCCACACATGTGAGGTACTGTTTTCATTAGGACACCTATGGGAACATGATAAGGTAGGACATGTATTTTTGCTAGCGTGTTTACGTTGTTTCCTGGTAGCAAATGTCTGAAAATTATGTTTTTTTTCTCCACTTTTTGGAGTTTGCCGGGCCTTGTGGGTAATACATTCTAGGACGATTGGCAAAAGTCAGACCCCTTTGGATTACTCCGGGTGTCTTCTTTACAGAAATGTATGGGGTTACCTATTTTCCTTGGAGGCTGCGACACCCCAGGCCCAGATCTGTGGGTTGCCCAGATGGCAAAATCCAGTCTTCCCCAAGACGTTTGTCGTACCAGTGGATTGGCCTTTTCCCATTGTGCCCATGTAAATGCACCAACACATGTGAGGTACCGTTTTCGTTGGGACACCTGTGGGACCAGGGGAAGGTAGGACATGTCTTGTTGCCAACGTGTTTCAGTTGTTTCCCGGGGGCAAATGTCAGAAAATTATGTTTTTTCTCCACTTTTTGGAGTTTGCCAGGCCTTGTGGGTTATACATTCTAGGCCGATTGGCAAAAGTCAGACCTCTTTGGATTCCCCCGGGTGTCTTCTTTTCAGAAATGTATTGGGTTCCCCGTGTTCCTTGGTCGCTGCAACACCCCATGCCCAAATCTGTGAGTTGTCCACAACACCAAATACCATAAGAATCACCTCTTCCTAGGCCCTTTGGTGTACCAGTGGTTTAGCCTTTTTTTTTGCGCCCAGGTAAGTGCACCAACACATGTGAGGTACCATTTTTGTCAAGACACCTGTGGGAACATGGAAAGGTAGGATATGACTTTTTGCCAGCGTGTTTTGGTGGTTTCCAGGTAACAAACGTATGGAAATTGTATATTTTCACCACTATTTGGAGTTTGCCAGGCATTGTGAGAAATTAATTCTAGGGCGATTGACAAAGGTCAGACCCCTCTGTATTCCTTCTGGTGTCTTCTTTACAGAAATGTATAGGGTTCCCTATTTTCCTTGGTGGCTGCGACACCCCAGACCCAGATCTATGGGTTGCCCAGATGGCAAATTCCACAAGATGTTTGACGTACCAGTGGATTAGCGTTTTCCCATTGTGCCCATGTAAATGCACCCACACATGTGAGTAACCGTTTTCGTTGGGGCACCAGTGGGACCAGGGGAAATTAGGACATGTTTTGTTGTCAACGTGTTTCAGTTGTTTCCTGGTGGCAAATGTCTGAACATTGTGTTTTGTTCTCCACTTCTTGGAGTTTGCCAGTCCTTGTGGGTAATACATTCTATGGCGATTTGCAAAAGTCAGACCTCTAAGGATTCCCCCAGGTGTGTTCTTTTCAGAAATACATGGGGTTTACCGTGTCCTTGGTGTTTGCGACACTACAGGCCCAAATCTGTGGGTTGCTCTGATGGCAAAATCCAGTCTTCTACAGTCTTCTGGTTTGATGTACCAGTGGTTTAGACTTTTTCCTTTGGGCCCAGGTTAGTCCACCCACACATGTAAAGTAGCGTTTATGTTGAGACACTTGTGGGGACATGGGAAGGTAGGACATGGTTTCCTGATGGCAAATGTCTGAAAATTGTGTTTTTTTTCTCCACTATTTGGAGTTTGCTGGTCCTTGTGGGTAATAAATTCTGGGACGATTGGCAAAAGTCAGACCCCTTTGGATTACTCCGGGTGTCTTCTTTACAGAAATGTATGGGGTTACCTATTTTCATTGGAGGCTGCGACACCCCAGGCCCAGATCTGTGGGTTGCCCAGATGGCAAAATCCAGTCTTCCCCAAGACGTTTGTCGTACCAGTGGATTGGCCTTTTCCCATTGTGCCCATGTAAATGCACCAACACATGTGAGGTACCGTTTTCGTTGGGACACCTGTGGGACCAGGGGAAGGTAGGACATGTCTTGTTGCCAACGTGTTTCAGTTGTTTCCCGGGGGCAAATGTCAGAAAATTATGTTTTTTCTCCACTTTTTGGAGTTTGCCAGGCCTTGTGGGTTATACATTCTAGGCCGATTGGCAAAAGTCAGATCTCTTTGGATTCCCCCGGGTGTCTTCTTTTCAGAAATGTATTGGGTTCCCCGTGTTCCTTGGTCGCTGCAACACCCCATGCCCAAATCTGTGAGTTGTCCACAACACCAAATACCATAAGAATCACCTCTTCCTAGGCCCTTTGGTGTACCAGTGGTTTAGCCTTTTTTTTTGCGCCCAGGTAAGTGCACCAACACATGTGAGGTACCATTTTTGTCAAGACACCTGTGGGAACATGGAAAGGTAGGATATGACTTTTTGCCAGCGTGTTTTGGTGGTTTCCAGGTAACAAACGTATGGAAATTGTATATTTTCACCACTATTTGGAGTTTGCCAGGCATTGTGAGAAATTAATTCTAGGGCGATTGACAAAGGTCAGACCCCTCTGTATTCCTTCTGGTGTCTTCTTTACAGAAATGTATAGGGTTCCCTATTTTCCTTGGTGGCTGCGACACCCCAGACCCAGATCTATGGGTTGCCCAGATGGCAAATTCCACAAGATGTTTGACGTACCAGTGGATTAGCGTTTTCCCATTGTGCCCATCTAAATGCACCCACACATGTGAGTAACCGTTTTCGTTGGGGCACCAGTGGGACCAGGGGAAATTAGGACATGTTTTGTTGTCAACGTGTTTCAGTTGTTTCCTGGTGGCAAATGTCTGAACATTGTGTTTTGTTCTCCACTTCTTGGAGTTTGCCAGTCCTTGTGGGTAATACATTCTATGGCGATTTGCAAAAGTCAGACCTCTAAGGATTCCCCCAGGTGTGTTCTTTTCAGAAATACATGGGGTTTACCGTGTCCTTGGTGTTTGCGACACTACAGGCCCAAATCTGTGGGTTGCTCTGATGGCAAAATCCAGTCTTCTACAGTCTTCTGGTTTGATGTACCAGTGGTTTAGACTTTTTCCTTTGGGCCCAGGTTAGTCCACCCACACATGTAAAGTAGCGTTTATGTTGAGACACTTGTGGGGACATGGGAAGGTAGGACATGGTTTCCTGATGGCAAATGTCTGAAAATTGTGTTTTTTTTCTCCACTATTTGGAGTTTGCTGGTCCTTGTGGGTAATAAATTCTGGGGCGATTGGCAAAAGTCAGACCCCTTTAGATTCCTCTGGGTGTTTTCTTTTCAGAAATGTATGGGGTTCCCTATTTTCCTTGGAGGCTGCGACACCCCAAGCCCAGATCTGTGGGTTGCCCAGATGGCAAAATCCAGTCTTCCCCAAGACGTTTGACGTACCAGGGGATTGGCCTTTTCCCATTGTGCCCATGTAAATGCACCCACACATGTGAGGTACCGTTTTCGTTGGGACACCTGTGGGACCAGGGGAAGGTAGGACATGTCTTGTTGCCACCGTGTTTCAGTTGTTTCCCGGGTCAAATGTCAGAAAATTATGTTTTTTCTCCTCTTTTTGGAGTTTGCCAGCCTTGTGGGTTATACATTCTAGGACGATTGGCAAAAGTCACACCTCTTTAAATTCCCCCGGGTGCATTCTTTTGCAAATAAATGGGGGTCCCCGTTTTTCATGGTGGCTGCGACACCCCAGGCCCAAATCTGTGGGTTGCTCTGACGGCAAAATCCAGTCATCCACCAGGAGTTTGACATACCAGTGGTTTAGCCTTTTCCCTTTCTGCACAGGTTAGTCCACCCATACATGTGAGGTAGCCTTTTTGTCGAGACACCTGTGGGGACATGTGAAGGTCGGACATGTGTTGTTGCCGGCATGTTTCAGTGGTTTCCAGGTAGAAAGCTTACAGAAATTGTATATTTTCACCACTTTTTGTAGTTTGCCAGGCCTTGTGAGTAATACTTTCTAGGTCGATTGGCAAAGGTCAGATCCCTTTGGATTCCTCTGGGTGTCTTCTTTTCAAAAATATATAGGGTTCCCTATTTTCCTTGGTGGCTGCGACACCCCAGACCCAGATCTATGGGTTGCCCAGATGGCAAATTCTCCAAGACGTTTAACGTACCAGTGGATTCAGCTTTTCCCATTGTGCTCATGTAAATGCACCCACACATGTGAGGTACCTTTTTCGTTGGGACACCTGTGGGACCAGAGGAAGGTAGGACATGTTTTGTTGTCAACGTGTTTCAATTATTTCCTGGTGGCAAATGTCTGAAAAGTGTGTTTTGTTCTCCACGTTTTGGAGTTTGCCAGTCCTTGTGGGTAATAAATTCTTGGGCGATTGGTAAAAGTCAGACCTCTTTGGATACCCCCAGGTGTGTTCTTTTCAGAAATATATAGGGTTTACTGTTTTCCTTGGTGGGTGCGACATTCCAGGCCCAAAATCTGTGGGTTGCTCTGATGGCAAAATCCAGTCTTCCACAAGGCGTTTGACATACCAGTGGTTTAGCCTTTTCCCTTGTGCCCACGTTGGTCCACCCACACATGTGAGGTAGCGTGTATGTCGAGAGACCTGCTGGTATGTTTCTGAAAGGCACAGTGAACCCCACACTCTAGATTAGGGTATTAGCATAACGGTTCATCTCGGAAAGAAAATCCAGAGGATACAGTTTGAAAGTACAGTATCAAGGGTTTTATTGTACCTGATACATTTTTCATTATGTGAATTAAATGACGATTTAATCTGCACTCAGGCAATAATTTTACATAGCAGGAAAAGATTTTAAGATCACAATAATTACATAAAATTCATACTGTTACATCATTCAAACATTCATCCACATACATTCTTCATACATCAATCCACTCAGACCAAACATCAATAGGTACTAGATAAAAACCTATAGCAAATATACATCATACCAAACAATCCATCAACAATTCAATTGTTATACAAAAATTGTGCAAAACAAAGTGCATGACCACAGAGAGTCCTATAAGTGGTCAACAGTTGGGGTGGGCCCCAGAGATCTTCAAAAGCGGCTTCATCCCTAATTTTCTCTACTGGTTTCGACATCTTAACGGTGTTTGTGTTACGTCTTCATCAGGAGATAACAACATAACTTTCTAAAGGAAATGGAAAACAACAAATCATAGGTTTCCTGTGGGGATGGTGTGGATACCTTAAAAATATATAAATATACAATTATATCATTTCACAACAATCACAACATTATAAAAAACCAAAACAAAGACCTGCTCTCACCCCAAATCGGTGTTTCTAGGGTGGACCGTGGGTGTCAGGCGGGGAGTGCTACCATCAGAAAATTGGTGTCCCAGGGCATAGTGGGGAATGGATCATGGCCCACAGAATAACCAAGGATGCAGGTAACAAATGCTGAAGAGTTAGGCTGTGATATAGTTGACATGGTTGGGGAGTCACGATTGCCGTTTACTTTAGGAACTAGTATACAACCTAAGGGTGCTCATAAATATTAGAGACTAACCTTAGCACAGGCAGTAAGAAACAGGCCGTTGCTTCTTATATGGTGAACTAGAGGCGCCGCCGTGAAAATTCGTAGCGTTCAGTTAGGGTTTTCCTGCGTAGCGGGTTGCTGGACTTGGAGCTTTAATCTAGAATGAATTGCCACACTGTCAGGTAACCATATCCTAGCTGGAAAAACATACCCACAATAAAGGGGGGAGTGTGCGGGCCTTAGAACAAGGGGCCATAGTTAATCTTACCCAAGTGGTCCAAGTGTTGGGCAGGTGCAAGATGGGGTATTCACACTCCTCTGAACAGGTCTTGTCAGTGCCCGTAATTCAATCACAATAGCCCCTGGATGTGTCACGTCTCTAAACAGAAAGAAGAGACTAACAAACAATTCTATCACATCTCGAAGCAAAGAAAGAAAAGATCCAGAAAAATATGAGGAAAAATTGCCAATTGTGTTTGTGGGGTGTTGGGCATGATCTCACAAGAACCCAATTCTATTCCATAGAGTCAGACAATCTACTCAGCATACTACGGTCGCAAGATCTGATTATGAATGCTGCGACAATAAATTCAAAGTAATTACACCAGTTTGGTCATTCAGTATGGTACAGCAGAAAACAGCTTACCTGGAGCCGAGGGCCACAAAGAGTCAGCAAGGAATCCGGGCAAGATGAACAGAACGAACCTACGCATAGGAACGTTACAGCACACCAGCATAGCAACGCTGTGAGTGCAAATGTATATCGGGTCCGAACCTCTCACGTGATCGAACTGGAGGGCCATGTGACCTCGCGGATGGAACCTCACGGTGACATATGTTCGACGCGAGGCACGTTACAATCGTTAAGGGCGTGCTGTCATGACAACAGCAGATGCCAAATGTTCACCCAAAAAAAACAGTGGGGGGGGGAAGCCCAGCTAATTACAGTGCGGAGTGCAGCTACGGGCAAATAAATTGTGATGAATGTGCGGTACATGCTAGCAAATCGTCGCTAATCATGGTCCAGAGATCTATTAGAAATCTACTCGTTAGTAAATGAAGGGGAAATGCGTGCTGTATAAGCTAGTACGTCTGTACAAATTATGAATGATATTGAGAATCTACAGGTAATAGATCAAAATGGGGTTTGCCGAATATGACTATTTATGTACTCGGATGCCAAGGCTCCAAAGTATTCAAACCCTGTGTATGCGTCTTTAGATTAAAAATCCAAAGTTTTTCTTTAAAAGACAGATTTTTAAGGAGTTGCGTTTGATTATATGCAGAGACCTTTTCCACACAGAACCATTCCATTTGTTCTGCCTTATGCCCCATTTCTACATAATGAATAACCATGGGGGCATTTAGGTTACAGGTTTTTATCTTTGAGCGATGCTCATTAATGCGGGTACTGACTTTCCTTGTTGTTTTTCCAATATGCATCTTCTGACAGGGACAGCGGATGGCATAAATGACATTTTTACTCTTACAAGTCGTAAAAGTACAAAGGTCCCAGCTTTTATTTTGCTTGTAAAAGGAGGTCATTTTCTTTGAGAACTTGCTGGCCACACAGGAAGTGCACGGACAATGTCCAATGACAGGGTTCTGATTGATAGCTCACACTGAAGGAGTTTTTAAAGGTGTTCTTCTGCCATGGCTAATTCTTTGTTTCAAGTTCTTTCTCTTTTTGAATGCAAAAAGGGGTTTGGGCAAGGTTGTTACTGATGCATTAAGAATGCGCCAATTTTTCAATATGATTCCTTTGATGGCTTCACTATGCTGACAAAAAGTGGAAACGCACACTAGTTCTTCTCTTTTCTTTTCTCTGACTTGGATTGGGTAGCAACAATGCCTCCCCATTTGCATAGCAGACTCTTTTCCTAGAATGCTTTATAAGCTTTCTTGGGTACCCACGTTCCAAGAGTCTTTGTTCCAAAATTATGGCATGTTTTGTAAAATTATTAATATCCATACAATTGGGGTGAAGCCACAAGAACATGCCATATGGTAGATAACGGAGGAGGCTAGCCGGATGTTGGCTTTCATATTTTAATGTGGTTTTCTTTCGGTTGCTTTTCTATGTAGCTCAGTATGAAGGCAGCCCTCTTCAAAAAAGATCAATAGATCCAAAAAGGCAATGCTGGAATTTGAATGCTCAAAAGTAAAGTGAATGTCCAAATCTACTTTATTGAGCCCTTCCACAAATAGCAACAAAGATTCCAGCGTTCCCTCCCAGATCATAAAAATATCGTTGATGTATCGAAGGTATACCTTGATCTTTTCTCTGAATGGATTGGTGATATGCAAAATCTTTTCTTCCTCAAGTAAGGCCATAAAGATTATGGCCAAGTTTGGTGCAAAGGTACATCCCATGGCCGTACCTTTGCACTGTAGGAAAAAATCTTCCTTGAATTTGAAAAAGCTATTAGTTAGTACCAATTGAGCTGCTTTGCAAAGAAATTCCGTAGGGACAGCATGTGGTTGTTGTCGCCTATCTAGCATTGTGCGTAAGCTAAGGATTGATCTGTCTTGAGGTATATTGGCATATAAAGCCTCAATATCAAGGGAAACCAATATTTGTGTAGTTGGATCAAATGTTCTAAATTCAACAAGATTAATTACATCACGCGAGTCCAGGAGAAAAGTGGGGGTTGCCATTGCCAAAGGTTTTTCAAAAAAATCAATATACTTGGATATTGGCTCAAGTAAGGAACCACAAACCGAGACTATTGGGCGACCAGGAGGTTTCTCAATATTTTTATGTTTTTTGGGCATAATGTAAAAGAGAGACATGCGCTCCTCTGAAGAGTGGATGTTTTTGTCAAGACACCTGTGGGGACATGGGAAGGTAGGACATTGTTACGCTCACCTGGCTCCCACAGGGGCGTCAATCGGACCCGGACAGCTGCGGTCTCCACCAACGTGATGCGTAGTGCAGAGATGACAGACTGACTGGCCCTCCTAATCTCGTCTGCTTGACCCGTAGAAGTATTCTCCTGCAAGTGGAGAGAGGAGTTTACCCACCCGTGGATTCTAGTGATGGCACCCTGCTGTTCTCCCCACTAATCCCCTCCGAAATTCCCTTTCAGTAATCTCACCTTATATTCCTGAAAGATGAGCTCTCCATCCTGCGTGGATTGCAGGGGCGCGTAGATACCAGTTACTTCACTGGTTCGAAGGCGTTGGGAGAGTTCCGGATGAGTATTGACTCTAAGGTTTCTAGCGAGGACCAGTAAGTATACAGTTCATAGAGTTCAATATGTCCGATGTTCACTCTTGTCCGATTCCTATCTTATCTTGCAGCTGAGTCTGAGAGAAGTTGGTCTCATGGCAGCTGATGGCGTGCAGGTAAGAGTCTGTATTACCCGACGCTGTCCGGTAAAATGATGCATGTATTTGACGTGTTGTTTTCTCTCCGTTTACAGGTGCGGCGTATGAGGATGTGGAGAGTTAAAGAATAATGCCTCCGGTGATAAATCAGGTAAGTCTATGGTGGTAAAAGAGATTGTATTTGTTGGCTCTCTCGACTCACCTTGTTGTTTCTTTTTGTCCCTTAGGTGCCGGAGTTCGGCGAAGAAATGATGGAGGCAGCGCCGAATTGAAAGATGCTGTGAGGACTGGTGAGTATGGCGCGGCTCTGCATCTGGCGATGTGACGCGTGCAGAAATAATGTTCTTTCCAGGTTCAGAGACGTGATAGATCCGGAATCAGGTGAGGAACTGAAATAATGTTCGTTTTCTAACCTTGCCTCTTCTTTCCTCTTCTTCTAGGAGCTCCGGACTCAAGACGGGCGTGGCAGAAGACTGGATGCTGACTTGCAGGCACGGTGAGCGTTACGCTGCTAATTGCAGAATAACGCGAAGTGTGTGCTGCTGTTCGGGCGTGGTTTAAATAGCCTCCAAAGTAGTCCCAGGTAAGAAGTTCCCCAGAATCACACCCGAGTAAAAAATAGTCCCTGTAGTAAAATAGTCACATCCAGGCCTCAGGTTGGCTTGGATTCATTTGCAGCATGGTCTGCATGAGGTAAGTAATGTCTATGAGCCTGGCGCCTATGGCGCCAGGACTGATTTCTATTATGAGCCTGGTGCCTAAGGCGCCAGGACTGCACCCAGACAGCCCCCAGCCGGGGCTGCTGGGGTTTTAATAAATATCTGGATGCCTGCTCCTGGGGCTGATGGGCTTGATCCGGATGCCCTGGGGTAGGCATCATAACAGCACTCCCCCCCAAGGCCCCTCCTAAAGTTGTTCTTCCCTTTGGTCCTGGTTTGTCTGGGAAGTTCAGATGGAATTTCTTCACCAACCGAGGTGCATGAACGTGGTCACTAGGCTCCCATGAACTTTCTTGTGGTCCGTAACCCTTCCAGTCGATTAAATAAAAAAAGTCTTGATTTAACCATTTTAGAGTCCAGGATATTTTTTACCTTGAATTCAGGTTCTCCATCTATTAGGATGGGGTCAGGTGGTTTGGTTAATCTTGTTCCGGGTTGAACTGGATTTAGAAGTGAAACATGAAAGACAGGATGAACCCGCATATTAGAGGGTAATTCCAATTTGACGCCCACCGTCCCAAATATCTAGGATTGAAAATCCGAGTTCCCTTTAGAGGTATGTATTTTGTAGCCATCCAAACTTGATCTCCAATCTGGTATTGTGGAGTTTCACTTCTATGTTGATCAGCATTTTTCTTGTATTTCTCTTTTGCTTGTTTCAAATGTTCTGTTGCCTCCTTAAAGGCTTGTGTAATAGTAGAGTGCAGATGAGTCACTGCAGGCATTTCTAAGTGTTTAGGCGAATCGAGTCTGAGGTTCGAGGATAATGTCCATATATGGTATAAAAGGGGCTTTGTCCGGTTCCTGAATGTACAGAGTTGTTGTATGCGTATTCAGAAATCCATAAAATATCCTTCCAATTGCTTTTTGTTTTTTGTAGCATACAACATAGGTATTGTTTAAGAGTCTGGTTGGTCCTCTCCGTCTGACCATCGGTTTGGGGATGGTGACTGGTTGATAACCTTACGTCGATTTGCGCCAATTGACAGCATTTTTTCCAAAATTGCAAAATTAATTGACTACCTCGATCAGAGACCGATACGGAAAGAAATTCATGTATTCGAACAATGTTTTCGAGAAATTCCTTGGCCAAAATTGAAGCGGAAGGTAATTCTTTTAAAGGAATAAAGTGGGTCATCTTGGAAAAAAGATCCACAATAACTAGAATGGTGTTAAATCCATTACATGGAGGTAGATCTGTAATAAAGTCTAAAGACAAGGTGTGCCATGGTGTAGGTGGAATATCCAAAGGTTGTAAAAGGCCAGCTGGTTTTTTCTTCTGACTTTTGTTTTGGGCGCAGATACCACAAGACATCACAAATGACTTTACATCTTTTCGCCAGGTGGGCCACTAGAATTGTCTTTTAATTTTAGCTTCAGTTTTTGCGATACCTGGGTGTCCTTCCATAAGGGCACCATGATAATTGGAGATGACTAGTTCTTGTAGTTCCTTGTGTGGTAGAAATAGACCTCCTTGATAGTAAGGTAGGTCATTGATGACTGAATAATCTTGGCCTTTCTTTACCCAGTCCTGGAGGGCTGCTGGATCGAAAAGTTGTTGGATTTTTAAATGAATATCTTCTGGAGTCTGTAGAGTAGTTATGCCAAGAATTCTTGAATTCTGGAATTATAGGCACCGGTTCCGGGTTCGAATATGCTTCTCCCATCCCTATTCGGGATAAGGCATCTGCCTTGCCATTTTTACAACCTGGTTGATAAGTGATCACGAAATCGAATTCGGCCAAGAATAATGCCCATCGAAGTTGACGCGATGATTGGGCCTTGGCTGTTTTTAAATACTGCAAATTCCTGTGATCGGTGATTACAGTAATGGTATGCCTGGCACCGGGAAGATAATGCCGCCAAGCCTTGAAGGCGAATTTGATGGCTAATAACTCTTTATCGGTAACCGCATAGTTTAAATCGGGTCCCGAGAACTTTCTGGACCAAAATGCTACTGGATGAAGTTGACCGGTTTCAGGATCCTTCTGGGACAGGACAGCCCCCATGGCTAAACTGGATGCATCGGTTTCAACTTGTATGGAAGCTCGGGGCGTGTATGCTTTAAGACAGGTGTCGACGTGAATTTCAATTTCAGCTCTTGGAAGGCTTTTTCAGCCTCTTCGGTCCACAAGAAGCGGAATAAATCTATGGCTCCAGGACTGATTTCTATTATGAGCCTTGTGCATAAGGTGCCAGGACTGAACCCAGGCAGCCCCCAACCGGGGCTGCTGGGATTTTAATAAATATCTGGATGCCTGCTCCCGGGGCTGATGGGCTTGATCCGGATGCCCGGGGGTAGGCATCATGACAGACGTGCTGTTGCTGGTGTGTTTCGGTGGTTTCCTGGTGGCAAATGTCTGAAAATTGTGTTTTTTTCTCCACTAATTGGAGTTTGACAGTCCTTGTGGGCAATAAATTCTAGGGCGATTGGCAAAAGGCAGACCTCTTTGGATTCCCCCAGGTGTATTCTCTTCAGAAATGTATGGGGTTCCCTGTTTTTCTTGGTGGTTGCGACACCCCCATGCCCAAATCTGTGGGTTGTCCACAACACCAAATACCATAGGAATGTCCTCTTCCTAGGCCCTTTGGTGTACCAGTGGTTTAGCCTTTTCGTTCTCGCCCAGGTAAGTGCACCGACACATGTGAGGTACCATTTTTGTCAAGACACATGTGGGAACGTGGAGAGGTAGGACATGAGTTGTTGCCAGCGTGTTTCCGTGGTTTCCAGGTAACAAAACGTATGGAAATTGTATATTTTCACCACTTTTTGGAGTTTGCCAAGCCTTGTGAGTAATACATTCTAGGGCAATTGGCAAAGGTCAGACCCCTTTGTATTCCTCCTGGTGTCTTCTTTTCAGAAATGTATAGGGTTCCCTATTTTACTTGGTGGCTGCGACACCCCAGGCCCAGATCTATGGGTTGCCCAGATGGCAAATTTCGCAAGACGTTTGACGTACCAGTGGATTAGCCTTTTCCCATTGTGCCCATGTAAATGCACCTACACATGTGAGGTAGCGTTTCTGTCGAGACACCTATGGGGACATTGGAAGGTAGGACATGTGCGGTTGCTGGCGTGTCTGAGCGGTTTCCTGGTGGCAAATGTCTGTAAATTGTGTTTTTTTCTCCACTTTCTGGAGTTTGCCAGTCCTTGTGGGTTTATATATTCTAGGGTGATTGGCAAAAGCCAGACCTCTATGGATTCCCCCGGGTGTCTTCTTTTCAGAAATGTATGGGTTTCCCTGTTTTCCTTGGTGGCTGCAACACCCCATGCCCAAATCTGTAGGTTGTCCACAACACCAAATACCATAAGAATTTCCTCTTCTATGACAAGACTGGAGGCGAGCATAATGCTTCAACTTCTTTTATAACTATTCCTCAGCAGTTTCAGCAAACTATAACAAAATAGCTGAAAAGATCCCAGAGTGACTTTTCTGATTTCTGAACTACAACTCCCATAGTCTCTGTAGTCCCTCTTTACTCCAGCTCAGCTGTGACCACATCTTGTCCCTGAGCTCCTCCTCTTCTTTTACTGCTCTACAAGCAGCTAAGTACTATTCTTGTCACCTCTACATGATTTACTTAGAATGTCATTGGGGAGGAGTATTTTACGGTTGAATTGCCTTGTAAAGCAGAATATGTAATACTACCGTAGCGCAGAACGAGTGGGGAACAATACTTTATGTGTCATAGGACTATTACGAGACGACTCAGGGTGGCAGCCACGCCCTAAGAGTAGATGTTAATATTTAAATAGAGAGATTCCGCGGTGGGGGCCCTGTGCCGTATTACAGGCACGTTTGGAGTTTTAGCACCTCAGTGAAATACGGCACCGTATTACCACAACGCATGGTTGTTGTTGGGGGCCTGCTCCGGGTCACCGGGCAGGCCCCATGCTCATGTCAGGGTTACCCGACGGGGTCCTTTAAGGCAGCGATCATGCCGCAGATTCATGGGTGGGCGTCAACCCACCCGCCCCGGATCACCGGAGCTACCCACGTGGCCGGGGGCACCCAGCACACAACGCCCCTAGCTCTGGGGGCACCCAGGCCAGGGTCGCTACAGCCGCCATGATCACATGGCCAGGGGATCACCCTCGGATGATGTTTTCGAGCAGGGGCACCGTCCTCGAGCTGGGCACCGTCCTTGGGGCCAGCGCATGCAGTGTGGCACCAGCATGGTGCTTCAAGAACGACACTGGAGCCTTGTGATGGTCTGACTGCCGAGCCCGGAAACGGCCCGTTCTTTTTATTAACTTGGTCATGTGGTTCCCCATGTGACCAAGACAACACACTTGGGAGATACCATGCCTCCCAACAGGGGAGACATGCAACACTCCTCCTTTTTCATAACGACAAAATTAGTGGAAAGCTATAACAATACACACACTACCACTGGAAACCATAACTCCCACACACATGCACCCTTTATTAACCTGGGTGAGTGGGTCTCATGTTAATGAACAGCACCACTGAGGGTTTGTGGCACCACACAGTTCAGTGGCCGGCAAAGCTGCACCTGGGGGCACCAGGGGCCACATCGGCCTAGTCCTTCACTGATGGAGGCAGATCGCATGGTGTGGCTGGCGTGGCCATCTCCATGTTCAGGGCAGGCAGCGCTGCACTCTGGGATGCCAGGGCATTCCCCAGTCCGATCTCTCGGTAGTTGCAGGAATACTCGGGCAGTACGATGGCAGGGTGGGGCTTCGACGATGGCCCCTCCCAGCAGTCCCCTTTTCGCATCAGGCTCATTGAATTTCCCCAGCCGTGTCCACTGGCGGCAAGTACCTGGATCAGTTCAGAGACGAGAATCCTTGAGGGCGCACAAGCACTCCCTTGGGGAGCCGCTACCCTGTGGCTGGGCGATGATTCAGCCCTCTCCCGGCGGGGTGTGCTGCCCTCTCCACATGTTGGGCTTGGGACCCTTCATGCCAGCCCCTCTGGGTATGCTTGGCGGGGCTACCCTTCTCCAATCCTGCGTCCCCCCCTTTTCCTTGTTCACTGGGGCTGATGGGCGCACAGGACAGTGCTTTGTGAGGCACCCATGGGCGCCGGCTCTCACCCTTGGCCTTTCTTTTGTGGCTGGAACATCTCCCCAGGCTCACCTGATGGATGCCGGTGGGCTGGGGAGAGTGGCCCATGTGGCTGCCCCGCTTTGCCAGGCCGCTGCAGGCCTCACTTACTCCTTTCTTTTCCGATCACCACCGTGGGCCGGATATCTTAGGCCACTCCCCTTACTTGAGGGCCCGCTGCTTACAGCACCTTTCCTCCACCTTTCCCCCCTTTTTTTTTTAATGCTCCGAACCAGTGCCTCGGGGAAAAAGGGCAGCTCACTCCTCTGTGGCAAATGCTGCGTGCCATGCTGCTTTGGTGGGAGGGGAGGGGCCGCTCCCCCTTGTTGTAGCTGGGGGGTCGCCAGGCATCTTGTTGCAGCCCCGGCCACCAGCATTTCCCTCTTCTCAGTGGGGGGGAGGGGCAGCGCCTCCCCGTTGCGGCACAGCCACCACCCTGTTGATTCTCCCGCAGGGGAAGGGGTGGGCAGCTCGCCTTCAGTTTTTTTTCTTGGTTGTGCTACACCGCTGCGGGCCCAGATCATGTGGACCACGCCCACCTCCTTTGTTCATCCCCGGGCCATTTGCTTCTGCCTTGCGGGCCCAGCTGGATTTGGGCCCGCCACCTTTTTTTTTGGAGTTGGACCGGCCATTGTCCTTTTCTCTGGGGGAAAGTGCTGATCCACCTTCCCGGGGCCTCCACAGCTGTTTGGCAGCCCCAGCACTACCTTAGTGCTGCGGCCAACACCGCTCGTGGTCTGGGGCCGCGCTCAACTGTTTGGCAGCCCCATTTGCAGCCGACCCGACCGCACGCTCCTCAGAGCGGGCCGGCGAGGCCGCAAAAGCCACACACCTCCAGCTCTCCTGCGGGCACCAGTTACACATCCATGAATGCGGGCCCTGGGCCACCCGCAGAGGCATCTCGACATCAGCGGCCGACGCTGCTATGCGCACGCGGGCTCCAGCCCTCGTCGCCATTGTTGGGGGCCTGCTCCGGGTCACCGGGCAGGCCCCATGCTCATGTTGGGGTCAACCGACGGGGTCCTTTAGGGCAGCGATCACGCCGCAGATTTGTTGGTGGGGGTCACCCCACCCGCTCCGGATCACAGGAGCTACCCACGTGGCCGGGGGCACCCAGCACATGATGGCCCTGGCTCTGGGGGCACCGAGGCTGGGGTCGCTACAGCCGCCATGATCACATGGCCAGGGGATCACCCTAGGAAGGCGTTGCCCAGCAGGGGCACCGTCCTCGAGCTGGGCCCTGTCCTTGGCCCAGCGCATGCAGTGTGGCACCAGCATGGTGCTCCAAGAACGACACTGGAGCCTTGTGATGGTCTGACTGCTGAGCCCGGAAACGGCTTGTTCTTTTTATTAACTTGGTCACGTGGTTCCCCACATGACCAAGACAACACACTTGGGAGATACCATGCCAGCCAACAGGGGAGACATGCAACAGCTGTGAAACGGGGAGCCGATAAGGAGAGTGGCTCTGGCCCCCACCCTTGGGTAGGTGGAGCCAAAGCCTCTTCTCAGCCTGAGTCGCACTACAAGCTGCAACGAGCGGGAGTGAGAGGAGGTCTCCGGCCTCCACCTTTGGGGAGGCGGAGGCAGAGCTCCACCGCTTACATAGTCGCAATGACAATCAAGCGACCCGGAGCCTGGCGGTGGAAGCCTGCTCACAGCACAGCATATAAAGAGCCTAATTTCCGGATTAACACGCCGCGACTCGGCGATTGCCCTGCTCACAGCTGAGCATATAAAGGGCCTAGTTTCTAGATTTACACGCCGCGACTTGGCGAGTGTTAACAGCAGAGCGGAAGAGAACACTACACCGCTCACGAGCTGAGAGTTGATTCTGACACACCAGAAGCAGAAAGCCTCGCTTGAGAGGCAGATTATTGACATTCTGCCTACAGCAGGCATTGGAATAAGATCAGTCCAGTGCAGCCACTGAAAAAAAATCTCTATATATATATATATATACAGTGAAAAAAACTTTGTTAAAGGGACGTTATGGTTAAGTTGCGCTACTAAAAACCTATGAAATTCAGTGAAAAAACTTTGTTAAAGGGACGTTATGGTTCCAAGTAAAACCGAAAAACCCTTGAAATTCGGCAGTTATGGTAAGCTAAGCAACCATAACTCGCGCCGCCACTGTGCACTGCTAAGACTAACACCCAGGACATCAAAGATGACATCACAAATGTCATTGATGACATCACTGATGACATCACATGTCTGGCTCACTATTTTATCTTTTGCTGACATATCTAGGCCACATGGTTTTCTTCAGTAACAGTCAGAAACTAAGAATTTTATTTTATTTGTAGACATATCCTTCTAGTAGGTTCTTACAGTAATTCCCTTAGAGTAAAGTCACATCATATGAAACATATACATATGGGAAAACACAAGCTTGAAAGACAGCAATCCTTTTTGTGCATAAAGATAATCACTAGACTTATGAACACTTTCTGATAGTTCTGTTGTTTTTTTTATGGCTGTACTTTCCCTGTATATGGTCATATTTGTATACATTGTACTCACACTACTTTCCTTAGGGTCCAATCACATCAAGTGATACATATACATAGGGTAAATAGCAGCTTTGAAACAGTGAAATCATTTATTTGCATGAAACTAATCAGTGAAGTTATGAATTGTTTCTGCTACTACTTGTGCTTTTTTGCTAACTTCACTTTCCCTGTATATACCCATATTGGTATGTGTTCTTGTTTCTTTGTGTTTTGTCTATAGTAATGCAATTATGTAATACATGGGTTTTATTGGCTACTTATTACATATTTCACAGTACACAAAAATCTGTTAAGAAAACAATTATCATTTCATTATTCAACATATTAACATTACGAATATCATACCTTCATCTTGTACGCTGCACACAATGTTATGTTTCTGTATGAGTAGCTTAGTATACTAGATAGAACCCCATAATAGGATGCTATTTATATCAATGCATCGTTCAATGCACTTATTAGGGTACATTTCTTGCAATGATTCTTGACACTTTTATTCGCAACATAATAAGAATCCCTTCTACACATATTTCATGAGAAGTACATACACATGTGATGTCATCAGTGATGTCATCAATGACATTTGTGATGTCATCTTTGATGTCCTGGGTGTTAGTCTTAGCAGTGCACGGTGGCGGCGCGAGTTATGGTTGCTTAGCTTACCATAACTGCCGAATTTGAAGGGTTTTTCGGTTTTATTTAGAACCATAACGTCCCTTTAACAAAGTTTTTTTCACTGAATTTCATAGGTTTTTAGTAGCGCAACTTAACCATATTGTCCCTTAAACAAAGTTTTTTCACTGAATTTCATAGTTTTTTAGTAGCACAACTTAACAATAATGACTTTGACTTTATATACATGTCATATGGAACTGACTAGATCTCTTCTTATGAACTTGATGTCCGCGAACTTATTTAATGTTCGCGGACATGTTCGGAGAACAGTACCACCACCTAAAAACTCTGGGGAGGTATGTGTAATAGTTATATCATAACATAGGAACATTTAACAAATTCACAAAGCAGCACACATACAAAGTATATGTAGTAATACTTAAAAAATGTTACCCATATATGTAACAAACTAACCATTCATGTAAATACAATATGTTTTAAAATGGAATATACCAAAAGAAGATAAAGTGGCTTCCACCATAATTACCTCACAGACGCTCCACAACCAACAGCAAGACCAGACGTATACACTACTGATTACATATCGCACCAGACATAGTAAGTGCACTTCTTTTTACTCATATATTTATAAACTTTCTATATTAGAAAAAAAAAACATATTACTTCTTTGTTTTCTCACAGAAATGTGTAGTACTCTGGACTGGCTAGAGGACCATTTCCCACGAGACGAAATGTTAGAAGATAGTCCACCTAATGGTACACACTTTACTGTATAAACCAATTGATAAATATTATTTTGTATACATTCAACATATACATTTTTTTTTACAGACCCTACAAAAATTGCAACTTCCAAAGAAATAGAAGTGGTGGATAACACTCTTGAACACATTACCCACAAAATGGACCAACTTATGGCAAATTTTATGGATTTAAAGAACTTTGTGGAAGATCACCTAAAACCACCAACAACATACCATTGTCCCACCTGTACTTGTCCCCCCTCACCATATCCCATTCATTTATCCCCAAACTCTCTCCATGGACCACAACGTTTTGATGAGATTTCCATCCCTTCTTCACCTGATCCCACTAATATTGAAAACCCTAATTCTCCTGTTTTTGTTTCCGTTTCTGCCCCACCTTCTCAGTCATAAATTGTTTATATATGTTAAATAAAGTTACTTTTTTATATTGTGTTGTAATTACTTTCAGGTCCTGGTAATAAAACCAATTTAGGTGTCCACGGACACCGCGGTTGTTCGGAAATGTTCGTAAAGAAACGAAAATGTAACTGTCCTGAGGACACTACATCTGTCCGTAATGTTCTCATGCAAGTTCAAAATGTTCTAAGAACACTCGTAGTGTCCTGAAATGTTCGTAAAGAAACAAAAATTAAAGTGTTCTAAAGAACACTATATCTGTCCGTAATGTTCGCTATCAACTTAAAACTGTCCTAAGAACACAATTGGTGTCCTGAAATGTTCGTAAATAAACGAAAATGATGTGTCCTGAACAACAGTACAACTGTTCGTAGTGTTCGCTACCCAATTGAAAGTGTTCTAAGAACACAATTGGTGTCCTGAAATGTTCGTACATAAACTAAATTACACGTGTCCTGAAGAACACTATATCTGTCCTTACTGTTCGCTACCAAGTTTAAACTGTTCTAAGAACACACGCGGTGTCCTGAAATATTTGTTTCACGTGTGACGCACTTTTAATTACTTCAGAACCCAAACAGTGTCCGTAGGACATCAATGCGCATGCGCTAACCAATCTCTGTGCACATGGTGTCCTGCGGACAGGCGCTTCCTTCGCAGACTAGTTCGCAAACAGATCATATGACCGCGCCCACGCTCATCGTGTTTCCTGAAATGCGGACACTGTTCGTGTCCCCGAACAATTTAAAAGTACATTTTCAGTTAATCCATAATATTTTTCAATAAAATCTCACCATGCCACAAGTCCCACATAGCAATCTTGAGTTTCTATATACCTTTTGAAACTTTCCGATCCTTTTTTTGTGTTCGATCTGTCCGCGCACAGTGCGCATGTCCGCGGATCGCGCACAAGCACCCCTATAAAAGACCACGCCCAAGAACTTATTCCCATTGTGTTTCTGGCTATTCTTCAGAACACAGTGATTTTTGCTGCCACCTGCAGACTACACCATCATCGACATGGCATCCTTGGCTGCTGAACTGCCACTTGGTGCTGCACCTGCTTCAGGACCACCACCACCGCCTCCACCACCACCACCTCCCCAAGGGCCTGAAGAGGGGAACAGGACTGAGGATTCGGAGGAGAAAGAAGAGGATGATGAGAATGAGGTAGAGGAAATCCCTACTACCCGCACTAGGCATGAGTCTTGGGTGTGGCCGTTATTTACCATTCATGGGAATGGTCCTAAGGCTCGTGGGAACCATGTTACCTGCAATGAGTGCAAAATGATACTCAGTCACGGGAAGCACAGTAACTACAGCTTTGGGACCACTACTATGAAGCGACACCTGAGGTCATTTCACTCTGGGGCTATTCGCAGGGTTGTACCTTGCGAAGAACGTAGCAGGTTGATTTCCTCTACTTCATCCTCTGTTTCTGATCCTGTCACCACAAGGACCACCTCTGTGGGACAGCGTCTTTCTCAAGCTGCCTCACAGGCCATACAGAATGCTGATGACCCTTACCTTTCGAGGGTCACAGTTGTATGTATGTACTGTGACACAGTACTCTGCAGGGGGGAGCGACTTCGGAGTGCTTTTGAGACTATCGTCGAGCACGAGAAGACCTGCTCACTACCCAAATAAAACCCACTCTACATCTTCCTCTCTCAGCTCGCCCTTTCTTATCCCTGTGGTTGGTGTCCCCCCCTTTACCCTCCTTTACCCTCCTCTCCTAGTGTGTCGTGTCTGAAAAAGCAAAAAAAATACAAAATTACAAAAATAAAAAAAAAATAAGGCTCTTTTCAGAGCCGCCTTTCCCAGTTAAAAAATAGAAGTGAAAATAAATGAAGCAGGGCTCTTTGTATTTTTTAGAAGTCCGCGGACAGTTCGCGAACATTAAAAAAATTGGGTTACAACTCCATCACAAACATTGTAATTTTCTCTGGAAAGAAGTGGTGGCTCTGAAAAGAGCCTTTGGGTGGTGTTTGTAAGTCAAAAATTGTAAATGCTTAACATCTACTTCAAAATCGTTGTTGTAATTCCAAAAAAGGTCGCAATGCATTTTGTACATTTCTCAGAAAAATCTGATTGCCAGCATAAGTAAGATGGACTCCATCTCTGCGAAAAATGTATGTACTACGAAACATAATATTTTCATTGTGAAAAGAAGACATGCCAAAATCTCTTAGAAAGCCACAAACAGCCTTATTAACATTGCGCCTTGCTTTTTCCGTTTGTGGACCAAATGAAGAAGAACGAAGCCACATTTGTCTCTGCGCAATCTGTGAAAATATCCCTTGAGAATTAGGAAACATGTCCATAACCCTCCTCAGTCCTTCTTTCATAGCAAATTGCAAAACAATTCCAGTCACATGCCCTAAACTGTTCCCTCCACAATGAATTACAATTATGTCTGGATGTTGCTCTGTCTCCAAAGTAGCACAGAGAGGTAGCAAATCCAACCACTTCATTCCACGTACTCCATGCCAGTGTACTTCCACATGTGGGAATCCAAGATCTACAGCTACTCCACAGCTTTCTGCATGCACCTTCAACCAATGTATCCACGAATCTCCTAAAATCCAAACAATCTGTTTTCTGAAACACACAGCCATAGCTATCTTTTGTTCTCTCAGCAAAAAGAGTATCTCAGAAAATCTCTCCTGGCACAACACACCCACCAAACTTTCCTGACCAATCCCTTTCAGTGCTTATTCTCATTTGCATGACTTCTGAACCCAAAAATCCCCGGATGTAACTCCCGATGGCCGGGAACTACTGCCATGTCCGCGGACATATCGTAACATGAACAGCCCTTCTACCATTTCCACTACACTCTCGCTGCCATTCCCTCATTGGATGTACCTCAAAAATCACATGACCATGCACCAATCACATTCAAGACCTCTACATCTAACTGCATCATCATAGATCAGCACTGCAAATGTACTCTGAATCTTTCTGAGTACAAGTGTCATATCATTGGCAAGCAGCATCTACCACAAATACTGTACAAGTCTTCAAGATTTCTACTTGCAGCTCCATGCATATCCATATGCATGAACACAAACTTCAGGTATGCATATTTTCTGTATAGTAGATGACATAGCTCTCAACCATTTTTGTTTTACAGGCGGGTGAAATCACCCGATTTTGTTTTTAGCGGGTGAGACGCCCATTGGAATGAATGGGCGTGCAGGAGGCTTGGCGGGTGAGTCTGCCCTTTACAAGGCGTGTGACACCCGCCAAAAGCGTGTGAGTTGAGAGCTATGCTAGATGAACACATTTTCAAACAGACTTTTACCTTGTAAAATCTGTAAAATGAATTTACTGTACTTTTTTCAATGTCCTAAAATCAACTACCACTTATACACCTTTATACTTTTTACTTTCTTTATACACACACACTCAAATCATGTTAAATTAACATTTTTTAAATGAAATATATAGACTACATATATTCAAACAAAATTGCATGCAAACACAATCTATGTTTAATCCTTTATAAAAATACTTCTACAATTTCATATTTTTTGTTTTTATTTATTTATTCACTTAATTACTTTAAATTAGACATGACATTGATGCGCTATTACCTAGAACAGTTTACTTACAGAAATAGTGGTATTCACTAATATATTATAAATTTCACAAGACATAGTAAAGATATTTTATTTTTGCTACAGTTAGTCATTCAATACAATTCGTTCATTAAGAACATATCATATGTACTGAACTGATCCAATGTATCTTATGTAAATAAATGAGTTTAATGGTTTTACAGAAGGCACTGAGGATTTCAATTAAAAAAATCAATATCTAAATTAAAAACAGCGCTATATAAAAACAAAGTTACTAATTTGAAGCTTTTACAGTTGCAGTGAAGACCAGTTTCCTGAAAAGAAGCAGCCGAATTCGAAGAAGAAAGAAAAACTAAGAAGTTACCTGTTAATTTAAAAAAGAAAGTAAGTAAAATATCACCATATTATTTATATTATTAATCAAATATACTATAACATTAATACCAGCTATTTTGGTTTCTTAAAATAGAGATTTTGTACCATTTTGTCCAAAAATTTCCATGTCGTAAACAGCGATTTACAACCAGAATGGCCCACAAATTTCTATTTTTGGACACACAAATTAGCCAACTGAACCACTACAATTTTCATATTATAGAACAAACAACTGTTTTAATTGTATACATTACATTTACTATTTGTACTTTTCCACACCACTAGCTTACTTTTTTTTTGTCATCTGAACCCCAGTTTAGTGACACATAAATTCAAGAATACCTATCCCTACTAGTTTTAGTTCCCAATGCACAATCACACACCATTACATACATCTTTATCATCTTACTCAAACACTCCTGCACACAGCACACATACATTCCAGAACACCCCAACCCATATCTTCTTTATTTTTTTCAACAGACCCTAAAGAATGCCTACCAAAAGACAACTCCGTAGAAAGCAACGCAAAATTAGAGCAAATGAAAATAAAGGTGTCCAATATAAGCATCCATCTCTAGCAGAATTTGTAAAAAAAAGTTGAAATAAAACAGCTAATACAATCATTTAGTGAAACACAAGAAGTTTCAAGTACAACAACTTCACTTCCTCTATCAAAATGTAAAACAAACCAAAAAACAATTAACAGAAAATCAGCTATCAGTACAGATAAAACTACTTCTTCAAATTTTAATATAGTGCAAAGTAAGCATACCAAGAAAAGTATTTTAGCCAAAATATACCGTCACAAAGTCCTTCAAAATCTTATAAAAACAGGAGAGAAATCAGGTTCAAAGCTTAAAACCTATCGTAGGAAATTAATCTTAGAAGCATTGATGGACAGTGCAATTCTTCTCAAAAGAAATGTATTTATTTTACTGTTAAACAAAATGAAACCACTAACAAAACTAATAACTAAATTACAAAAAAGACTTCTCAATAAGCGAAATGTCAACAGAAAGAACTTTTTAAGTATCTGCGGAGGTGAATGGAATCACACTACGAGCACAGAACCATATTTTAATGAAGAAGCGTACAAACAAAAGCAAACAAATACAATTGCCATAAATAGCAGTGGTCGAGGTTATGAAAAAGTGAATAATACCATAATGGAACAAGAAGTACTCCTTACAAAAATATGCCCTGAAAACTTAGAATTACCCCTCCATTCAACTGAATCAGAACGTCTAGTGTACAAATGGCCATGCACGTCAATGTGTAACATTCCCAAACAATGTTTCAAATCTTTACACCAATTCCTCAATAAATATGTAAAAAGCAAAGACAAAATCAAAATTAAATTACTGCAAAATATAGATACCTGTCCAGTGCGCAAGTACACAGGACTACAAGGACATTCATTGGCCTGCATTACAGGACCTACTTGTAAAACCACTTTCCATGATATCAAAAGGATATCAACACATCATTCAACTATAAGAAATCTAGTCTATAAACTGTACTATGCTAAAAGTCCTGCTTTAGCAGTCGCAAAGTTAAATAACATCCTTCTACATGGTACAGCAAAAAACCTACTTGAAGAAATTCACTATATCCAGAAAAAATATTTTGGAAGTGAAAGCCATTTACAGAATGAAATAGCTTTAAACCAATTAATCAACAATTCTACACATGGCAACCTTTTGCTAAACACATACAAAAAAGAAATACTAAAATTTAAAAGTACATCAGCTGAAGTACCAAACCATGTATGTGTATGTTGCCGTAGAATTTTTTATAAAAGTAACACAAAAACTGTGGACCTATCATACAAAATAGAAGACAATGCAGATTCTAAATGGTTTGAATTAGCTCTCTACCTTCTAGCAGAAAACACATATGAAATAACTGAGCCCTTAATACTTTGCAGTTATTGCACTACAAAACTTGACAACAACCAAACTCCTTCACGTTCTATCACAAATAATTTGGAATTATACCCAGTACCAAAACCTCTACAACAACTTAATTTATATGAGAGCATCATAATTCAAACAGTACACCCATTTCAAGCAATAATACGCCTTCAACCAAAAACAGCAAAATTACCTCCCTCTGAATTGGTAAAAGGCATTCGTGGGAAAGTAGTTTATTTACCATTAAATCTAAAAGAAAATGTGCATACTCTAGGAGTGCAACGTCCAATGCAGCAATCTTTAATTATATTAGTAAATGGAGTACCTACAAAAGACAAAAAAATATGGCAACAGCTGGTAGATTTATATAAAGTTAGACAAGCCTTCCAATATCTTAAAGAGAATAATGAATATTACAAAGAAATTAATATTGAAGAAAACTTGAAAGATACAACTGAAATAATTCAAGAAACACAAGAAGCTGGTCAATTTGAGCTACTAGATCCTGTTACAATATCAAATACTTTAGACCAGTATACAATTCATCCTTTGCACTGTAATGACACCGTACAAGATGTACTGGAAACTTACCAAATGCGTCAAACAAAAGGATCGCCAATCAGTATATGGGAAAAAAGTATAGAAGCATGTGCTTTTCCTCTACTCTTTCCAACTGGCAAAGGAGGAAGGTATGATGATAGACCTATTTAAATATCAGCTTCAGAATACCGCTCATTACGGATGTATTCTGAAGATCCCAGATTTAGACAAAATGTGGAATACATATTCCACCTACTCTTTGAAAGTGAACTAGCAACTTTATGTTACGGAGTTGCACACATATTAAAATCAGGATCACACTTTCAAAATATGACAGCTACACAATTATTAGAGAAAGTGCAACAAAAGGATGAGGTTTTACAATCAAATATTACAAATCTATTAGCAAATATGCGTGGTACTAAAGAGTACTGGTTTCAACGTCATGGAGATGTACGTTGTATGATCAGAAACCTTGGCCCACCCACTTGGTTTGTTACAATGGCCCTCATTACGACCCTGGCGGAAAGTGACTGACCGGACCGCCACAGCGTAAATAGCGTTTCCACCATTGCACGATGGAGCAAAGTGCGGCCCATTCCGACCCATCGGGCACGAGCACCACGGCATGGCGGAAGTGCAAAGTCCGCGATGGCGGAAATGACCCCAAAACGGCCCACACCGCCGCCGTACGGCGCCCTAGGTGCAATACCGCCACCCATCACAGCGGACACCGCAGTGTGCGCCTACCGGAAAGTACGGTGACCGGAAATATACGGAAACGGAAGTTAAAACATGGGCCCGGAACGGGAAACATCCCGCCGTACACCTATAAAACCACTAAAACCACACAACCACTAAAAACACTACCCAGAGACACACCCCAACCCGTCATCCACCCTAGCGAAACCAAGAAAAATGGGAAAAGTAGCGAAGAAAGCGTGCGACCGCAAGCGGCAGGTCCACTTCTCCCGTGAGGAACTCACCGTGCTAACAGAGACCCTCCAGGAGAATGCTGCCGTCGTCTTCTCCACGCAAATGACCAGGACGGCACTTGCAAACAAGAAGGCCATATGGGCTCTGGTGGCACAGCGGGTAAGTGCTGTGGGGACCGCACCCCGCACCCCACAGCAATGCCGAAAGCGATGGGACGACCTGCGGATACGCGTCCGCAGCATACTCTCTGCCAACCGCAACATTGCCACAGCCACCGGGGGAGGCCCTGATTCACCCATCAAGTTGACCCCCTGGGAAGAAATCTGTGCCTCCACCATCGGAATGGAGAGCATAGAGGGAGTCGGAGGGATGGAGAAAGGAGTGCAGACATCCGAAGATTCAGGTAGGTGGGCCAAATAAAACAATGCCAAATCCACAATGTCCAATCATGTGAGGTACCATGTGTCCACATAGTGCAACAGAAACACATGTCCAGGAGAACGTCCACACACATCGGCCTGATAGCGCACGTTAAAACCCACAATAAATACATAAATAATTAAAAAACCCTAAAAAACGCACTACACGTGCAGCAGGCACACCCTAACTGCAGGCTGCCAAACAACTGCACCCTCACTCCACACACAAATGAAAGCACCTCCAAGGCCCCGACCCAAATCACCCTCAGGTACCACCCCAATGCATGTGATACAATGCCATTCCAATACCCACAGACCCATTAATAACCCTCGCCCTCCTTTACTCCACCACAGGGTCCGATCCAAACGACGAGCATCAGGACACCCCTACCAGCACACCTGCAAAGAGGGCCAAGACCAACGGCCAAAGACCCTCCACCTCAGCTGCACGCATCAAGACACGGCAGCAGCACAAATCAGGTGGCAGCACAGAGGAGGGAACATCAACAGGCACCCCAGCAGCCAGCATGCCCACACCACCACCACCACAGGTCCCCCCAACGGATGCCACAGAAGGCACTGCCTCTGGTGGCAGCAGCACCATAGGTGACACCCCATTGATGGCAGCATGCTCCGACACAGAAGACGGGGATGTCGAACTCAGATCCATCCATGACCTGTCCCAATCCCCCTGTCTGTCCCATCCCGTACAACATGAGGATACCACGCAGGGGCACCCACAAGACGACGACTGGCCATCCCCCACAAGCCCTGTGGCAAGGCAACATGAGGACAACAGCCCCTCTGTGACACCCCCGCAAATGGCCATGGCCCAGCAGAGGCAACAGTCCCTCGACCAGTTAATCGTGCAACAGCAGCAACTGGCCACGCTCCTCAAGGACCATGCCGATGAATGTGGGGGCACTAAGGCAGACATAGAAACATCAACTGAGACACTTAGGGCAGAAATGGAGAGAAGTACAGAGACACTAAGGGCACAAATGGAGAGTAGCACCGAGAGCCTGAGAGTACAAATGGAGAGAAGCACCGAGAGCCTGAGGGGGGAACTGCATGCGACGTCCAAAGACGTATGTGCCGAACTTGCCGCAGTGCGCCGTGTGCTCACTGAGCTCTCGCAAACCCTTAGGGACATGCATGGACGTGAGCAGGCAGAGACATCATCCGTTGCAAGTTCCGTCCAGGGCAGCCCCCAACGTAGATCTGGGAGGAACCTGCGCTCCACAGGCAGGGGTGCCCCTGATACCCGCAGAGGGGGCTTGCAATAGCGACTGCCCACTGACAATGAGCATCTTTGGACACTGGTGTTCGGGGGGGAGGTAGGAGGGTGGAGGGGGTGTGTTGGGCTCACTTGGGTGGCGGGTCGATAGGGTGTTCAATATGATATCACATATGCCATAAACAGTGCACGATCAACCAATGAGATGTGTGGACATTGATCTTTGTGTACTAGGCCATCATAGGCGTACAGTCCATATTGTGCATGTCCCAGACACACACAGTGCCACGAGTCCCGTGTCCATGTATCAGCCACCAGGCGTGAGTGCTAGAAGCATACATCAATGAGATGCTGACGAATGTCACGGCCCTCCGGTGCCTCGCAGACTCCTTGAGGTGCTGCCACATCCCCACCCTCATCATGACCATCATCAGGTGCTTGCAGTTCTGCGTCAGGGGGCATGGGCACATTTCTACGTATGCACATGTTGTGGAGCATGACACATGCCATCACCATCTTTGCAACCTTCTCATGGCGGTACAGGAGTGCCCCGCCAGACCTGCTGAGGCAGCGGAAACGACCCTTCAGTAGGCCGAATGCCTGTTCGATGACTACACGGGTACGTGAGTGGGCATGGTTGTAGTCCTCCTCATGCTGGTCCCGTGGGTTCCGGACTGGTGTGAGGAGCCATCTCTTCAGTGGATATCCAGCATCACCTGTATGTGGACGATAAACGTATGATGTGGAATGCCATTGCTACGTACGCACACCCCCCCCCTTCCTGCCAGGTCATTGCCGAATCACATACCCCACATTATCATGCATGTAATGTGACTCACCGAGTAGCCAGGATCTGTTCCCTGCGTGTCGCTCCATGTAGCGTGGTATTGTAGAGTTCCTCAAGACCATAGAATCATGGGTTGATCCAGGGAATCTGGCACAACAATGTGTAATGATCCTGTTGGAGTCACACACCATTTGTACATTCAGAGAATGAAATTGTTTTCGGTTGCGGTACTGGGCCTCCATGGCATGTGGGACGACCAATTCCACATGGGTGCAGTCGATGGCACCAATGCAACCCGGTATGCCGGCAAGTGCATGGAATCCCACTTTTGTGTTGGTAATTTCCTGCTCCGAGCGTGGTAGGGAGATGTAGTCGTCTGCGTGCTGCAGGAGGGCATCGAGCACTTGCAATAGTGTCCGTGAGAACAGTGGCTGAGAAATGCCATGCAACTGTCCGACTGTGTGCTGGTAGGTGCCTGTGGCCAGGAAGTGGAGTACAGACACCACCTTCAGTAGGGGTGGGATGGCGGTTGGGCTATCTATCATGCTGACAAGGTCAGCCTGTGTCATGTCCACAATGGCGGCTATGGTGTCCCGGTCCAGACGGTAGAGGGTGTGGATCTGCTCATCAGTGAGGTTGAACGGATGTGCTCGGAGGCGTGGGATTGCGGGCTGCCTGCGTGGTGGTAGTGGCTGTGCTGGCGGCCCTTGCTGGCCCTGCCTTGCCCTCCTCCTCCTCCTGCGTCTCCTCCGTGCGGCCGGTTGTAGTTGGTGTTCGTCTTCTTCTTGGAGTTGGAGTACTTGCAGTGCTATCATGTCCCCCAGGGCCAACATCGCGAGTCCTGCCGGTAGCATTTCGGTGTGGTTGTGGGAGGAGACTGGGTGTGCAATTTATGTGTTTTCAGGCTGTATGGCCTCCACCTGTGGTGATTCATTCCACCTGGGCAAACTGCTCTCCCCTTTGGCCGAGCACGTCCCGCACACAACGCTGCAATTCGAGGAATGGCATCTTGCTATTGCAATCATGTATTTGTACCCGATGGCCGTGTAACATTTGTTGATATGTACATTCGGCTATGGTCCCATTGTTTCACATACTATCTGTGCAGTCGCGAACAGACTTGTGAAGGGTCAGTGGAACGTAGTACTCGAGTAACGGTGGGCCCTCATGCATCACTGTACCGAGTTAAAACGACGGGCGGGGCGTCCCATTTGTGGGTGAAGGCAGTTGCCATTTTCACACACAGCCGCACTCGATGGATTAATTAGTGATTCCAAACGGCCACAGATGCCTCTTCGACGTGATGTTGCAAATGAGGAATTCGAAGGGCGGCGCTTTCGGTTTTCAGCTAGCGGCGAGGAAATGCCCACAGGTCTGACTGCAAATATAACGTTCTATTGTTCAATGTCCTTGAGACAGGGGCCATGGCGAGGAAGCAATGATTGATATGAATAGTTTGGGATGCGCAATAGCGACGTGGGCGATGAGGCCGGACGTTCCCAAATACATGTTACTTCACAACACTGGAATTACGGGCTGGGGCACTGTGGATTTTGCAGGCTGCATAACGCACAGACTCAATGGATATTTCTAATGTTATGTGAGTAAATATTCAGGCGTTTTAATCCCGGGATGAGGGAATGATGAATGGATGCATGGGCAGGTGATTTGATACAGAGTTTGCCATGTACAGGGCTTCTTGGGATCTATCCGCCTCCCCTACGCTATGTGATGCAGGGCTGCCATAGTGGGACCATCGTCTATCTGGCCTTGTTGAGCCCTCCCTGTCTCGACGCGCCCTCAGACACTTGTGTCCATGCACGTTACCAATCCCATCTGATGGATTCTGTTTTGACAGACGCATGCACAGGTACACTCGTTTGTGATGGTGTTTACACCTCGATATAGATAGTTATGAGTCGCAAGTGGTTTTTGGGTGGTGATGAACCTTTGGAGTGGGCTAGCATGCATATGGCTGTGGATTTAGTGTGATCATTGAAGTGAGTTGTTGGAATGTAGTTCTGATGGCCATTCTGTTCTTTTTCTTTTCTTTTGGTTGACAGGTATCTCCTCCCCTTTTGCCACTGCCATCTGTATGCCACTCCTGCAGATGGATTTTACTCCCGACACCTGCTGCTTCGTGTTAATCAGTGGAGCAGCATTACGATCTTATGGGACGATCGCCAATGGGCCACATGCCCTTACGCAGTACTGGTGGCTCGGAGCAACATTTCAGCCTTTCAGCTGGACTAGTGCCTCCCCATTGGGACGGCCCTGCGGTTCTGTGCGCTTCCATGTTGCCTTTTCGTACGTGAATGTGGCTCTGTGTACCATGATGGAACAGGGCGTCACACAAGTAGTGGCTGGTCATTTCTTGCGGATGCAGCCCACAATGGTGAAATGTGTTTTGGAGTTCATGGCCTGATGGCTGTATGGGCTTGGTGATTTTGTTGTGCATTAAATTTCTATTCTGATTTGGCCCGTGTAGCGTTCTTCTTTGCAAGTGATGTGGCATATTCCTATTTGGGGAGCGATGTATTGTGAGGAGATCTGCATTGGGTTCCAGCTTCGGAGTTTTGTTGCATGGTACTGTACTGGGCGCGTTTGCCTACGAAGCCCGTGAGGTCAGGGATGGGGGCTGCCAATGTTGTCATGCTCAGGGGCGGGGGATTGGGTTTTGTTTAACAGATGCCGGTCAGCCAGGTGGACTGGTGGAATGATGTGATTTTCGGAATATTGCTGGTCACAGGTGCCTGTGTTTGCGTGCGTTTCTTGGTGGGGGACTGTGGTCATGTCCATTGGGATGGCTTCTGTATTCGTGCCATCTGTGCCCTGCAGCTCCCATTGGCCCCTCTTGTGTTTCATTTGTTCGTTGGCATGCATGGGTGACTTGTACATTTCACTGGTTGCATTGTGACTTCATTGCACCTACGGGGAGTTGTACTTTGTGGGCAGGGAGCGGTGTACAGGCACTCAGTGGGGCCGTTTACGGTTGATTCGCGATGCCGTACTTCTCACCATGGCGGAATGGTACATTCCGCCATGCTTGATGGCGTTAGGTACATGTCCGCTAGGGTCGGAATTGGCGTACCCTTGCGCCATGGTGGTGTTTACGGTTTGGCATGGCGCGCGCGCGCGTGCTTGGTGCAGTTAGCTTTGGCGTTCACTACGGTGTCGCTAATGGCTTCGTACTTTGCGGTGACGGGTCATAGTCGCACCGAGCGCTATTCGATGGCGGTATTGCATTTCCGCCATCGTTTTTCGATTTCCGCCAGGGTCGTAATGAGGGCCAATAAGTTGTGCAGAATATGCATGGGAAGATTTACATAATTTCCTACGCATATCAAATAAAAACAAAACAAACATAGATATTCTAACACCTGGAGAACTTTGTTCTTTGGATCCTGTTAATGTTTCAAGATATTTTCACCATCGCTTCATTGCTATGCTACATTTTATTTGTAATAAAACTGTTCCTCCCATTGGAGAAGTGCAACACTTCTTTTAGAGAAATGAATACCAAGCCAGAGGAGCACCACATATCCACATGTTTTTATGGATTAAAGATGCTCCTAAATTTGGTCAAGACAGTGATGCCACTGTTTTACAGTTTATTGAAAAATATGTCACTTGTGAAATTCCATCAGAAGCCACAAATAGTGATCTTTGTGCACAAATTTTACAATTTCAAAGACACAAATGTGGAAAATATTGTCGTCGCAAATACAAAAACAAAGGCAAATACTACACCAAATGCCGATTTGGTTTCCCTAGACCAGTTACAAATACAGGTCAATTAAACAACCTCATGTCTTCAGTTAGACATACTGTTAAAGGAAAGTCACCTAAAAATACATATT
This sequence comes from Ambystoma mexicanum, assembly GCF_040938575.1. Lineage (NCBI taxonomy): Eukaryota > Metazoa > Chordata > Amphibia > Caudata > Ambystomatidae > Ambystoma > Ambystoma mexicanum. Next base: position 463,246,970 of record NC_090940.1, on the reverse strand, counting down.
AGATAAAAAGAAAAGAAGAAGAAACATATATCAATGATTATAATGCAATCATTGCCCACTTATGGAATGCAAACATAGATGTGCAGTACATTGCAGACAATTCTACTGCAGTTGCACGATATGTCACAGCATACTTAACTAAAGCAGAAAAGACAGAGCTCCAAGACCTCTGGAATGACCTGTCATCAGATAAAACAGTATCTCAGAAATTATACAGCTTGGGCATAAAAATGCTCACCCATGGAGAATGTGGATCTTATGAAGCAGCTGATCGTTTAACTGGTACTTCATTGTATGGTAAATCTGAAAATATAGTATGGCTAAGTCTTGGTCCAGCTAAATCTAGAAAAAGATGTAACGCTCACCTGATTCCCGCAGAGGCGCCGGTCTTGACTGGGTGAATGCCGTATCTTCAAAGGTGGTGTGTAACACACGGTTGGCTCTTTGGGCTGGACCTCTGTGCACTGTATGTCTGACTCGAAGAGTAAGATGTCTGCAGATAGAAAATATGGGATTAATGAACTGGGGTTATTGGGTGCCTCTCTCCTCTTCCCTTTCTCTTCTCCTGTAGAACCCCAAAGGTTAACACCCTCACCTTAGGTAAGTGAACGCCGAGCTCTCCATCTGCCTCGGGGCAGGGTGCCGTAACCAGTTTCTTCACTGGATAAAGGTGCAGGCCTCTTGACCTCAGAGGACTGCTGTCCGTCGTTAACTGCACGAACTGTAAGTTCTGGGCACTTCAAATGTCTTAAAAGTCTTTTGTAATGATATCTCTTGTTTTGCAGGGTTCCGGCGATGGCGGATGGCGGGCTGATGAGAGTTGAGGATCGAACCCGCGTGAGGAATAGAAGCGCCTGGAAGCACGTAAGTAAGCGCTTGTAGCCTGCTTCACGATGCGCACTAACTGTCCCCTTTTATCTTGCAGGTACAAGTTTGGAGCTTTAGAGAAGCTGAAGGGTGCTGGAATACCCACTGGATTCGGCGTGGGAAGGAGTAATGGCACGTGAGTAATAAAGTTGCCCAATGTCTTTAAACACACCTTCTTTTGCCTTTCAGATGCGGGATGCAGCGCCGAAGGCCTCCGGAGTGTGCGAAAAGCTGGTAAGCTTTTGTCTTTCAGATGCCGGAATGCAGTGCGAAGACCTCCGGAGCATGCGAAGAGTAGGTAAGCCTTTGTCTTTCAGATGCCGGAATGCAGCGCGAGGCGTTGGTGACAGCCGATGAACCAGGTAAGAGATGCGCTGCCACTGAAGACCGTAGTGCTAACCTGTTCTTTCTTTGTCTTTACAGGTGCTGCTGAAGACTGGATTCCAGGATGGTAAGCCTTTGTTCCCTTAGGCCCAGGATCAGAAGCAGAAGACACGATGAGCGTCCTGCTGCAGAGAATGCAGAATAACGCAAAGCAAGATTCATCCATCGGGTGTGGTTTAAATAGCCTCCTGTAGTGCTTAGGTGTCTCCTTCCACAGCCACGCCTAAGAAAAGAGTTCCTGCTTTCCAGAAGAGTTCCAGTGTTCTGAACCTAGGGAGTGGCTCCTGCCCCACCCAGCAGGAAAAGTAGTCCCAAACAGAAGAGGATCAGGGGTTCAACTGGCAGGTAAGTAAGCAGCATGGTCTGCTGCAGGTAAGTCCACCCAAGCATTATGAGCCCGGCGCTTCCAGCGCTGGGACTGGGCATCTTTATGAGCCTGGTGCCACTGGCGCCAGGACAGGGTCCAAAAGGTCCCAATTGGGACTGGCTGGCACTCGGAACCGGGGTTATGGGTCTGCTTCCAAGGGAGTCGGGCAAGTCCTGATCTTTTGGAAGCAGAGATCATGACAGCACCCCCCTCAAGGCCCCTCCCAAACCGGGCTTCTCCGGGGGTTTGGGCTTGTTAGGAAATGTTCGATGAAATCTTTTGATTAGACGAGGCGCGTGGACATATTCTGCAGGTTCCCAGGATCTTTCTTGGGGATCGTAGCCTTTCCAGTCAATCAGGTAAAATAGTTTAGATTTGGAGATCTTGGAATCCAGGATGCTTTTGACTTCAAACTCGAGTTCTCCATCAACTAGAATAGGTTTTGGAGATGTAGTTAGTCGGGTTTGAGGTTGCACGGGTTTTAATAGAGAGGCGTGGAAGACCGGATGTATCTTCATGTGAGGGGGCAAGTCCAACTTGACCGCTACTGGATTTACTATGGTAGTGATGGAATAGGGACCAAGGTATCTTGGGTTGAATGTGCGTGGTCCTTTTAGAGGTAGATATTTGGTGGATAACCAGACTTGATCTCCTACTTGATATTGGGGGGCTTCCTTCCGATGTTGGTCTGCTCCTTTCTTGTATTGTTCTTTAGCCCTTTGAAGGTGAGAAACGGCTTCCTTAAAGGCTTGGGTGATTGTAGAATGCAGGTGGTCTACTGCTGGTGTTCCAAGATCTTGGAGTGGATCCAACTCCGAGGTTCGAGGGTGACTACCGTATAAAAGAAAAAACGGGGTCTTCCCAGTTCCCGAGTGGACAGAGTTATTGTAGGCATATTCGGCTATCCAAAGGATATCTTTCCAAGTTTTTTCAGTTTGTTGTAGCATGCAGCGCAAATACTGTTCCAGAGTTTGATTGGTCCTCTCGGTTTGTCCGTCGGTTTGAGGGTGGTGGCTGGTCGAAAGTCTCACATCAATTTGAGCCGACCGACAGCAACTTCGCCAAAAATGAGAAATAAATTGACTACCTCGATCCGAAATTAGAACTGAAGGAAAACCGTGCAGTCGGACGATGTTTTCGAGAAATTCTCGGGCCAGAGTTGCTGCTGTTGGTAAGCCTTTGAGTGGAATGAAATGCGCCATCTTGGAGAATAGGTCCACGATTACTAGGATCGTATTGTATCCGGAGCATGGAGGTAGATCGGTGATGAAGTCCATAGAAAGCGTATGCCAAGGGCGAGGCGGGATGTCAATAGGGCGTAAGAGGCCGGCTGGTTTTTCCTTTTGACTCTTGTTTTGGGCGCATACTCCACAGGACATTATAAAGTCTCTGATATCTTTTTTACAAGACGGCCACCAGAAGTAGCGCTTGATCTTTTCCGAGGTCTTGGTCATACCGGGATGTCCTTCCATTAAAGAATCGTGATAACAAGAGATTACCTTTTTCTGTAAATCTGTGCTGGGCAGGTATAACCATTCTTGGAAATATAATAGTTTGTCCTTCACCGTAAAGTCCTTTCCCTGCAGATGCCAATTCTGTATGTCTGCTGGAGTTACCAGTAGCCTGGCTTTATCCTTAACTTCCTCTATGGATTGTGTGGCGATTACACCTAGAATTCTTTGTTCGGGAATGATAGGTACAGGTTTAGGATTGATCAAATGTTCTTCCACTCCCATCCGAGAAAGGGCATCAGCTTTACCGTTTTTTGTACCAGGTCGATAGGTAATTATGAAGTCAAACTCGGCAAAGAATAGTGCCCAACGGAGTTGCCTAGAGGATTGAGCTTTTGCGGTTTTCAAATATTGCAGGTTTTGGTGATCTGTAATCACAGTAACGGTGTGTCGGGCCCCCAGAAGATAATGCCGCCAAGCCTTAAAGGCGGACTTGATAGCTAGAAGTTCCTTATCAGTAATAGTGTAATTGATTTCAGGAGGCGAGAATTTGCGGGACCAAAATGCCACGGGATGCAACTGATTGGTTACTGGGTCCTTTTGTGATAGAACTGCCCCCATGGCAAGGCTCGAAGCATCAGTTTCAACGATGTAGGGGAGTTCTGGGCGAGGATGTTTTAAGATCGGTGCAGAGATAAATCTAGTCTTCAAATTCTGGTAGGCTTGTTCCGCCTCGGTAGACCATTCAAAACGTTTGTTTTTCTTTAACAAGGCGGTGATGGGCTGGACTATTCGAGAGAATTCGGGGATAAACCTGCGGTAAAAGTTAGCGAAGCCTAACATGCTTTGAAAACCTTTTACGGAGGATGGCGATGGCCATTTGAGAATTGCATCGACCTTCTTTGAATCCATACGCACTCCGCTAGGTGATAATATGAATCCCAAGAATTCAACTTCAGTCACGTTGAAAACACATTTTTCCAACTTAGCGAAAAGTTTGTGTTGACGCAATCTCTCGAGGACCATTTTCACGTGTTTCCGATGTTCAGTTTCCGATTAAGAATAAACGAGGATGTCGTCAATGTAAACAACAACACACATATCTATGAGCTCTCTGAGGACATCGTTCATAAAATATTGAAAGGCGGCCGGGGCATTGCAAAGTCCGAAGGTCATGACCTGATATTCAAATAGCCCATACTTGGTGCGGAAGGCCGTCTTCCATTCATCGCCCTCTTTTACTCGTACCAAGTGGTAGGCTCCTCTAAGATCCAGCTTTGTATATATGCATGCTTTTCTGACTTGGTCCAGGAGTTCAGGGATCAAAGGTAACGGATATCTATTCTTAACGGTGATCTGGTTCAGGGCGTGATAATCTATACAAGTTCTAAGGTCCCCTTCTTTTTTTGGAACGAAGAACAAAGCTGAGGAAGCAGGGGACTTGGAAGGACGAATAAACCCATTCGCTAGGTATTGATCCAGGTATTGTCGGAGGTGAAGATTCTCAGGCTCGGTGAGGGCATAAATTCTACTACAAGGAAGAGTAGATCCAGGTATCAGGTCTATCTGGCAGTCATAAGACCTATGAGGAGGTAGAGAGTTAGCCTGATCCTTCCGGAAAACATCTTGGAATTCTAGGTATTCAGGAGGTAACTGAGGAGCCTCCGAGGAAATTGCTGCCAGTGCAACACCAGGTCGAGGGTGACAAGTAGAGACACATTCTGGAAACTGAACCGTTCTTGCTCGCCAATCGATCTGAGGATTGTGCTTCTCTAACCAAGGAATTCCTAGAATAATCTGGAACTGGGGGGCCTTGATCACATCGAACACGATCTTCTCATGGTGTCCATCTTGACTTACTAGCGTCACTTCTTGGGTGGTATGCGTTACTGGTCCGGGGGCTATCTCCGTACCATCCACCGTAGTAATGACGTCCTTTACAGCCTTTGGACAAAGAGTCAGATTCATCCTCAAAACCATTTCATGATCCACATAATTGCCGATGGCACCGCTGTCGACGTAAGCTTCAATCGCATGTAATCGATCCGGATGTTCAGGGCTAATGAGGACCATAGGTATCACGAAATGCGAGGTCCCGGAACTGGTTTTAACGCTCGGCAAGAGGACCTCTATTCTTGTCGGGCGAGGTCGTTTCCCTGCTCAGAGTTTGTGACCCTGGTAACTGCAGCTCCTACTGCCTTCTTGGCTGGTTTCACCGGACAGTCTCGAAGAAAGTGCCCCGAGTTTCCGCAATAGAGGCATAATTGCAGCTGTTTTCTCCTTTCCCGCTCCTTTTGTGTTAGTGGTCCTTTCAGGCCCCCTATTTGCATGGGTTCCCCGGAGTCTACTCCTTTGGTAGGAGTTGGTGGTTTGGAAAATACTCGAGCATCAAACTTGGAACGATCGGCCTTCCTGTTCTGCAGTCTATGGTCAATTTAAACGACTAAGTCAATATAGTCTGAACAGTCTTGCGGGGGATTCACTACTTGGGCTAACACATCTTTGAGCTCTCCACGTAGACCTCTATAAAACAGCGTAATCCTTTTGTCCTCAGGCCATCGAGTTTCCACTATCAGTCTATTGAAAGACACAATATAAGCCAAAAGGTCTTGATTACCCTGTCGCAATGAAAGGAGCTCATTGTCCAAGGCCTGCCCCTGTGAATGTCTTGCAAACAGTTTTTCCATACTGAGCTGAAAAGCTCAAAAATCATGGAGAACCGGATCATCTTGATTAACTAGAGGGATCGACCAGTCTGCCGCATTGCCACTAAGGTACGAAAGCACGAAAGCTACCTTAGCTTGATCAGTTGGAAAGGCTGCTGGCCGGCATAAGAAGTGCAACCGGCACTGATTAATAAATACTGCAAACCTCTTTGGGTCACCAGAAAATCGTTCGGGCGGAGCCAGAGGTACATTCCCAGGTAGGTTGATCTGCACTGGGTTCGTAGAGGATGTTGAAGGAAGATTTGCCCCTGATGCGGGTAACAGAGTTTGTCCGGCTTGTGACTGTAGCAATTGTCGAGCGAGATCGTCTGTTCGCTCCTTGGAAATAATCAGTTCCCTTCTTAGAGCATTCGTTTCCTGACGGGCTGCATGCACTTCTGCTCTTAGTTCCCCAAGTAACTGGGCTAGCTGGTCGGTATCCGAGGTTTCCATAGCGCCTGGGTGGGAGTTTTGCGATAGGCTTTGCGTTCTGTAACGCTCACCTGATTCCCGCAGAGGCGCCGGTCTTGACTGGGTGAATGCCGTATCTTCAAAGGTGGTGTGTAACACACGGTTGGCTCTTTGGGCTGGACCTCTGTGCACTGTATGTCTGACTCGAAGAGTAAGATGTCTGCAGATAGAAAATATGGGATTAATGAACTGGGGTTATTGGGTGCCTCTCTCCTCTTCCCTTTCTCTTCTCCTGTAGAACCCCAAAGGTTAACACCCTCACCTTAGGTAAGTGAACGCCGAGCTCTCCATCTGCCTCGGGGCAGGGTGCCGTAACCAGTTTCTTCACTGGATAAAGGTGCAGGCCTCTTGACCTCAGAGGACTGCTGTCCGTCGTTAACTGCACGAACGGTAAGTTCTGGGCACTTCAAATGTCTTAAAAGTCTTTTGTAATGATATCTCTTGTTTTGCAGGGTTCCGGCGATGGCGGATGGCGGGCTGATGAGAGTTGAGGATCGAACCCGCGTGAGGAATAGAAGCGCCTGGAAGCACGTAAGTAAGCGCTTGTAGCCTGCTTCACGATGCGCACTAACTGTCCCCTTTTATCTTGCAGGTACAAGTTTGGAGCTTTAGAGAAGCTGAAGGGTGCTGGAATACCCACTGGATTCGGCGTGGGAAGGAGTAATGGCACGTGAGTAATAAAGTTGCCCAATGTCTTTAAACACACCTTCTTTTGTCTTTCAGATGCGGGATGCAGCGCCGAAGGCCTCCGGAGCGTGCGAAGAGCTGGTAAGCTTTTGTCTTTCAGATGCCGGAATGCAGTGCGAAGACCTCCGGAGCATGCGAAGAGTAGGTAAGCCTTTGTCTTTCAGATGCCGGAATGCAGCGCGAGGCGTTGGTGACAGCCGATGAACCAGGTAAGAGATGCGCTGCCACTGAAGACCGTAGTGCTAACCTGTTCTTTCTTTGTCTTTACAGGTGCTGCTGAAGACTGGATTCCAGGATGGTAGCCTTTGTTCCCTTAGGCCCAGGATCAGAAGCAGAAGACACGATGAGCGTTCTGCTGCAGAGAATGCAGAATAACGCAAAGCAAGATTCATCCATCGGGTGTGGTTTAAATAGCCTCCTGTAGTGCTTAGGTATCTCCTTCCACAGCCACGCCTAAGAAAAGAGTTCCTGCTTTCCAGAAGAGTTCCAGTGTTCTGAACCTAGGGAGTGGCTCCTGCCCCACCCAACAGGAAAAGTAGTCCCAAACAGAAGAGGATCAGGGGTTCAACTGGCAGGTAAGTAAGCAGCATGGTCTGCTGCAGGTAAGTCCACCCAAGCATTATGAGCCCGGCGCTTCCAGCGCTGGGACTGGGCATCTTTATGAGCCTGGTGCCACTGGCGCCAGGACAGGGTCCAAAAGGTCCCAATTGGGACTGGCTGGCACTCGTAACCGGGGTTATGGGTCTGCTTCCAAGGGAGTCGGGCAAGTCCTGATCTTTTGGAAGCAGAGATCATGACAAAAGAGTTCTAAAATCATATGAAGATATAGAAACAATAGCCAAACATGATCCCAACAGCCAAGACATTTAAAAAAAACAATTTATTGGACACATACTACCCAAACAGAAGTAATACTTTGGAAAACATGTGTCTATACCAAATAGCCCAAAACTACACATACAAAAATAATATGAAACCCGATGAAAAAAAGGTAAATATAGAGTGACAGACTGTGAAGGCAGCTTAGTTAAACTCACTAAACCAAATTTAATTAATCATATCAAATTGTCATTAAAGACTCCTCAACATAAAGAAGTATATTACATGTCCCTGCTACAACTCTTCAAACCATGGAGAAAAGAAGAACAATTACTAGATAACCATGACTCATATGAGGATGCTTTCAAAGCAAATGAAAGCACTATAACTGATGTAAACTTTACACAGTACAAAACAATGTTGCACAATGAACAGCAACATGAAGAAGAATTCCAAGCTCAACTAGATAAGGATACTCCTGACAGTAGTCAACCTTCTGTAACAGGAAGCCAAGAACCACTGGGAGAACCACTAATAACAAATGAGGCAGAATTAGCTATGATAGAAGTAGAAAACACCATGTGTCAGTATGAAGATAAGGAAGACTTAACTATACTACAATCAAAACTAAACAATGAGCAAAGTAGCATTTTTCAGGAAGTAACAAAATAAATTGCACATGGTGTAAAACATGAAAATAAAGAATGTTCCTGCCATAATTATAAACCTATACTACTGTACGTCAGTGGTGAAGCTGGTTCTGGCAAAACATTCCTAATCAAAATCATTAGTAAGTTCCTTCAACAATTGACAAACAACAAACTGTCAGCTGTTGTTACTGCCCCCACAGGTTTAGCTGCCTACAACATAGGTGGTGTTACATTACACCGATTACTACTATTCCCAGTAGAACACCAGAACAAATTAGACTATTACAAACTTTCTGTAGAAGCTGCAATGGAATTACGCAGAGTATTGAAACAAATGAAAATGCTACTAATAGATGAAGTGAGCATGGTCTCCAACCTGATGTTAGCTTTGATTCACCTCAGATTACAAGAAGTACTCAAAACAGACTATGAAGAGCTCTTTGCTGGAAAACACATTATTGTTTTTGGAGATCTGCTTCAATTAACACCAGTAAAAGGTGAACCTATTTTTAAAACATTAGGGCACAAACTCTGCGTAAAACTGTTGGCAGCATTGGAAATGTCAACCTTTGGCAACATTTCCAATACAGAGAATTAACAGAAAACATGCGCCAATCTGCAGATCTAATTTATGCCAACATTTTAAAAAGTTTGAGAGTTGGTATACTTTCTAAAGAAGCAGAAGCAACATTGAAAACCCGGCACATTAATGCACTTTATGGCGATAATGCATGTGCTACAGATGTTATGGAACAATTAGCCCACAAAAATGTCAATTGTATGGCCTTAATGCCAACTCTTGCAAGCTGTTTCAAATTCAATGAAATCATGCTAAGTAAAGAAATGCAACCAATAATGGAAATTAGCGCCACAGACAAACTAGATGTACATGGTATGACACTACCCATGTGTGACCAAGCCACAACAAGACTAAATAATTTAGAAAAATCAATCTCAAACACAGCAGGCTTAGAAAAGATGTTAAAATTATCCTTAAATTGCAGAGTAATGCTTAAACGTAACCTTGACGTGGACCAAGGACTAGTTAATGGAGCACTGGGTACAGTTGTTGGCTTTCAAACATACCCACGTGACAACAAAATTCAGTTTGTCAATATACTCTTTGACAAACTTTCAGAAGTAAAACGGATAGGACGCTCAACAGCTAGATTCCTTCTCTTCAAAGATATGTATGTACGCAGAGAACAATTTTCTCTAACTCTTGCATACGCAGTCACAATTCATAAATCACAAGGTCTTACCCTAGACAAAGCAATGATAGATATTGGTAACACAGTCTTTAAAGAAGGCATGAGCTACGTAGCACTATCACGCTTACGTACACTTGACGGTCTATTTGTAATCAACTTTGATGCAAGTAAAGTAAACGCTGATATTCCTTGCATTTTAGAATATAATAGACTTCGCTCACTATACACTCCCCATCTAAACACATATTCTGTTCCACAAAAACTAAAACGTTGTAAAAGAAAACTAAATCAAACAGAAATGCAACAGGACGTCACTGCAAATCCTCCAAAGAGAGTAAAAGAAACTAATACTTCATCAAGTACTACAAACAAAAAAGAATCAATTAGAGAAAGTAAACCAGGTACTTCTTTAAAGAAGGAAGACAAACTCCAAAAAAAACAGTTAGATACAGAACTACCTGGACCATTTAAATTCTCAAATATAGTTGGTGTAAGTTACTATGCAAATGTAGCAATGAATATTCTATTTCAACTACCACCAATTGTTGACAATATTTACTCACACAGTACAGACCCATTGTGTTTGCAAATGTTAGTACTTCACAGAAATGCAGCAAACAATCCTGACAACACATTTGCAGGCCGATTCATGGAATAATTAGCGCGGCGCAAGTGGGCAAAAACGTGCGAATCGCAGTGGAATAGCGAAAATCGCAGTGCAATTGCGAAAATCGCACGAAAAGCAGCGCCCGTCGACTCATGGAAGGCCGTGCGCGAGAAAACCAGCGGATGTGCGATAAAAAAGTGCGCGGTGCACGTTGGCGCACAGGCCATCTAACAGCGTGCGCCAGGTCACAGCGAAAATCGCACAGGCCACAGCGAAATTCGCACATAGCGCGGCGCACGCAACAAAAGTAGGCGGAACACGGGCGTAACACTCGGAATGGGGAACAACTTGCCAAAACGTGGGCGTCACGGGGGAAGTACAGGGCACAAGTGCGCGGAACGCCCACACGCTCGCCTACAACACGTATTCATGGAATAGAATAGGGCAAAAAAGCGCACGCTCAAACCAGCGCACAGGCACAAACACGACCGCCACAAGAAAGCAGGCGGTAGCGTCTCTGCAGCTGTGAGAAATGTGCGCCAAAAGGTGCGCCAACAAATAGCACCTATATACTGCCATGATGAATGTCCCATACTGTGGCCCTCCAGGAAAAATGACGTGCAAAGGGGTACCCACAAACACGGACACCCGCTGACAAAAAATACGTGTGCGTGTATACCGGGGTGCGCGGGAAGTCTAACACGCGATTTCAGCAGGGTACGTGCATCACAGGGGTTCGCGTGAAGTTATTCACGCGATCGGGCCTGGGGGAGCGGGCTACATGTATTTCAGGGGTTCGCGTGAAGTTTCACACGCGATCGGGTCTGGGGGAGCGGGCTACGTGTATTACAGGGGTTCGCGTGAAGTTCCTCACGCGATCGGGCCTGGGGGAGCGGGCTACGTGTATTTCAGGGGTTCGCGTGAAGTTTCACACGCGATCGGGTCTGGGGGAGCGGGCTACGTGTATTACAGGGGTTCGCGTGAAGTTCCTCACGCGATCGGGCCTGGGGGAGCGGGCTACGTGTATTCCAGGGGTGCGCGTGAAGTTCCACACGCGAATAGCCTGGGCGCGTGTATTTCAGGGGTGCGCGGGAAGTTCCACACGCGAATAGCCTGGGGGCGCGTGTATTCCAGGGGTGCGAGTGAAGTTCCACACGCGAATAGCCTGGGCGCGTGTATTTCAGGGGTGCGCGGGAAGTTCCACACGCGAATAGCCTGGGCGCGTGTATTTCAGCGGTGCGTGTGAAGTTCCACACGCGAATAGCCTGGGCGCGTGTATTTCAGGGGTGCGCGTGAAGTTCCACACGCGAATAGCCTGGGCGCGTGTATTTCAGGGGTGCGCGGGAAGTTCCACACGCGAATAGCCTGAGGGCGCGTGTATTTCAGGGGTGCGCGTGAAGTTCCACACGCGAATAGCCTGGGCGCGTGTATTTCAGCGGTGCGTGTGAAGTTCCACACGCGAATAGCCTGGGCGCGTGTATTTCAGGGGTGCGCGTGAAGTTCCACACGCGAATAGCCTGGGCGCGTGTATTTCAGGGGTGCGCGGGAAGTTCCACACGCGAATAGCCTGAGGGCGCGTGTATTTCAGGGGTGCGCGTGAAGTTCCACACGCGAATAGCCTGGGCGCGTGTATTTCAGGGGTGCGCGGGAAGTTCCACACGCGAATAGCCAGGGGGCGCGTGTATTTCAGGGGTGCGCGGGAAGTTCCACACGTGAATAGCCTGGGCGCGTGTATTTCAGGGGTGCGCGGGAAGTTCCACACGCGAATAGCCTGGGGGCGCGTGTATTTCAGGGGTGCGCGGGAAGTTCCACACGCGAATAGCCTAGGCGCGTGTATTTCAGGGGTGCGCGGGAAGTTCCACATGTGATTTGACAGTGTGGGTCCTCCCAGGTGTACCCTGTACACCCTCCACGGCCCCTGCAGGCAGCCCACACCACAGGGGACTACCCTGCATCCCTGGTCATGTCCCGCAGGCAGCCCACCCACCATGGGCATGCCCCCCAGCAAAGGCACATGTCTCCTTGAACTAATGAACACCAACTCATGTCCCCTTGCACCCCCACCCCCCAGCAGTGCAGGGGCAGCCTCCACCAGGCCCCCACTCATGTCTCCCACCACCCCCACCCCCCAGCACTGTGGGGCACCTGCCAGCAGGCCCCCACCCATGTCCAACTCATGTCTCCCACCACCCCCACCCCCCAGCCACCAGGGGCACCCTCCACCAGGCCCCCACTCATGTCTCCCACCACCCCCACCCCCCAGCACTGTGGGGCACCTGCCAGCAGGCCCCCACCCATGTCCAACTCATGTCTCCCACCACCCCCACCCCCCAGCCACCAGGGGCACCCTCCACCAGGCCCCCACTCATGTCTCCCACCACCCCCACGCCCCAGCCACCAGGGGCACCCTCCACCAGGCCCCCACTCATGTCTCCCACCACCCCCACACCCCAGCCACCAGGGGCACCCTCCACCAGGCCCCCACTCATGTCACCCACCACCCCCACCCCCCAGCACTGTGGGGCACCTGCCAGCAGGCCCCCACCCATGTCCAACTCATGTCTCCCACCACCCCCACCCCCAGCCACCAGGCGCACCCTCCACCAGGCCCCCACTCATGTCTCCCACCACCCCCACACCCCAGCCACCAGGGGCACCCTCCACCAGGCCCCCACTCATGTCTCCCACCACCCCCAAACCCCAGCCACCAGGGGCACCCTCCACCAGGCCCCCACTCATGTCTCCCACCACCCCCACCCCCCAGCCACCAGGGGCACCCTCCACCAGGCCCCCACTCATGTCTCCCACCACCCCCACACCCCAGCCACCAGGGGCACCCTCCACCAGGCCCCCACTCATGTCTCCCACCACCCCCACACCCCAGCCACCAGGGGCACCCTCCACCAGGCCCCCACTCATGTCTCCCACCACCCCCAAACCCCAGCAGTGCAGGGTCACCCTCCACCAGGCCCCCACTCATGTCACCCACCACCCCCACCCCCCAGCCACCAGGGGCACCCTCCACCAGGCCCCCACTCATGTCTCCCACCACCCCCACCCCCCAGCCACCAGGGGCACCCTCCACCAGGCCCCCACTCATGTCTCCCACCACCCCCACCCCCCAGCCACCAGGGGCACCCTCCACCAGGCCCCCACTCATGTCTCCCACCACCCCCACCCCCCAGCCACCAGGGGCACCCTCCACCAGGCCCCCACTCATGTCTCCCACCACCCCCACCCCCCAGCCACCAGGGGCACCCTCCACCAGGCCCCCACTCATGTCTCCCACCACCCCCACCCCCCAGCCACCAGGGGCATCCTCCACCAGGCCCCCACTCATGTCTCCCACCACCCCCACACCCCAGCCACCAGGGGCACCCTCCACCAGGCCCCCACTCATGTCTCCCACCACCCCCACCCCCCAGCCACCAGGGGCACCCTCCACCAGGCCCCCACTCATGTCTCCCACCACCCCCACCCCCCAGCCACCAGGGGCACCCTCCACCAGGCCCCCACTCATGTCTCCCACCACCCCCCAGCCACCAGGGGCACCCTCCACCAGGCCCCCACTCATGTCTCCAACCACCCCCACACCCCAGCCACCAGGGGCACCCTCCACCAGGCCCCCACTCATGTCTCCCACCACCCCCACCCCCCAGCCACCAGGGGCACCCTCCACCAGGCCCCCACTCATGTCTCCCACCACCCCCACCCCCCAGCCACCAGGGGCACCCTCCACCAGGCCCCCACTCATGTCTCCCACCACCCCCACACCCCAGCCACCAGGGGCACCCTCCACCAGGCCCCCACTCATGTCTCCCACCACCCCCACCCCCCAGCCACCAGGGGCACCCTCCACCAGGCCCCCACTCATGTCTCCCACCACCCCCACACCCCAGCCACCAGGGGCACCCTCCACCAGGCCCCCACTCATGTCTCCCACCACCCCCAAACCCCAGCAGTGCAGGGTCACCCTCCACCAGGCCCCCACTCATGTCACCCACCACCCCCACCCCCCAGCCACCAGGGGCGCCCTCCACCAGGCCCCCACTCATGTCTCCCACCACCCCCACCCCCCAGCCACCAGGGGCACCCTCCACCAGGCCCCCACTCATGTCTCCCACCACCCCCACCCCCCAGCCACCAGGGGCACCCTCCACCAGGCCCCCACTCATGTCTCCCACCACCCCCACCCCCAGCCACCAGGGGCACCCTCCACCAGGCCCCCACTCATGTCTCCCACCACCCCCACCCCCCAGCCACCAGGGGCACCCTCCACCAGGCCCCCACTCATGTCTCCCACCACCCCCACCCCCCAGCCACCAGGGGCACCCTCCACCAGGCCCCCACTCATGTCTCCCACCACTCCCACACCCCAGCCACCAGGGGCACCCTCCACCAGGCCCCCACTCATGTCTCCCACCACCCCCACCCCCCAGCCACCAGGGGCACCCTCCACCAGGCCCCCACTCATGTCTCCCACCACCCCCACCCCCCAGCCACCAGGGGCACCCTCCACCAGGCCCCCACTCATGTCTCCCACCACCCCCACACCCCAGCCACCAGGGGCACCCTCCACCAGGCCCCCACTCATGTCTCCCACCACCCCCAAACCCCAGCAGTGCAGGGTCACCCTCCACCAGGCCCCCACTCATGTCACCCACCACCCCCACCCCCCAGCCACCAGGGGCACCCTCCACCAGGCCCCCACTCATGTCTCCCACCACCCCCACCCCCCAGCACTGTGGGGCACCTGCCAGCAGGCCCCCACCCATGTCCAACTCATGTCTCCCACCACCCCCACCCCCCAGCCACCAGGGGCACCCTCCACCAGGCCCCCACTCATGTCTCCCACCACCCCCACCCCCCAGCCACCAGGGGCACCCTCCACCAGGCCCCCACTCATGTCTCCCACCACCCCCACACCCCAGCCACCAGGGGCACCCTCCACCAGGCCCCCACTCATGTCTCCCACCACCCCCACCCCCCAGCCACCAGGGGCACCCTCCACCAGGCCCCCACTCATGTCTCCCACCACCCCCACACCCCAGCCACCAGGGGCACCCTCCACCAGGCCCCCACTCATGTCTCCCACCACCCCCAAACCCCAGCAGTGCAGGGTCACCCTCCACCAGGCCCCCACTCATGTCACCCACCACCCCCACCCCCCAGCCACCAGGGGCACCCTCCACCAGGCCCCCACTCATGTCTCCCACCACCCCCACCCCCCAGCACTGTGGGGCACCTGCCAGCAGGCCCCCACCCATGTCCAACTCATGTCTCCCACCACCCCCACCCCCCAGCCACCAGGGGCACCCTCCACCAGGCCCCCACTCATGTCTCCCACCACCCCCACACCCCAGCCACCAGGGGCACCCTCCACCAGGCCCCCACTCATGTCTCCCACCACCCCCAAACCCCAGCAGTGCAGGGTCACCCTCCACCAGGCCCCCACTCATGTCACCCACCACCCCCACCCACCACGGGCACCCTCCACCAGGCCCCCACTCATGTCTCCCACCACCCCCACCCCCCAGCCACCAGGGGCACCCTCCACCAGGCCCCCACTCATGTGTCCCACCACCCCCACCCCCCAGCCACCAGGGGCACCCTCCACCAGGCCCCCACCCATGTCTCCCACCACCCCACCCCCCCAGCACTGTGGGGCACCTGCCAGCAGGCCCCCACCCATGTCCAATCCATGCCCCCCTGCACCTGGGTCCCAACATTCCCCAATCATGTCCGTAATGCCCATCCTCCCCTGCCAAAAGGCCCAAACAACTATCACACCCACCCACATATCAAAGGCAATTACATGTTACACCCCCAATTTAAATAATGCAATTGAACACATGTCTGTCACACACAATGGCTGCAAGTGAATGACAAAAAACCCAACATGACATGCCTGAAAGCAATGAGATGATACGACACATTGAAGAATAAAAAAAATAATGTATTGAACAGCAAGTAGAATGGAAATGAAATAAGAAAAAACACAAAGCAAATCAAACAAAACAAGATGAATGTCCAAGAAAATAATCTGAAAAATTAAAATAAGCCAATGAAGAACCATGAAGAAGATCATCCTGGGTCCATGAGCCCAACCAAATTAAACCTAACTATGACTACTAACTAAAAACTGAACTATATACAAAAAAGTGGTGCATTGTCCAATCGCTACCAAAAAAAAATCAAAAAAACAAAGGAAACCTAACCCTAACTATACAACTATATACAAAGGCAGCGGGCTATTCGGACGGCTCACTGGTTGTTGTCATGGGCCAGGGCATCATCGAACTCCTGGTCAATGGCTTGGAGGCGGGCATGTTCCCTGGCCCCGAGGTCCCGCAGGGATAACGCAGTGTCAAGCTCAAACTCCCTGCGAAGACCCTCGAGGCACTCAGCCCGCCTCAGCGCCCTCCGCATGGAGTCCTCCGCCCTGACCATCGTGAGCCGTTCCTCCTCTGCCCGCTGCCGCTCCGCACCTATCCGCTGGCACAACCGCTCCCACATGGAAGCCACTCCCATTCCAGGGTTCTCCTGCCCTCTGGCCGATGCCTGCACCCCTGATGTTGATGGCCCCGAGCCATGATGCCTCCCACGTTGAGCCTGCTGCTGCCTCCGACACAACTGCCTGTGCCAGCATGACGGCATCCAGGCTGATGGAAACCACCGACGCCGTCGTGCACGTGCCCTGCCCGATGATGCCGTCACATCCTCCATCTGCTGGGGTCCAGTTGCTGTGGTGTCCACCCCTGCTGGATCTCTGACTCCCGACTGTGGCAGGGATGGGATCCCCACCGAGCTGGCTGCATTGGTCGGGGCAGGTCCACAGGGGGCCCTGGTGGCATCTGGGCTGGAAGACGGCAAGGAGAACGACTGGTGGATAGCCTGCACAGAGGAGGAGAGGGCCGCCACATTGGCCAACACATGCAGGAAACCCCCGAACATGGCCGATCCCAATTGGGCCACGTCGGCACGGTGTACTTCGTGATGACGTGCGTGCTCCTCCCGGGAAGCACGCACGGCATCACGAATCACAGCCGTGCGCATCACGACCCCAATCAGGACCTTCTCCGCACGGCCAGGGGTTCCCACGTCCGCAGGTGGAGGGGAGTCAGGTGACATGGACATCCCCTCTACCTGCGGACAGGCCTGAGACGGGGCATCACTGCTGGTGCATGGTGGTGCACTCACAGGGTCAGGGACAGCGACATGCACAGGCCCCTCCACGGTGACCTGTGCTGCCTCCTGCCCCTGGCCCTGGACTGCACCACTTGCACCAGCAGGGATGCCCCCACCAGGCCCCATGTGTGCCCCAGTGGCGGCCTCCTCCTCCTCTGTGCAAACCACCAACCTGGATGGCCCCTCACCGTCTCCCACCGTAGCAGGCCCCTGTGGGGGCTCACCCACCCCTTCCGCTGCAGCCGTGGGGGCATCCCCGCCGCCTTGCTCCACAGCGCCGTCTCCGCCCTCCTCTTCACTAGCCGCTGCGTAGAGGGAGACAAAGAACACAAGCATCAGGGCACTGTACAATGGTCCCCTAGACAGGAAGAAATAGCAGATGAGCACCACTGTCAAAGTACACTTCCATCATGTCCCTCCACAACACATGGGTCAGTCCAGGCAAAACACACACAGTAACAGGCATGGTGCATGCCATGGACATTTCCATGCATGTCCAATGGACTCTTGAAACATTCAATTATATGTAACTCACATGCATCATGGCTCATGCCTATCACATGCACACACTTCACCTCAGTCACATCCATCTGGCCCCAAACACACCAAACACAGCGGATACAAGGGTAATTTGGCTGCTTTACTGAATCTGTGCATTGTCACACACATGTGTCATGCATCCATGGCATGCACAAGTCACAGACACGCAGGTCAGGCACACAGACATGGCTACCATATATGTACCTGGCATCAGCACCCATCCCTCACCCCCACCCATGTCCAGGTACAGAGACTGGCATGCTCTCATGTTCTAAATCTGCATAGGGCTCCCCATGCAGCATTTCAACACATGCAACAACCATGTGCATCACACATCACTGGTCGCACATGCATTACCATGATGTCCCTGCACACATACATGCATACATGGCCTATGGCACACATACAGGCAAGTATCATAGAACCAGCACACCGCAACATGCCCTGTCTCACACAGTAATGCATGGACACTTACCGCTCAACTCCAGGCGGGCCTCCCTCTCAAGGATCTGGGCGTGGAGCGCTGGGCGTACGCGTTCCAGGACCCTCATCTGGATGGAACTCATGCGGCCCCGGCCCCCCTCCACGAGGCGCCGGGCCTTCACAAGGGTCCTGGACCTCAAGTCCTCCCAGCGCTTCTTTATCTTCAGGACGTCGCGGGTTGCCATCCCCTCCGCGTTGATGGCAACCACACAGTCGGCCCAGATCCTCTGCCGTCCTTCCTTGCTGGCGCGGGACGATCCAAAGAGGGCATCATACTGCCCCAGGACATGCTCCACCAGGACACCAACTTCGGTGACAGTGAAGCTGGTTCCCCTCTGCCCCTCTGGCCTGGGGTTGCCACTGGTGCCAGATGTGGAAGTGCCCGACATGGCAACCCCAGAGGCAGGTGTGGGTGGGCAACTGGGTCCTGGGGCTGGGCTGTGGAGCGATGTAATCCCAGTCGGGAGTCTTCAGTTCCAGCAGGGGTGGACACAGCAACTGGACCCCTGCAGATGGCTGATGTGCAGGCACCAAATGGCAGGGCACGGTGGCAGCAGGCAGGCAGGCAGCAGCAGATGGCACGTGGGAGGCTGCTCGGGGCACTGGGGGGCAGTAACTCGGCCTTCTGGGCAGGAGCGTGGTCTTCCGTGTGTTTTTCGCATGGCCAGCTTGATACGGAGTGATTTGGCACGTGAAAATCCTGCACGTCAGCGTGAAATCCGAGGAAAGGCCCTTAGCGCGTAAGCGCGTCAGCACGCATACGCGATTCTATTGGACCAGAGTCCCTCAGCGCGTAAGCGCGTCTGTGACGTGACCCGCACGGGTGTTCCCCACTCAGCACGTGATGACGGGGCACACGTGGAGATACTGCACGTCAGAGTGTCATCGCGTGTAATTGGACAAAAGTGCGCGTACACGCGATTGGCCCATGTACGTGTATTTAATGGGTGCGCGGGCACTTACACACGCAAGTACGTCAGCGAACCTGTATCCCGTGGTGCGTGTGAATTTCCACACGCTATTGGACTGGGAACTGGATTCCAGGGGTGCGCGGCTCACACGCTGTATCCCGTGGTGTGTGTGAATTTCCACACGCTATTGGACTGGGAACTGGATTCCAGGGGTGCGCGGCTCACACGCTGTATCCCATGGTGCGTGTGAATTTCCACACGCTATTGGACTGGGAACTGGATTCCAGGGGTGCGCGGGTCACACGCTGTATCCCGTGGTGCGTGTGAATTTCCACACGCTATTGGACTGGGAACTGGATTCCAGGGGTGCGCGGGTCACACGCTCGCCTAGAACACGCGCAAAGCATAATTTTGCGGACTTTAACAATAACAAGCTCAGACGCCAGGATGAACATACCGTTCCTAGCAGCAGTGGCAGTGGGCTACCAAAGGAGGAGGAGGAGGATAGTCAGGGCCAGAATATTCACACCCAGAACCAGCCTTTTCGGGATGCCTGATGACCAGGTGTATGGGAGGTACAGGTTTCCACCACACATTATACTGGACCTGGTGAGTGAGTGGGAGGATGACCTCACATCACCCACCCTGTGCTCCCAAGCACTCAGCCCCCTGGAGAAGGTCCTCAATGTACTGCACTTCTTAGCCACTGGATCATTTCAGCGGACAAGTGCCATAGTGGGTGGGGTGTCACAGGCCACCCAGTCACGCTGCCTACACCAGGTCTTAAACATCATCACTGCACGGCCATCAGTCCGCAGGCACATATACCTGCCCAGAACACCTGCAGAAAGGCATGCTGCCGCCCTGGATTTTTACGCTGTGGCACGATTCCCCAAAGTGCTAGGTGCCATCGACTGCACCCATGTGGCTCTACGTCCCCCCAGGGCATCTGAGCACATCTATAGGAACCGCAAGCACTGGCATTCCATCAACGTGCAGGTAGCATGTAATGCCAAGGGAATCATCACCTCAGTATATGCCAACTATCCCGGCTCCACCCACGACAGCTTCATTTACCGAATGTCCACCCTAAGCCGGGACCTAGAAGCTGGGCGGCATGGCGATACATGGCTGCTTGGTGAGTATGTATGCCACTGCACATGCATGCATGTTGGATACTGAGCAAGGTCACAACCCCACCAATGATACCAATCACCACCTCCACAGGGGACAGTGCCTACCCTCTCAGCCCCCACATGATGACGCCAATTCGGAACCCCACCACGCCACCCCAGGTAAGATATAACACAGCCCACATTACAACCAGGGGCATAGTGGAGCGCACATTCGGAGTGCTAAAGTCACGCTTTCGCTCCCTTGACCGTTCTGGCGGGCAGCTGTTATACGCTCCCCCAGTAGTGTGCAGGATCATAGTGGCAGCATGTGTCCTGCACAACGTTGCAACACGCCGGGGCCTGGCCATGGACATGGTGGTGGCCCCACATCCCCAACCACATGCACAGCCGCTGCGCATGGGAGGGGAAAGGGCACGGGGGGAGGCAGCCCGTACACAGCTAGTGGCTAATTACTTCACATAGAAATCACACCCCTGTGGAGTGCACACTGCCCTGGCACATTCCATCTGACAATCAATGATGACTCAACCTGACACTGATCCTGAATGTCTGGAGAATGAACCGGGAATACCATGTCAGCCTGAGATTGTTCACCTGGAAGTGTCACAATGTGTGCATCCCTACCCACACAGACACCACCAATGCAGTTTTGTGAAGTTACACATTGAAGCAGCTAAAATGAATACCCACTTGCAAAATGCAACAAGAGGACAGTGCCATGTCAGCCAACCCAACCCCAGCACCGCCACACGACACACCGTGCCATGTCATGCTAATTGCAGGTAAACAAAGTAATCCCCACAACATGACATCAGTCTCACTATGTACAGTGGCACTATTAGAAACCTGCAACACCTGAAATGCTCACAGCAATGCCGGACCAACAACATACTTGAGCACGTAGTACCATTAACATGACATCACAAATGTTACATATTAGTAGTCTCACCACCTGGAAATGCCTGCACTCCCACCACTACCAACTGTGCAGTGTTGTCGCCATGTAGAGTTGTAGGTGCACTGCTGCCAACATGGACCCCATCTCCAGACTAGAGGTCCTTGTGTGGACATGAGGAAGGGACCTGCAAATTGGGAGGTAGACACAGAAGAAGAGTTACACATCAATGCAACATGCAGTGTACAACACAACAGCAATATGCACTAGGAATGTATACACAGTATTGACTACAGATTGCCCACATAGCTCATGGGAGTCCAACGTCACTGTGTAATTCACTGTCACTTGGGCACACCCTTTACAAGCCCATGGAAACGGGAATCAGGAGGGGTGTGTGTGACTCAAACCCAAGCATCTGAACCAAATACATTACAAGCCTGCATGTGCCCAGCCACAATGCAGCGTATGCCCACAGGAACCACGGAAGCCAACAGATCGTCCCAAAAAAATTGGGAATAAAAGAAATCAAAATAAAAATAAAAATAAGAAACAATCAAAAATGGCCATTGATGGGCCCGGGGGGGTTGGGGAGGCCACCCAGGAGGTCCGAGGACAGGATGCACACCAGAACCCACCTGCGTGGATCCTGGGAAGATAAAACACCTCCATGGGCTCATGGCCCACACGGCTACCCTATTGTGGGAGTATCACTGCTGTCGCTATTATCACCCTGTGCAGCTGCATCCGGAGGTGGTTGCACTATGGGAGGCAGCCCACGCAAGGCCCTAGTCTGCTCCTCCATGGCTGCAAGCATGCGGGTGTGGTAGGTCTGGTTCTGGAGGATGAGTGTGCGGAGGTCCCCATGCAACAACTCACGGGATGCCCGGACCTCCGCCCTCGTTGCCTGCATCTCAGCTGAGAGCGTACGGGTGAGACGCTCCAGCTGCTGTTCTGTCCTTTGGTGTGTTGAAGCCTCAAGCTCAACAAGAGTCGTCCTGAGGTGAAGAAGCTCCTGCCTCAGGGCTTCCCTGTGGCCCTGGGACTCAATGGAGATGGCCTCCTGCAGAGTCGCCAGTGCCGCCCGCCTGTCCCTGTTGGACCCCAACATGTCCTCCCTGTGTGACTGGCAGATGGAGTCGGTTGCCTGCTCTAGTCGCTCCATCAGCCTTTCTGGGGGGACAATGGAAGTGGCCACCCTATCCATGGCCTGAGCCATCATCTCGGATGATGCAGCCTGTTGGGTTGCCATACCGTAAATGGATTGCTCCCATGCGGTATTGCCGGGTGGCGTACGGCCACCACGTCGGCGGGCACCACACCTGTCTGGGGCAAGGCGAACTGCGCCTTGCTGTGCCGGCACTGCCTGAGGCTGCAGGACTGCATTCCCCCTCTGATCTGCTGGCCCAGGAACAGGATCAGATGTCGCGGAGTGTGACCCTGCATCCGTAACCACCGAAGGCGTAGCTGCCAACACTGACATCCCCATGGAGGGTTCTGACCCTGGTGCAGGTGGGTGAGACAGAACAGAATCCCTCCCTGGAACACTCACCTGCGACGGACGTAGGTCTCATCCGAATCAACACCTGAGTACAGCTCGGGGGAGGTGCAGCCAGAGACACCCCTTGAGAGCACGACCTGCAGCACTTGTGGGTTCTCCCCCACCACCACACCACGTCCCTCACTGGTGGTTGGTCGGCCCTCGGACCCCTCCTGGGTCTGCACCATCTCCACAACCCCAGCAGTATCAGGTGCGTCTTCCCCTGCAAAGACATGAAAACAAAGAAATGGAAACAGGCATTAGCACCATGGCACACATTGAGGGCTGAGAAGCAAGAGAACCAGTACTTGATTGACACATGTCCCACATGACTAAAACCCTCCCATGCATGCACCCTCACTGCGTATGAAGTGCAGGCAAATGGCACACACTGATGACACCAAGATGGAAGATGAACACATTTTCTGCATGCTGCCTGGCAGTGGCATCACACATTGGCCTGTGATTGGCAGGTGAAACACACATGCCATCACACAGATGGCATGTACCATTGCTATTGAGTGAAGATGGAGAGGAGGGCAGCACCTATTCATTCAGTCCAGTTCCCGCATGTAATTGCTTTTCTAATTCTAACAGGTCAGATTTTTCATCTGGAGCTGCCAGTCTGAAATGGTCCAATTGCACAGGGACATGTGTGTACAAATGATATCCAGGTAACAAAGTCACTCCACTTTACCATACCCATGTCAGACATGTGACTAGTGGACAGCGACATGCCTAGTGAAAGTGGTGGAATGCAAACAAACTGACTGAATGAACAGTGAAAAAGAAGCAAATATGTTGTGGCAAGGTGACACTTCAAGGGCAACTGGCGTGCAGTTGGGCTAGATGTCTACTGTTGGCAGAAGGGATACTGCTATGGCCAAATGCAGCTGCGCAGGAAGGATTGCATGAAGCACATGGCTGACCCATACGACTCAGGCGCACACACTCTCACCTGGCACCCGAACAGAAGCCCTCACACACACACCATGCACATGGATGACACACACATGCATGTGCACTCACCGGACAATGCCTCGTAATCAGCCAGATCTCCCACGCCTTGGATCTGTTCCTCCGTGACGTAGGTCCCAGCGACTGACTCATGTGGAGTGAGTTCCATGTCTACTACTGGAGACCCACCTCCAGTCACTAGAGTTGCGGCATGACTTGAGGCCAGCTTACTCTTTGCCCTGCGCTTTAGGTCATTCCAGCGCTTATAGCAATCATTGGCTGTGCGCCTCACAATTCCAAGGGAACTTACGATGTCCGCAACGGTCTGCCAGTGTGCCTGGCGTTGTGCAGGTGTGGTCTTGGATCCTGCAACAATGACCATCTCGTTGTCATGTCCGGACACATACTCGACAAGTGCATTCAGTTCGTCATCCGTGAAGCTGGGCTTCCTGGACGGGCCGGACTGTGTAGCCGTGTCTGGGGCATCAGCCTGTGCCGGACGAGCACTCTTCCTCTTCCGCTTGGAAGGTGGTGGTGATCCTGAGTGTCCTGCGCCGCTCTGGACACTAGGGGCAGGAGCCCTGGTGGACTCTGTATCAGGAGTGTGGGATTGCACACTCAGCATGGGAGTTGGTGCAGGCATTAGCTCTAGTGTGATGGTGTCAGGGGGAATGTCAGCAGCATGGACTAGGACCGACACTGTCCTGGCTGGGTGTGTGAGGGCTGGGGTGGATGGAGCCGCAGCTGCCCCTGCAGCCTCTCCGCCCTGCCTCCTTGGTGCAGCAGATGACCTTGCTGCCCCAGATCCACGTGGCATGATGGCATCAACGTGCACCAGCGCACGTGTCGTAGCCCTGCTGACCTGGAAGTCAGCCATGGAGTCAGCCAGGTCTGGTGCCACAATGGGCTGGTCCAACAAGGGCTGAGCATGGATGGTGTCAGCCACATCAGCCTCAATGGGAGGGGGGGGGATTATGGGTGCCCGTGACTGGTCCTCCACACATGGGGGGACAGGCTCACCCTGCAAGTTACGACCACGTCCCCTACCGGATCCACCACGGCCACCACTTGTGGCTCTTCCACCTTTGCCACCCTTACGGAATCCTCGCCTCCCAGCCATGGCACTGATGTTAATGTGCGTATGGGAGTGGATGTAGACTATTGTCCTGGGCAATTGGGGGTCAAAGGGGTTGGGTACCAGATGGTAATTGTACCCTAGTGCTCTAGCAAGGCTGAATGTAACCCCTGGGGAAAGATGACGGGTCACGCAACGCACAGGAGGCCCAAAAAAGGGAGATGACGTGCACGCAACCCCTCCTAGACCACGTGTGCAGAAAGAAAAACCTGCACTACGCTGTGGCACCCAGAAACACAAGAATGAACGTATGCGTTTCACACGCAGCCTAGAATGACCTCTGAAGGGGTAGGCTACACACGGGGCTAGCACAGATGTTAGATACGTGCGTGACTCACCGTCTGCCAGGTAAACGAGCGTGTAAAAGGAGCACGTTTGGTTGGCAACACCCCCGCCAAAAGAAGATTTGTACGCTGTCTGAGGAGACAGGACAACAGTAGAAGGGAACACTGTTTGAGGGAACAGGCCCAGGTAAACCAGTAAAAGAGAAAAAAGAGAAAAAGCTGTCAGAGGTAACAGGGAATACGAACTAGAAACGCCGTGAAGTAAATCGCGTGTGAAACGACAAGAAGTACAGAATTCACCCACTCGCTCTCCACGAAAAGCACGTACAAGGAAAACGTGTTCTACACGTACCTTTTATACAGGCCCACACGTCCAGCGTCACTTACGCGGCGTGTACGCGCTAGGGCCATTTCCACCTATTACATGCTTTGTCACTTCTGCGTGTAGGGCCATTTACACCAATTACACGCTTTGTCACTTCTGCGTGTAGGGCCATTTCCACCAATCAGACGCTTTGTCACTTCTGCGTGTAGGGCCATTTCCACCAATCACACGCTTTGTCACTTCTGCGTGTAGGGCCATTTCCACCAATCAAACGCGATTACACTCTGACGTGCAGTCTTTCCACGTGTGCTCTGTCATCACGTGCTGTGTGGGAAACATCTGTGCAGGTCACGTCACAGACGCGCTTACGCGCTGAGGGCCTTTCCTCAGTTTTCACGCTGACGTGCAGGATTTTCACGTGCAAAATCACTCCGTACCAAGCTGGCCACGCGTACGCACACGGAATACCATGCTCCTGCCCGGAAGGCCGAACTACTGCCCCCCAGAGCCCGAGCACGCTCCCACCTGCTGCTGCCTGACTGCCTGCTGCCCCTGCACTGCTGGGGGGTGGGGGTGATAGGGGACATGAGTGGGGGCCTGGTGGAGGCTGCCCCTGGTGGCTGGGGGTTGGGGGTGATAGGGGACATGAGTGGGGGCCTGGTGGAGGCTGCCCCTGGTGGCTGGGGGTTGGGGGTGATAGGGGACATGAGTGGGGGCCTGGTGGAGGCTTCCCCTGGTGGCTGGGGGGTGGGGGTGCAGGGGGACATGGGTGGGCGCCTGGTGGAGGCTGCCCCTGGTGGCTGGGGGGTGGGGGTGGGGTGGTAGACATGGGTGGGGGCCTGGTGGAGGCTTCCCCTGGTGGCTGGGGGGTGGGGGTGTGGTGGTAGACATGAGTGGGGGCCTGGTGGAGGGTGCCCCTGGTGGCTGGGGGGCGGGGGTGGTGGTAGACATGGGTGGGGGCCTGGTGGAGGCTGCCCCTGGTGGCTGGGGGGTGGGGGTGCAGGGGGACATGAGTGGGGGCCTGGTGGAGGGTGCCCCTGCACTGCTGGGGGGTGGGGGTGGGGTGGTAGACATGGGTGGGGGCCTGGTGGAGGATGCCCCTGGTGGCTGGGGGGTGGGGGTGCAGGAGGACATGAGTGGGGGCCTGGTGGAGGCTGCCCCTGGTGGCTGGGGGGTGGGGGTGCAGGGGGACATGAGTGGGGGCCTGGTGGAGGGTGCCCCTGCACTGCTGGGGGGTGGGGGTGGGGTGGTAGACATGGGTGGGGGCCTGGTGGAGGCTGCCCCTGGTGGCTGGGGGGCGGGGGTGGTGGTAGACATGGGTGGGGGCCTGGTGGAGGCTGCCCCTGGTGGCTGGGGGGTGGGGGTGCAGGGGGACATGAGCAGGTGTGCAGGGTAGTCCCCTGTTTTGTGGGCTGCCTGCAGGGGCCGTGGAGGGTGTACAGGGAACACCTGTGAGGACCCACCCAGCCTAATCGCGTGTGTAACTTCCCACGCACCCCTGTAATACACGTACCAAGCCAAATCGCGTGTGAGAATTCCCGCGCATACCTGAAATACACGTACCCTGCTGAAGTCGCGTGTAAAACTTCCCGCGCACCCCTGAAATGCATGCGCCCAGGCTATTCGCGTGTGGAACTTCCCGCGCACCCCTGAAATACACGCGCCCAGGCTATTCGCGAGTGGGACTTCCCGCGCACCCCTGAAATACACGTAGCACGCTGGGAGACATGAGTGGGGGCCTGGTGGAGGCTTCCCCTGGTGGCTGGGGGGTGGGGGTGATAGGGGACATGAGTGGGGGCCTGGTGGAGGGTGCCCCTGCACTGCTGGGGGGTGGGGTGGTGGGAGACATGAGTGGGGGCCTGGTGGAGGCTGCCCCTGGTGGCTGGGGGGTGGGGGTGATAGGGGACATGAGTGGGGGCCTGGTGGAGGGTGCCCCTGCACTGCTGGGGGGTGGGGGTGGGGTGGTAGACATGAGTGGGGGCCTGGTGGAGGCTGCCCCTGGTGGCTGGGGGGCGGGGGTGCAGGGAGACATGAGTGGGGGCCTGGTGGAGGCTGCCCCTGGTGGCTGGGGGGTGGGGGTGCAGGGGGACATGAGTGGGGGCCTGGTGGAGGGTGCCCCTGGTGGCTGGGGGGTGGGGGTGGTGGGAGACATGAGTTGGACATGGGTGGGGGCCTGCTGGCAGGTGCCCCACAGTGCTGGGGTGTGGGGGTGGTGGGTGACATGAGTGGGGGCCTGGTGGAGGCTGCCCCTGGTGGCTGGGGGGCGGGGATGGTGGTAGACATGGGTGGGGGGCTGGTGGAGGCTTCCCCTGGTGGCTGGGGGGTGGGGGTGGGGTGGTAGACATGGGTGGGGGCCTGGTGGAGGCTGCCCCTGGTGGCTGGGGGGCGGGGGTGGTGGTAGACATGGGTGGGGGCCTGGTGGAGGCTTCCCCTGGTGGCTGGGGGGTGGGGGTGGGGTGGTAGACATGGGTGGGGGCCTGGTGGAGGCTGCCCCTGGTGGCTGGGGGATGGGGGTGCAGGGAGACATGAGTGGGGGCCTGGTGGAGGCTGCCCCTGGTGGCTGGGGGGTGGGGGTGCAGGGGGACATGAGTGGGGGCCTGGTGGAGGGTGCCCCTGGTGGCTGGGGGGTGGGGGTGGTGGGAGACATGAGTTGGACATGGGTGGGGGCCTGCTGGCAGGTGCCCCACAGTGCTGGGGTGTGGGGGTGGTGGGTG
Organism: Ambystoma mexicanum; assembly: GCF_040938575.1. NCBI lineage: Eukaryota > Metazoa > Chordata > Amphibia > Caudata > Ambystomatidae > Ambystoma > Ambystoma mexicanum. The sequence goes on along the minus strand of NC_090940.1, from coordinate 463,218,643 downwards.
ACATGAGTGGGGGCCTGGTGGAGGCTGCCCCTGGTGGCTGGGGGGCGGGGGTGGTGGTAGACATGGGTGGGGGCCTGGTGGAGGCTTCCCCTGGTGGCTGGGGGGTGGGGGTGGGGTGGTAGACATGGGTGGGGGCCTGGTGGAGGCTGCCCCTGGTGGCTGGGGGGCGGGGGTGGTGGTAGACATGGGTGGGGGCCTGGTGGAGGCTTCCCCTGGTGGCTGGGGGGTGGGGGTGGTGGGAGACATGAGTGGGGGCCTGGTGGAGGGTGACCCTGCACTGCTGGGGTTTGGGGGTGGTGGGAGACATGAGTGGGGGCCTGGTGGAGGCTGCCCCTGGTGGCTGGGGGGTGGGGTGGTGGGAGACATGAGTGGGGGCCTGGTGGAGGCTGCCCCTGGTGGCTGGGGGGTGGGGGTGGTGGTAGACATGGGTGGGGGCCTGGTGGAGGCTGCCCCTGGTGGCTGGGGGGTGGAGGTGCAGGGGGACATGAGCAGGTGTGCAGGGTAGTCCCCTGTTTTGTGGGCTGCCTGCAGGGGCCGTGGAGGGTGTACAGGGAACACCTGTGAGGACCCACCCAGCCTAATCGCGTGTGTAACTTCCCACGCACCCCTGTAATACACGTACCCAGCCAAATCGCGTGTGATAATTCCCGCGCACCCCTGTAATACACGTACCCAGCCAAATCGCGTGTAAAACTTCCCGCGTACCCCTGTAATACACGTGCCCTGGCTAATCGCGTGTAAAACTTCACGCGTACCCCTCTAATACACGTACCCTGGCCAATCGCGTGTTAAACTTCCCGCGTACCCCTGTAATACACGTGCCCTGGCTAATCGCGTGTAAAACTTAACGCGTACCCCTCTGATACACGTACCCTGGCCAATCGCGTGTTAAACTTCCCGCATACCCCTGTAATACACGTACCCTGGCTAATCGCGTGTACAACTTCCTGCGTACCCCTGATATGAACGTTACCCGCTTTGCGTTCCTTGTTTGGCAGCCCTGTAAACTGGTCCAGGGTTAGCGCAGCCCTTTGCGATGATTTAGCGATTTTGATGGCTTTTCCTTGCGCGAGGGCGTTCTTGGGGGCGTTACTGGCGCTGCTGCAGGGTCGCTGCGATACTCTGCGCCACGGCTGGTTTGGGAGCCTAAAATCCATGAATACGCTGTGCGCGGAAATTGGTTTTAGCGCACGTGCCTGGCGCAGACAATCGCACGCGGACACTCTGCGCCAGCCGCTTGCGACACTTTTCTGCGAAATTCTATGAATTACCCTGATAGTGTTTTTGGAATAAGACGACAATTGTACTACTGTGCTGGAATGGTGAAATTCACTATAAACTCACAGGAAGATCCACAAGAATTTCTAATGTACTTACTACAAGTACTGGAAAACAAAAACATACCTATAAATGAAATCTTTCAGATTTCATACATGTGGAAACATACATGCACTCTCTGCAACAATGTGACACAAGAAGAAATCCCCAATGAACGCTTCATATATATATCAATACCAAATTGTGAATCCATTCTATTTCAGCAACTTGTACAAAATGCAAACCATGGTAGATTATGCTCTACCTGCAATTCAGATAATCGCTCCACGTTAGTAATACAAACACATAGTAAATACGTAATACTAATGCTTCTACGTTACAATGCAGATGGTACCAAAAACAACTGCAAGCTGACTGGATTCACACATGGTCAAATATCACTTGGTAAGAAAACCTTCACAACAATAGGTATAATCTACCACGCAGGAGCCACAACCAATTCAGGGCACTATACTGCATACATAAAAAAGAAATGTGGATGGTTTGAATGTAATGATAGTACCATTACTCTAAAGCAGAGATTAAAACAAATCTTACAAACGCTTATTTGATGTTCTTAAAACCAAAATTTGATAAATAAACTGTATTTAAAACATTAAGTAAATTTGTGTTACAAAAATATAAACTGTTAGAATACTCCAAAAGCTATCTAACAGCTCAAAGATTCTACAACAACTAATCAGATAAATGAATACCACTAAATTAGGCCAAAAAATACACAGTTAGAATACGCCAATTGGTATCTAACTGTCCCAAAATTTAACAATATCCAAATAGGTAAATCAAAACCACTAAAATATATCAAAAAATAGACAGTTAGAATATGCCAATTGGTATCTAACTGCTCCAAAATTGTATAATATCAAAACAAATGAAGAATCTGTTACTGCTCCAAAAAAATTACAACAAAGCAAAGTATAAAGCATTAGCCAGAAACAACAAGTGAACACTGAAAACAAACAAACAAATAAACTGTAGCATAACAGAAAAAAGTTTTTTTTTTAATCCAACATGGATTTTTGCAACAAATACATAAACTGAGCAAATTGCACAGTACTCTGATTTGTACTCTACTAAATATGAGGGTCGAAAAAAAAATAAAAGTATATTGCTTATACAATGTAATAAGTCATTACAAAATACTAATACTAACATGCTATTTTCTTTTATCACAGAAATGAAGAAGAAAAACATGGACTCCCATTACTAGACCAAACAGTAAGTATACAATAATAAGGACAACCATAGCAGCATATCACATCCATAGTATCTAATACCTTTGTTCCTTATACATTTGTTTTTCACCCAAGGTTATAAGCAAATATGAATGTGATATGCTGCGGTGGTTGTTGCCAGGGCATAGAGTCTTGGGTGCATGGCCAAATGGCCATGCACCCAAGACTCTATGCCCTGGCAACAACCACCGCAGCATATCACATCCATAGAGTCAAACATTTCAACTATGATCTATGGGAAACTTTTAATGTCCGCGAAAAATGTGAGTGTTCTTAGAACACTTTGAACTTGCCAGCGAACAATACGGACACCGTTTTCAGGACACCCCCTACGTACATTTCAGAACAACGCGATAGTCCTTACAACACTTTCAACTTAACAATGAACAATACGGACAGCGTCCCAAGGACACCCCCTACGAACATTCCAGGACACCGGGAGTGTTCTTAGAAGCATCTTCAGAACACCACCATCTTATTTATTTGCAAACATTTCAGGACACCGCAAGTGTTCTTAGGACACATTCAACTTGACAAAGAACAATACGGACAGCGTCCTCAGGACACCCCCTACGAACACTCCCCGAACACCACGAGTGTTCTTAGAAGCGTCTTCAGAACACCCCCCTTTTGTTTATTTGCGAACATTTCAGGACACCGCGAGTGTTCTTAGGACACATTCAACTTGACAGAGAACAATACGGACAGCGTCCTCAGGACACCCCCTACGAACACTCCCCGGACACCGCGAGTGTTCTTAGAAGCGTCTTCAGAACACCCCCATTTTGTTTATTTGCGAACATTTCAGGACACCGCGAGTGTTCTTAGGATAGACTCAACTTGACAGAGAACAATACGGACAGCGTCAACAGGACACCCCCAACAGGACACCCCCTACGAACACTCCCCGGACACCGCAAGTGTTCTTAGAAGCGTCTTCAGAACACCCCCATTTTGTTTATTTGCGAACATTTCAGGACACCGCGCGTGTTCTTAGAACACATTAAACTTGACAGAGAACAATACGGACAGCGTCCTCAGGATACCCCCTACGAACACTCCCCAGACACCGCAAGTGTTCTTAGAAGCGTCTTCAGAACACCCCCATTTTGTTTATTTGCGAACATTTCAGGACAGCGCGCGTGTTCTTAGAACACATTCAACTTGACAGAGAACAATACGGACAGCGTCCTCAGGACACCCCCTACGAACACTCCCCGGACACCGGGAGTGTTCTTAGAAGCGTCTTCAGAACACCACCATCTTGTTTATTTGCGAACATTTCAGGACACCGCGCGTGTTCTTAGAACACATTCAACTTGACAGAGAACAATACGGACAGCGTCCTCAGGACACCACCTACGAACACTCCCCGGACAACGCAAGTGTTCTTAGAACAGTTTCACTTTGCTTGCGAACAAAACGGACACATATTGACTCCTTAGAACACCCCCTAGTCAGTTTATTTAGAACATTTCAGAACACCCGTGATGTCCACAAACAAATCGAACACAAAAAGAATGTCTAACACATAAAAAACACAACTTTCATCCTATCTCCCACACTCCCACCCTCCTCAAACAATCCTACACACCAACACACTCTACAAAATACACATTTTGAACAAAGTTTCACCGCGCTGTCCGGGGACGTCCGCGAATCCAATATGGCGGGCGCTACCGAAAAATCTGACGCGCTTCACGCTCCACGCCGTCCAATCAGCGAACACTTTGCATGTCCGCAAACATCACGCAAGACGATTGGCCAATCAGGACACTTTCCGCGGAGCGAACAGGGAAGTGTATCCGCAAAGCGAACACAGATATCACTAATTTTTTTTAGCTACTTTTTGGTCATTTTAAAAAAACTACTGGACGAATTTTCACCAAATTTGCAAAAGCACGCTTTCGGGACCAAGCCGCTGCTCCTGGTCCAAATTTGGTGGAAATCCGTCCAGCGGTTTGGGCTGTATGCGCGAGCAAAATTTTTTTACCATTCACTCTATGGAGAGTGAGTATAATGTATACAAATATGAGCATATAGAGGGAAGGTAGAATAATAAAAATAAAACTATGACAAAGTGCTGATAACCATAATGATTATCTTCATGCACAGAAAGTATTGCTCTCTTTCAAGCCTGTATCTTCCGCTATGTACATGTTTCATATGATGTGACAGGACCCCAAGTCTACAAATATAGTACCTTTTCAATTTTTACTTCCTGACTGTTACTGAAGAAAACTATGTGGCTTCGATATGTCAGTAAAGGATAAAAAGGGAGAGCCAGCCATGTGATGTCATCAGTTATGTCACCAATGACATTTGTGATGTCATCTTTGATGTCCTGGGTGTTAGTGTTAGCAGTGCACGGTGGCGCGAGTTATGGTTGCTTATGTTACCATAACTGGCGAATTTCAAGGGTTTTACGGTTTTACTTGGAACCATAACGTTCCTTTAACAAAGTTTTTTCACGGAATTTCATAGGTTTTTAGTAGCACAACTTAACCATAATATCCCTGACATGTAACATAGAACATACTAACCCCCTCGTATTGATTTTCATGTCCGCGGACTACCGCCATGTCCGCGGACACATCAAAAATCTGATCGTGGTGAATGTAAATTTAAATAGTGTGCCCCATTTCCCCTTTGAAGTTGGCTCTGAAAAGAGCCGTGTTTTTTTTTTTACAGATGCTTGACAGACACCTGTTATTTTATATTTTTTTTCTTGTTTTTTTTCTTACTTTACTCCTAAAATCTTCACATAACCTTCTCCAAAGCAACCCTTACATTCCAAAATAGAAAGGCATTTCCGGTAAAAGATAAAGAAATGCCATCTTCTTTAAAATTAACAGCATTACTGGCATCAATATTCTCATTGTTACAGAAGAACATACCAGCTCTAAGCATGAAGGCACACATGCCTCGGTTGATGACACACCTAGCAATGTTTTGCTGAGGACAAAAAACTGAACTATTGTCCCATATTGCCCTAGGTAGTAATCCAGAAAAAACTACTTTCGCATTTGAAGGATCTTCATTACGGCTTGAACCAAGCATTCCAAATCAGCCAAAAAAGTAGGGGCACTGACGTTGCCCAAATGGAAAGCACCATAGTGCAAAACTACCACATGCGGACTGTTCATCGTGGCCATATCCGCACAAACTTGTACAATTCCCTGTACATTGCAATCAGGCACAGTGCTCCACACCACCTCCACTCCTTTCACATCAAAGTTCTTTGCAACATGCCTGCATTCAACGTACTGCTGTAAACCATGCACATACATATCTCCGAGCACCAACACCCTGACTTTCTCCACTTCTGCCATCTTCAACAAATCCACAACCTCGACATCTGATTGGCTGATCCGTACAGTCTTCTTTCCATGTTGGATTTCCTGGAAAAACCCGGATTTACCACGCCCTGTCCACGAACAGCCGCGGTGTCCGCGGACGGGGTCCACTTTACTCTCTGTACCATTCCCTCATTGCATACAGCTAAGCAATCACACAATACGAATAACGTCCTCAGAACACCCCCATTTTGTGAATTTTTGAACATTTCAGGACAATTATCATTTTATTATTAAACATATTAACATTACAAATATTATACTTTTATCTTGTACTCTGCACACAATGCTATCTTTCTCCATTAGTAGCTCAGTATACTACATAGAATCCCATAATACAATGCTATTTATTGATATAAATGCATCGTTCAAAGCACTAATAACGGTATGATATTTATTGCAATATCCTTGACACTTTTTTCGGAACATTATAATAAAAATCCCTAGTACACAAATTCCATGAAAAGTACATACACATGTGATGTCATCAGTGATTTCATCAATGACATTTGCGATGTCATCTTTGATGTCCTGGGTGTTAGTCTTAGCAGTGCATGGTGTTGGCGCGAGTTATTTTTCATAGCTTACTATAACTTGCTATTTTCAGGGGTCTTTCGGTTGTACTTAGAACCATAACGTCGTTTAAACAAACTTTTTTTAATATCACGCAAACAATATACAAACATGGCGTGCAAAAACCAACTTCTACAGATGGCTTTACACAGAATGTTGCAAAGTAAGTATTTATGCTCGTTCACAGTGAAGGTCAGCTGCTTCCATTTTTTTCTCGGGCCCCGGAGAGGCTCACGAAGCAGACTATAAGGTTGTATTGTGTTTTGACCTTGACAGACAGAGATTGTGATGAAAGACTTCCCTTGAAGGAGTGTTGCTAAAACGTAAGAGAAGATAAAGATGAAATTTCTGAAACAAAACCACTTTTACATATTATATCACTATGCGAAAGATCGTTGGCACACACGGAGACGTATTTTGGGACTGCACCACTCGTAGACAATGGAAATTGCAATTGTACTGTAAGTAACCCTTTAGATTACTTTATACCAAATATAATTACAATAGCGTAGCATTAAAGACCGCTGAAGTTGAACTTGTTCGTTGAAAGTGGCATAATGTTTTCTACCGCGCACTATCACCGCCGAATTGATCCCCTGTCGTTTAGAGGGCTCTGAAAAAGGCAGACGACACAGAGTGGGTTAATATAAATAATTTAACCGGTCTATAGGCGGTCAAGCGCTCTACTCGCTGTGCCACCTCACTGTAGCCTGTCAAGTGGCACAGCGAGTACAGCGCTCGCTTTGACATCCGTGCACAGCTTGCTAACGCAAGTTTGAATCCCGGCAAGGCGAAAATCAGCCTTTCATCCTTCCGTGGTCGATAAATGAGCACCACACACCGTGGTTAATAATAAGCACCGCTTACATACCTCACAGTTCTTAGCGCTATGTGAATGGGAAAATATTATTAACATACTCTGTTGCACTATCTTCGATAGCAAATAGTTTCACGCCCTAATAAATAAAATGATGATTTTTAATGAAGATCGGCTGGTGAGACTAATTTATGTTTTTTAAAACAGGTACGTGGCCCCATTTTGTCTATGTCACGATTTACAGACTCCAGCGGATGGGGTCTTCAACTGCCAGGTGCAAGTCCAAATATGCAACTTCATGACCCTCACCATTTTATGGGACAATCGCCAAGGACCAATATGCCCTTACGCAGTACTAGCGGCTACAAACAACATACCAACCAATAGGGTGGTCTAATGGCTCGTTGTTGGAGCAACCTTCCGATTATCAGAGCGACCATTTACTGCTTTTATCATAAATCAACAGCCTATCTACCGCAAAGGAACAACGCGTGGCTCCAAATAAACTTTTGCTGATCGACAGCAGAGACAATAGCAAATCGCTGAATATTCACTAAACATTTCATGTGAAATAAATGTACTTTACCAAATGTACAATCCTGCTGTTTACTTTTAAACCACAGTTTCATATTCCGAATTGTGGCGCACTGAGTTGTAAGCTGATCTAACACTCTCTGTACCGCAAAGGAACATCGCGTGTCTCAACATGAACTTTTGCGGATCGACAACAAAGACAAATGCAAATTGCTGAATATTCTCTAAACATTTGATGTCAAATAAATGTACTTTACAACATTTACAATCTTGCTCTTTGCTTTTAAATCACAGTTTCATATTCCGAATTGTGGCGCGCTGTGTTGTGACATAATGTGTGTTGTCTTCCGGGTTCTGTGTAAAGTCGCGTAGTACTGGAGACGACTGGGCGCGTTTCATTACGCACCCTGTAACATCACGGAGAAAGGCGGGGAATATGAATGCTTTGATAATATCAGGCTTAGGGGCGGGAGATATGATTTAGTGTCGCAAAAGCAAGTCAGCCAGGTCAATAGCGCCAGTCATAGGATTATCACATAATGTTGACGCACACCAGCCGGATTTATCGTTTCTTTAGTGGACAAAAAGTCGGTTGACGCCCCTAGGAAATTGTACTATTAGCGAACAAAAGGAGTGCTCTTAAAACACTTTCACCCTGACAACGAACAATACAAACAACGTTCTCAGAACACCCCCATTTTGTGTAATTGCAACCATTTCGGGACACTGCGAGTGTTCTTAGAACACATTCAACTAGACAGATTACAATACGGACAGCGTCCTCAGGACACCCCCAGTTGTGTATTTACGAACAATTAAGTACACCGCGAGTGTTCATAGCTCATTTTTACCTTCCTTGCGAACAAAAATGACACATACTCCGTCCTCTAAACCATAGCTCTCAACTCACACGCCTTTGGCGGGTGTCACACGCCTTGTAAAGGGCAGACTCACCCGCCAAGCCTCCTGCACGCCCATTCATTCCAATGGGCGTCTCACCCGCTAAAAACAAAATCGGGTGATTTCACCCGCCTGTAAAACAAAAATGGTTGAGAGCTATGTCTAAACACCCCACCATTTAGTTTATTTACAAAATGTCAGAACAGCCGTGTTCTCCGCGGACAAATCGAACGCAACAAAAAGGTCTAGCACATAAAAAACAAAACATTGAACCTATCTCATACTCCCCAACCCTCCCCAAACACTCTTACACACCAACACACGACACTAAATACAATTTTTTATCCACGTTTCACTGCGCTGTACGCGGTCGACTGCGAATACAAGATGACGGGCGCCACAGAAAATCTGACGCGCTCCACGCCCCTCGCCGTCCAATCAGCGAACACGTCGCATGTCCGCGGACATAACCAAGCCCATGGGCCAATCGGGGTGCTGTCCGCGGAGCGAACAGGGAAGTCTGTCCGCGAAGCGAACGCAGATATCACTAATTGTTTTGCCTTACATTTTGGTAATTTTTTAAAAAACTACTGGACAGATTTACACCAAATTTACAAAAGCACGCTTTTGGGACCAGGCCACCGCTCCTGCTGCAAATTTGGTGTAAATCCGTCCAGCGGTTCGGGCTGTAGCCGTGCGCAAAGTTTTTTCCCATTCAGTCTACGGGGAAAAAAAAGTTTTGGGACCCCCCCCTATAACTTTTCCCCCCCTGGACGAATCCTCACCAAACTTTGCAAAACAAATTCAGAGTGACCCAACTACTTTTTTTGCAAAGTTTGGCGAGGATCCGTCCAGTGAGAGCGAAGTTATAAGCCGCCCAAAAAGTGCTCTTCCTATGGAAACAGCAACTTAACCATGACTACATGGCCACTACCGTGGCCATGTAATGTATATATATATATATATATATATATATATATATATATATATATATATATATATATATATATAAAAGAATAAAGTTAATTTGAATATACAGGCATTGGATCAGCAAGGGGCGTGCCAAGACACCTTCACAGGTAACCAGGCACACAGCACTCTCCCCAGAATGTCGGAGTTCGAATGGAGCGAGGAAGAGCAGTCGCTAGACCTCGCTGCCAGCTTTAAGGAAGTGCTGGGGAATTCGCTGATCGATGCAGTGGCACAAGGGGTGAGACCCCTACAAGAAAGGCTGGAGACATTGGAAGCAATGTTGAATCGGCCCAAAGAGAGCACCAGAGAGACTGTGAGCACACCCACAGAACCTGCAGAATCAGGGTCGAAGGGGAGTAAGAAGGCCCGAAAGAGGAAATCCTCTTGTGACCCCCAGGGCCCATCATTTGCAGGGCCAGACAGTGCCAAGCCTCACGACCCCCACCCCAGGAGAAGATAATTGTGGAGTAGATGACCCAGGCTCGGAAGAGGAGCCAGCAGAGGGAGACCTCTCCTCGCAGGGGGAAGAGGAGGTTGTAGATGAAGATTGGGCAAAGCCCAGTGGGGGAAAGAGAGCCCACAAGGAGAAGCACCTCGAGGAGGAGCAAGAGGACATGTTTGACCCTGAGAGCATCCGAAATCCAAAATCCTCGGACTAGCAACCTTCACCCAGAGTAGCACAGTATATGACAGTAAGACTAAGGAAAACCCTAGATAAAGAGGTCCGGCAGCGTCTACATGCTGAATGCCCTAGACCAGACTACCCGGAAAGGTGGCAGAGACTCCCGAGCTGGATCCTAAGATGCAGACCTTCGTGTCCAAGACCAGTAAGGACCCCCACACGGGCATCGATAGATCCTGGAGAAGTTGCCAAGAAAAGGTACTGGATTTAGCAGGCCCTCTCGCTAAAATTATGGACCTAGCGGAGAGAGCTAGAGATACAGGAGAGGAAGTGGACCCTGACGCCTTAGCAGGCTGGGCACAAAGGGCTGTCTGTCTTCTAAGGAACGCAAACTGTGCCATCGCCTCGGAGAAGAGGAGAGATTTGCTACGAAGATCGACATGTACACGTCATTGAAGAAAACACAAGCCTCCATTAGAAAGATTTTCCCGAATAGAGTTTTTGCCGGGACGTGGGGTCGTGTGGCTGGTCACAACCATGGAGGAAGAAGACCCCCGAATCCCAGAGCACAGTACTGGGAAAACAAGCAGCAGGATACCTTCTTCCCAGCCAGGGGACGTTTCCCCAGAGGTCGCAGAGGGAGAGGATCCGGACGAGGACAAGGCTTTATACCAGGTGAGAGCAGTGTCTTATCCACCCGTAGCGGGGAGAACGAGTATGTTCTGGGCAAATTGACGCGTGGTTTCCAGCGATGCCTGGATTTTGCCAACCGTAAGAGGTCTGCAGCTAGAGATTATAGAACCGCCAGTACAGTCGAGCTGGCCTCACCAGCAGCGACTAGTACGCGCAGAGGAGAGGTGCTTAGATCACGAGCTATCTCAGCTGGCACAGAAAGACGCCATGGAGGAATGCCCAACAGCTTCCTGTTTTGTGAGCAACATGTTGCTAGTACACAGAAAGGAGAAGGTCAGACCGGTGATAAATCTGAAAGAACCGAACGGTTGGGTCGTCTACCATCGTTTCAAGATGGAAGGGATTCATCAGCTCAGACACTGCCTGAGAGAAGGAGACTGGCTGACCAGACTAGACCTGAAGGATGCTTACCTGATGGTCCCAGTGCAGGCAGCCTACAGAACGTTCCTAGCTTTTCACTGGAACGAGCAGCTCTGGCGATTCAAGATGATGCCCTTCGGACTTGCGTCAGCGCCCTGGGTGTTAGGCAGAATCCTGTGCAGTGCCCTTAGGGACCACTACACACAATTAAGACTACAAGTGGCAATACAAGTTTTACCTTTGGTACAAGCCCGTCCTACTATGTTAAAGTGGTAGCAGTAGCGGAGCAGCCAGGCTTATCTCAAGAGTATATGAGCAGTAGCAGAGATTACACAAAAGAGACGACAATTACTGTGACTCAAGCAAACACTGACTCAAGGTTTCAGGTAAAAAGAAAAAGTGCATTTATTTTTAAACCATTTGTTATAAACACAACACTTCTATAAATTCGAAAACCACACATAAAATACACTGCAACTAACCAATTCACTTTGTACGGTATACTTCAAGGTAAGTACCCTGTGTTTTAGTGGACCGGTGTTATGAAACAAAAGACGTTACCGGGAATACACTTGTGATCACTTTTTGACAGTAATGACAGTTTGGTCTTACTAAAAAAACGCGTATCCGCGGCAAGAAATGTTACCGGGGCAAACACACACTTAGCACCGGAGATACCCAGAGAGAGTTTTGGGCAAAAGTCATAGGCAATACTTTTGTCAAGGCAGACAGAATCAGGGAACACTCTTAGACAGAAATTCAAACAAAGTCAATAGGCCGGAGCCAGTGTCAAGTGGAACCGGATTCCTGTTGTCTAGGATCACACAGTTAGATAGTTCACGATTCGGTGTAGCCAGGAGTACTTAGATATTGTCAACAGAGGAAGCAAAAGTTATAAGAAGGAGGGAAGACAAGGGCAAGCCATGGAGGCGAAGAAAAGGGATTCACCCAAATTCCTCGAGCAGAACACAGTACCTTATTCAAGGAAGAAGCTGGTGCCACGGCCGTTGTTCCTGGTAGTTTCCTGCAGACCCTCGGTTCCTGGAGCTCGATCTGAAGGAGGACGTCTGGACGGGTCTGCACCACACAGGACTGAAGCCGGCAGCAGCGAAGGTGAATAAAAGATGCGCTCCTTAAAAACAGGAGAGGCTTTTCAGATAGCTATCCGGACCACTACAGCAGTGTGCAGCAATTTAGACCACAAAGAGGATGCTCTGGCTGTAGAAGGTGAGCTGGTTATCCCACCAAGCTCAAGGGAAGAAGACTCCGAACTGGATCTTCTCTGGTCGTCGAAGGGTAGATAGCTCAGGACTGCAGCAGGGCTTCACCGGGACGGGATAGTTGCAGCAGTTGACTGCTTCTCTTCGGTTCCTTGTAGTTCCAGTGGTGACTCTGACTTCCAGATCAAGAGACTTGCCTTTTATGCGAAAATCCCCCATTCACACAGCCTGGCTGACAATCACGCAGCAGGGGGGTTGTCCGGCCCGGACAACCACCTCAGCCAATCATGGCAAAGTGCGACTTGGATTTCCTAGGATACCCTGTACAGGGGGTGACTACACCCTTCCCTCGCATTCAGCCTACCTAGACACCCAGGCGCCTAGAGGAGGGCTTCTGGGCAGAAGCCCGCCAAAAGACAATGAACAAAGGAGGGAAACCTGGTTTGCCGCGCAAAGTAAAACACAAGAAGAACTTTAACAAAAAGAAATGGCGAATAAACCCAACAGGAGCCAAAAGAAAAAGTATTTGGTCAAGCGGGTTTAAGTTCGAGGCTAATATAATAGCCTGAAACAATACCACGTTTATATAGTATAATCGTGGTAGAAAAGTTAGGGTAGATACCACTGCCACCAGTCAAGTCTAAATGTTAAAAGAACGAAACAATGCTCTAGGAGGTACAGATAACAAGGGCTAAGGATTAACCCTTTCCAGTACTCCATGTAAGATGGGGTGTACTGGATCTGTGGTTAAATGACTAAGTAAAGTTAATGGCAACTTTACCCGTTTCTGGGGGACAGTAGTCAGCCTCAGAAATGGAGTCGGTGGGAAGTCTAAAAGACAACCCTGTGTCACTGCACTGAAGGTGCTGTGTAACACACAAAAGAAGCGGGCTACTGAAGTGGTGTACTCCAGAGTCCACAATCACAAAAACAGATGAAATACACATGGCCAAACACAGGTAAGAGTAGAAAGAAAGGGGTACACTCTTACCAAGTGGAACAATAAACTCCAGAGATCCAGCAAAGCTGCTGGGGGACTCACTAGGTAAGGGAAATTAGCCATTGAATGAGAATTCTCCCTAACACTCACCCCCCAGACTAAGGGACAGGAGGATTTAATCCACACATGGGTGGTTCTTATACCTCTAGTCGGTTACAAACATCCTAGAGAGACCATCAGCATTTTGGTGGTGGCTTCCTGCTCTGTGCTCAATGGAAAAATCAAATCCTTGCAGGAAGATTGACCATCTGAGTAACTTTGGGTTTTTCCCTTTCATTTGCATCAGCCATCTCAAGGGTTGGTGGTCAGTCTGAATGATGAAGGTAGATCCATACAAGTATGGTCTAAACCTCTTCAGTGACCACACAATAGCAAACCACTCACGTTCTATTGTTGCCCACCTTGTCTCAGGATCCTTTAACTTCCTGCTGATGAAACAAATGGGGTGTTCCCTACCTTTCTCATCCAGTTGACTAATGACTGCACCTATATACCTACATTAGAAGCATCCGTTTGTACAATGAAGGGTTTGTGATAGTCAGGAGCTCTTAGGACTGACAAAGGCTTGATTGCATTCCTCATTCCACCTGACATTTTTAGAGAATTTGGGAGAGGATACGGCATTCAAGGGATAAGCTATGGTCCCATAGTTCTCTATGAAGTTCCTGTAATACCCAGTGAGACCTAAGAAGGCTCTCACTTGGGTTTGAGTAGTAGGGCTGGCCCAGTTTTGTACAGCTTGTACTTTGCTAGGCAATGGCCTTATTTCACTGCAATCCACTGTACTCTGACCATTTGACATTTGCTTGCCCCTATGGTTAGATGGGCCTGTTCCAGAGCCTGCAATTCATAGCCTAGGGGTTCAACATGTTCTTTCCATGTAGGGCTGAACACTGCAATGTCATCCAAGTATGCCATGCAGAAGTCTTCCATCCCATTCAGAACTTGATTGGCCATCCTCCGAAATGTAGCAGGTGCATTCTTTAGTCCAAAAGGCATTACCTTGAATTGGTAGTGGCCAGCTGGGGTGGAGAGTGCAGTTTTCTCCTTGGCATCATCTATCAGGGCTATTTGCCAATAGCCGGACGTTAGGTCAAATGTGCTGAGGTACTTCGCTGCACCAAGTTTGTCCACCAGCTCATCTGTCATAGGTAAAGCATGGGCATCAGTCTTGGTAACTGCATTTAGAGCTCTATAGTCCATGCAGAATCTCAACTACTTAGATCCTGCTTTTGGTACAAGCACAACTGGGCTAGACCATGGGCTAGTAGAGGGTTCTATAACCCCGAGATCAAGCATCTTGTTGACCTCATTCCTTATATGGGTCCTTACATTGTCTGACATGCTGTACCCCCTGCTTTTGACAGGCAAACAGTCACCAATGAGGATATCATGTTGGCCCCAAGGGGTCAAGCCTGGTCATAGTTTGAACAGGGAGGCAAACTGATTTAACAGTAACTTGCACTCTTCCTGCTGGTCAGATGTGAGACTGGAAGAGAGATTAACTCCTTCCACTTGCTCATCTAAAGGTAGGCCTCTGAGGATGTCAGGTAGAGGTTCACTCCCCTCCTCCTCCTGAGCTGAAGCTAGAAGCAAAGCTCCTATGTCAGGTCTAGAGACATAAGCCTTCAAACGGTTGGTGTGAAAGACTCTGGGAGCCTCCTTAGGATTGCCTAAGTCCACCAGATAGTTCACCTCTCCAAGTTTACCCACAACCTTGAAGGGTCCTATCCATTTGTCCAGTAAGGCCCTTTGCCTTGTGGGGACCATACCAAGAACATGCTGGTCTTAAGTAAACTCAACCATGTTAGCCTTCTGGTCATGCCAATGTTTGACCGGAGCTTGACCAGCCTTCAAGTTGTCACTTGCCTCTGCCATCATGTGTGACATTCTCCTCCGGAGACCTATCACATAGTTAATCACTCTGACTGGCTTGGGGGAAGGAGCACTCTCCAACCCCTCATTGATCAGGGCCAATGGACCTCTGACTGGATGGCCATAAAGAATTTCGAAGGGACTGAATCCTACTCCCTCCTGAGGGACTTCTCTATGTGCAAAGAGAAGGCATGGCAATAGAAGGTCCCACTTTGTTTTATGGGGTCTTCTAAAGCACCTATCATGCTCTTCATAGTTCTGTTAAACCTCTCTACCAGTCCATTTGTTTGGAGATGGTAGGCAGTTGAGAACTTGTAGGTGAATCCACAGGTTTTCCACATGGCTTGCATGTAGTGGGACATAAAATGTGATCCCCTGTCAGATATCACCTCCTTAGGAAAAACTACTCTGGTAAAAATACCAAGTAGGGCCTTAGCCACAGCCGGAGTCGTAACAGTCCTCATAGGTATAGCTTCAGGAAATCTAGTGGCATGATCCACTACAACCAGGATAAACCTGTTGCCTGAAGATGTGGGAGGGTCAAGAGGACCAACAATGTCAATCCCAACCCTCTCAAAAGGAACTCCCACCACTGGGAGAGGCACCAAGGGTGCCACATTCTTGGTTCCACTCTTGCCAGAGTTTTGGCAAGTGTGGCAGCTTCTGCAGAATGTGTCTATTTCTGAGCCCATCTTAGGCCAGTAGAAGTAAAGAGAGAGCCTTTCCTTGGTCTTCTTAAAACTTAAGTGACCAGCCAAAGGTATCTCATGGGCTAACTGCAGAAACTGGAGTTGGTTCACTAGAGGTACTACAGGTTTTTTGCAGTCTCCAGGGGTTGACTCAGTCAGTTCACTGTAGAAAAGGTCATCTTCCTGACAACTGCGAAGCTACGGCACAGCTTATCGAATCCAAGATGCTCAAGTGGCGCAATCTCCTGCTATCCCTTGCAGGCAGACTCTCCTTAATAAAAATGATTGCGGTCCCCAAGCTCCTTTACATATTCGCCAATGTACCAGTGTGGCCAGGAAAGCAATATTTCAAGAGGCTTCACATGGCGTTTGCGCAGTTTCTGTGGCACTCTGGGGCGGTCCGGAAGAAGTGGCAACATATGACCCTGCCCTATGAAAAAGGTGGTTTTACGGTCCCAGATCTAACACTATACTGGAACGCTGCACAGACCCAACACGCTACCCACTGGTACACACACTTAAATCCGTCCCCACATGTTAAATTAGAGAAAATGGCTGGAGAAGGCACCCACATCATGTCTTTATTGCTACACTCCACATTTCATGCGGATGCCCCATTCGACCCGGTGGCCACCACGATCAGGGCGTGGAATAATATCCTTCATTCTAGTCAAGGGCAATGCCCAAATTATAAGTGGCTCCCCTTGTGGCAGTTCCCAGGCCTCCCCACTACATACGACCAACATCTCTCTCAACGCTGGGAGAACCTGGGCTATCGGGCCCTGACGGACCTGTACCCTGATGGCACATTTCTCACCCCTCAAACATGGCGCCCCGGGCACTCACACTCTGCACTTGACTTGTTGCAATACTATATGCTCAGAGCAGTGATATGGGAAAAGTGGCCTTCCTTCCCAGAGGAGCCTCCAGACTCACCTGAGCTTCAATACATAGCGAACTCCGTAGGCGGTAGGGGCATAATATCCTCCCTGTACAAAATACAGATGGGGAAACTAGAGAATATACCCCCAAGAACCACGGGAATCATGGGCCAGGGAGATGGAAACGGAGATCACTGAAGAAATGTGGAGTAAAATGTGTGCACACACGCGCAAAGTCTCGCTGAACGCTAGGTTTCGCTGCATACAACACAAACTTCTCAACAGGCTTTATTACACTCCGCACAGAGTAGCGAAATTCACGCTCACCTCGACACATACATGCCTGAAATGTAACTCGAGCGAAGCAGATCATGTTCATATGTTTTAGTCGTGCGCTGCCTTGAACACGTTTTGGGTTGAGGTGACCGGGGCGCACTGGGGAGAATGCAAGAAAAATGTCGAAATTCTTAAATATAGGTGCTATTGTTGCTAAAAGATGCATATTAGAATGTTGGAAGCGCCGCACCCCCCCCCCACCCTTAACATGCGGCTGAAAGCCCTCCCCTGGGTACAAACATGCGACGAAGAGTACATCGGATCCCTGCCCATGCCTTCCCACACCAAGAATGTGTGGTCGGAATTTTGCAGCTATCTGAATAGCAAAGACCAGTCTGAGTTCGCCTCCACCCCCCGACTAGCCCAGTCTAACTCATCAGGATGAATGACTCCTTTGGGCTCTGCCACAATGTCAACCCTCCCAATATGAGCTGGTAATAACTGGTGTGATGTAATGCATATACGTGCTGTTATGTTGATTGCTTGTCGATACGTAATCTGTGCTGTACCTGTCTCAACCTTCTGCCAATAAACAAAAGTTTTTAAAAAAAAAAGAAGAGGTCATCTTCCCAGTGCAACCTATACTTCCCAGGCTCAGTCCCATTGAGCTGAGAAGCAGCCTGTAGGCAAAGACCTTCCAAGGTAGAACACTCTTTTTGTCCCTTGCTGAAATCTTCCCTGTTGGGTCCACCTTCTGCCAGTAAAGACTGCAGCTCAGGATGGTCAACAGGGTCAAGATCTCCTACCAGAGTAAGATCTTCTTCTAGATCTGATTCCTCAGTATCTAGTTGTACCATACAGGGTTGAACCTCACACTCAGCCTCAGCTGGTGGAAGAGTCAAAGATGTGACTTTGGACAGTCTTGAAGATGTCCTTCTGGGTACAGGGGTGCTTGCTGGCTTCTTGCTGGCAGACTTGGGTTTCCCCTTTGTCTTTTCTTGTACTTCAATGGCAGTAAGTAAGTCCTGTGAACTTGGGGTGATAGCTTCCTCTATCATGTCCCCAGGAGAGTCTCTTAAGGTTCTCTCCCTTGCAGACCTTGTGAGCTCCTGCTTCCTTCTACTGGGGGGCTGGGGGTACTAGACACAACTCCAAGAGTTTTAAGGTCATTACCCAGGTACTTTATTTTGCACACTTACAGGTATCCTGACAGGCATGTAATTACACTGGATGAGAGCTGCTAACTGGGGAACCATTTGCACAGGGCCTCCAGCTAACTTGGTTAAGTGTTTGGGTGCCTTAGCAACATCCTCCACTTTGAAAAAACATTCATCAACCACAGTTATGCTGGCTCCAGTGTCTCAGATGGCAGGGGTCTCCTGTCCATTAACCAGAACACTATCTTTGTAATACTCTTTAGTATTATCTGGGATTGCGTTATAGACATCTAAGTCCTGTTGTTCCCAAAGACCCAAGGACACTAAAAAAACACTAGCTGAGACTCTCATGGGCTCATCAGCTAGTAACTGAAAGTTTCCACTGGTCATAGGTACTTCATCCATCTGGGTGAAGGCTAAGGAGACCGTGTTGACCCCTGAAGGTTTACCCTTACATCTGGGATCTCCTTTCACATGGTCAGGTAGCCCACAAACAAAGCATTTCCCAAATGCTCTTTGGAATGGGGGTTTACTCTGACCTCCATCTGGTTTGGGACCAGATGGTACACTAGCCTGATTCGGTTTACCTTGTGGCTTACCCTGGTTATGTTTGGGGCCCTCTTTTGGATTGAAATTATTGGAATTCTCTTTGTTGTCTTTCTTTGGCTGCTTTCCCTCATCCTTCTTCTGAGTAGCCCCAGAATCCTTGTGAGTAGCCCTGTTGGCAACCCACAAGACAGCAGCCTTAGCTAGCTTCTTAGGATCTATCTCCTTTGAATCAGCCAAGTGCTGTCTAAGCTCAGGGGAACAGACATCAAAGATAGACTCTAACATTACAAGATTCCTCAAACCTTAATAAGTGTTCACTTTGTAACCCTTAATCCAACAATCTAAGTTTTTCAAACATTCACACACCCAGGTAGCCCAAGGGGTACCATCATGCTTTTTGAGGGTTCTAAACCTCTTAAGATACTGGGAAGGGGTCTTCCCAAATCTAGCTATTAATGCTAGCTTCACACACTCATAATCCTGTTTATCCTTCTGCCCCAACTCCATTACACCATCACTTGCAACAGGGGGAAGCCTAGAGAAAAGCCAGGGAATCAGCTGATTCCCTGAGATACCTTGAATCCCATGATTGTACTCAAAAATTGCTAACCAATCCAAACATCAAGTTTAGTCTCATACATACCAATCATTTCCTTTGGAATACATGGTCTCTTAGGGCTGGCAGACCTAGCAGACTCTGGGAGAGAAGCATTTTCTACAGACAACTTTTTCATCTCTGGTTCATGATTCAGCTCCATTTCTCTGAGCCTTAACTCTTGATGTTTCATGGCAGTTTGTGCATCAATACGTTTCACTTCTAATTCAAGTCTCATTTTCTCAAGTGCAATAAATTCAGGAGTAAGTTTAGGACCTGTGGGGGTCCCAGTGGACAGAGGTTATGCTTTCTGAGCATGTAAAGGAGTTCTACAGTTACCAAACAAGGACTCATCTACTTCTTGCAAATCAATACTCTCAGAATCAGAAACATAAGTATCCACATTTGCTGGAGGGGTGGGCCGTTCTGACCCACTCTCCAGACTTTGTTTTCCTATAAACTTTGCAATCAATTCAGATTTCTTTCCTTTACCAGAGAGACTCCTCTCCCTACACATGGTTCTCAAAACCTCAGCAGTGCAGTTCAAGAGACCCTCTTCAGTGTAGTTTTCCATATTTGACATAATTTCTTAGTTAAATAGAATTAGTGTTGTTAGCCTTGTGGTTAGTTGAACCCAAGCAATAGTAGCACTCTAAGTGTAATCACTCTACTTCCAAATCCTCACCGCTGTACACCAGTGTTAGGCAGAATCCTGTGCAGTGCCCTTAGGGACCACTACACACAATTAAGACTACAGGTGGCAATACAAGTTTTACCTTTGGTACAAGCCCGTACTACTATGTTAAAGTGGTAGCAGTAGCGGAGCAGCCAGGCTTATTTTAAGAGTATATGGAGCAGTAGCAGAGATTACACAAAGGGACCACAATTACTGTGACTCAAGCAAACACTGACTCAAGGTTTCAGGTAAAAAAGATTAAGTGCATTTATTTTTAAACCATTTGTTATAAACACGACACTTCTATAAATTCGAAAAAAACCACACGAAAAATACACTACAACTAACCAATTCACTTTGTATGGTATACTTCAAGGTAAGTACCCTGGCCCTCATTACGACCCTGGCGGAAATCGAAAAACGATAGCGGAAATGTAATACCGCCATCGAATACCGCTCGGTGCGATTATGACCCGTCACCGTAAAGTACGATGCCATTAGCGACACCGTAGTGAACGCCAACGCTAACTGCACCAAGTACGCGCACGCGCGCCATGCAAAACCGTAATTACCACCATGGCGCAACGGTACGCGAATTCTGACCCCAGCAGACATTTACTTAACGCCATCAAGCATGGCGGAAAGTACCATTCCGCCATGGTGAGAATTACGGCATCGTGAACCAACCGTAAATGTCCCTACTGAGTGCCTGTACACCACTCCCTGCCCACATTGCACAACTCCTCGTAGGTGCAATGAAGTTACACAATGCAACCAGTGAAATGTACAAGTCACCCATGCATGCCAACGAACAAATGAATGTAGGGGCTCCAAGTGCCTTGTGAGTGGCCATACATATTTGGCATGTCACCATTGCCGTACTGATGCAGCACAGGCATGTGAAGGTTCAAGTACAGCAATATGAACTGAAATATGAGACAAAACAACAACAGGCCCCCATCGCTTGACACCAGTGTAAGGCTACATTCAAAGCAGTATCCTGAGGGAGACTGCACCAGCCCTGTACTCTTGCCAGTAAACAAACCAACCATCAGCATAAGCATGTACCACACAAGTTGGCAGAGTGACTGAGCAGCCAGGCTCATCTCAAGAGGGGCCAATGGGAGCTGCAGGGCACAGATGGCACGAATACAGAAGCTAATCCAATGGACATGACCTCAGTCTCCCTCCAAGAAACGCACGCAAACACAGGCACCTGTGACCAGCCATTTTCTGATAATCACATCATTCCACCAATCCACCTGGCTGACCGGCATCTGTTACACAAAAGCTAATCCCCCGCCCCTGAGCATGACATCATAAAAACAGTCATAATGGCAGCCCCTATCCCTGACCTTACTGGGCTTCGTAGGCAAACGCGGCCAGTACAGTACCACGCAACTATACTCAGAAGCCGGAACCCAATGCAGATCTACTCACAATACATCGCTCCACAAATAGGAATATGCTACATTACTTGCAAAGAATAATGCTACACTGTTAATATCAGAATAAAATTTTAATGCACATCAAATTCACCAAGCCCATACAGCTATTAGGTCATAAACCCCAAAATATTTTCATTACTGTGGGCTGCATCCGCAATAAATGACCAGCTTCTCCTTGTGTGACGCCCTGTTCCTTCATGGTACACAGGGGCTACATTCACGTTCAAAAAGGCAACATGGAAGCGCCTAGAACCGCAGGTCCGTCCCATTAGGTAGGCACTAGTCCAGCTGAAAGGTTGATATGTTGCTCCTAGCCACTAGTACTGCGTAAGGGCATGTGGCCCATTGGCGATCGTCCCATAAGATCGTAATGGTGCTCCACTGATTAACTCGAAGCAGCAGGTGTCGGGAGTAAAAGCTATCTGCAGGAGTGGCATACAGATGGCAGCGGCAAAAGGGGAGGAGATACCTGTCACCCAAATGAAATGAAAAAGAATAGTATGGGCATCAGAACTTCATTTGTATTACTCACTTCAATGATCACACTAAATCTACAGCCATATGCATGCTAGCCCACTCAAAAGGATTATTTCCACCCAAAAATCACTTGCCAATCATAACAATATAAATCGAGGTGAAAACACTATTACAAACGAGTGTTTGTGTGCATGCGTCTGTTAAAACAGAATCCATTACATGGGATTAGTAACGTGCATAGACACAAGCAGTGCTTAAAGTGGGCCGGGGCCTGCCGGGCCGGGCCCCGGCAGTCTCCAAAAAGTGGGGCTGAGCCGGGGCCCTGCCGGGGCCCCGTCCCACCGCCCGCAACATTGGCAGGATGCATTATCCCGTCGCGGCCGCAGCCGCGACGGGAGATGCATGCGCCTGCCATGAAGTCAGGCGATCTGACAAAAGTGGCAGCCAACCACAGCGACGCTGTGACTGGCTGCCACTTCTGTCAGTCATAGTAACTGCATCTGGTGACCCCTCGCGCAAGAGGTCACCAGAGGCAGTTACTGTCCCTTTGTTTCCCCAGGTCGCCGAGACGTCTTTAACTCTCGGCGAACCTGGGGATTCCTCGACATATTTCGAGGTGTATAAAAGATGGCTTTGAAAGTATACATTTCAAGCCATCTTTTATAAAGCTTTGCCGACAGACAATTTTGTCCGTAGTCAAAGCTTTATAAAAGACGGCTTGAATTGTGTACTTTCAAAGCCATCTTTTATAAACCCGAAATGTTTAAAAAAGATGGCCTGAAAAGTAGGCAAACCGTAGGGTATGCACACAAATATATATAAATGTTATATATTTGTGTGCGTACCTTACTATGGTGTGTGTACTTTGCAAGCCATCTTTTATAAACGTAGAAATATGTTACATATTTCTATGTTTAGAAAAGATGGCTTGCATAGTCCACAAACCATAGTAAGTTACGCACACAAATATATAACATTTATATATATTTGTGTGTATACCCTACGATTTGCGTACTTTTTAGGCCACGCCCCTCCCACAAGCCACACCCCCAAATGAGGGCCCCCCCTCGATTTCTTACCCCACTTAAAGCCCTGGACACAAGTGTTGGAAGGCGCGTCGAGACAGGGAGGGTTCAACAAGGGCAGATAGACGATGGTCCCACTATGGCAGCTCTGCATCACATAGCGCAGGGGAAGGGGATAGATTCCAAAAAGCCATGTACATGGCAAACTCTCAATTAAATCATCTGTCCATGCATCCATACATCATTCCCTCATCCCGGTATAAAAACGCCTGATTATTTACTCACATAACATTTGAAATTTCCATTGAGTCTGTGCGTAATGCAGTCTGCAAAATCCACTGTGCTCCAGGCCGGAATTCTAGTGTTGTGAAGTAACATGTATTTGGGAACGTCCTGCCTTATCGTGCACTACGCTATTGCGCATCCCATACTATTCATATCAATCATTGCATTCTCGCCATGGCCCCTGTCCCAAGGACATTAAACAATTGAACGTTATATTTGCAGTCAGACCTGTGGGCGTCTCCTCGCCGCTAGCTGAAAACCGAAAGCGCTGTCCTTCGAATTCCTCATTTGCAACATCACGTCGAACAGGCATCTGTGACCGCTTGAAATCACAAATTCATCCATGTAGTGCGGCAGTGTGTGAAAATGGCAACTGGCTTCACTCACAAAGGGGACGCCCCGCCCGTCGGTGAACCTCGGTACAGTGCTCGCCCAAAGGGGATTGCAGCTGGCACAGGTGGAATGAATCACCACAGGTGGAGGCTACACAGCCTGAAAACACATAAATTGCACACCCAACCCCCTCCCACAACCACACCCACTCCAAAATGCTACCGGCAGGACTAGCGATGTTGGCCCTGGGGGACCTGATAGCACTGCAAGTACTCCAACTTCAAGAAGAAGATGAACACCAACTACTACAACAACCGGCCGCACAGAGGAGACGCAGGAGGAGGAGGAGGGCAAGGCAGGGCCAGCAAGGCCCACCAGCACAGCCACTACCACCACGCAGGCAGCCCGCAATCCCACGCCTCCGAGCTCATCCGTTCAACCTCACTGCTGAGCAGATCCACACCCTCTACCGTTTGGACCGGGACACCATAACCGCCATTGTGGACATGACACACGCTGACCTTGTCAGCATGATAGATAGCCCAACCGCCATCCCACCCCTACTGAAGGTGGTGTCTGTACTCCACTTCCTGGCCACAGGCACCTACCAGCACACAGTCGGACAGTTGCATGGCATTTCACAGCCACTGTTCTCACGGACACTATTGCAAGTGCTCGATGCCCTCCTGAAGCACGCAGACAACTACATCTCTTTACCACGCTCGGAGCAGGAGATTACAAACACAAAAGTGGGATTCCATGCACTTGCCGGCATACCGGGTTGCATTGGTGCCATCGACTGCACCCATGTGGAATTGGTTGTCCCACATGCCATGGAGGTCCAGTACCGCAACCGGAAACAATATCATTCTCTTAATGTACAAATGGTGTGTGACTCCAACAGGATCTTTACACATTGTTGTGCCCGATTTCCTGGATCAACCCATGATTCTATGGTCTTGAGGAACTCTACAATACCACGCTACATGGAGCGACACGCAGGGAACAGATCCTGCCTACTCGGTGAGTCTCATTTCATGCATGATAATGTGGGGTATGTGATGCGGCAATGACCTGGCAGGAAGGGGGGGGGATGCGTACGTAGCAATGTCATTCCACAAACATCCTTTATTGTCCACATACAGGTGATGCCGGGTATCCACTGAAGAGATGGCTCCTTACACCACTCCGGAACCCACAGAACCAGCATGAGGAGGACTACAACCATGCCCACTCACGTACCCGTGTAGTCATAGAACAGGCATTCGGCCTACTGAAGGCTCGTTTCCGCTGCCTCAGCAGGTCTGGCGGGGCACTCCTGTACCGCCATGAGAAGGTTGCAAAGATAGTCATGGCATGTGTCATGCTACACAACATGTGCGTACGTAGAAATGTGCCCATGCCCCCTGACGCAGAACTGCAAGCACCTGAAGATGGTCATGATGAGGCTGGGGATGTGGCAGCACCTCAAGGAGTCTGCGAGGCACAGGAGGCCCGTGAAATTCGTCAGAATATCATAGATTCATGCTTCTAGCACTCACGCCTGGTGGCTGATACATGGACACGGGACTTGTGGCACTGTGTGTGTCTGGAACATGCACAATGTGGACTGTACGCCTATAAAGGCCTCGTACACAAAGATCAATGTCCACACATCTCATTGGATGATTATGTAATGTTTATAGCATATGTGAAATTATATTACACACCCCATCGACCCGCCACCCAAGTAAGCCCAACACCCCCCCTCCACCCTCCTACCTCCCCCCCGAACACCAGTGTCCAAAGATGCTCATTGTCAGTGGACAGACGCTATTGCAAGCCCCCTCTCCGGGTATCAGGGGCACCCCTGCCTGTGGAGCGCAGGTTCCTCCCAGATCTACGTTGGGGCCGCCCTGGACGGAACTTGCAACGGATGATGTCTCGGCCTGCTCACGTCCATGCATGTCCCTAAGGGTTTGTGAGAGCTCAGTGAGCACACGGCGCACAGCGGCAAGTTCACCACATACGTCTTTGGACGTCGCATGCAGTTCCCCCCTCAGGCTCTCGGTGCTTCTCTCCATTTGTACCCTTAGTGTCTCTGTACTTCGCTCCATTTGTGCCCTAAGTGTCTCTGTACTTCGCTCCATTTGTGCCCTAAGTGTCTCAGTAGATGTTTCTATGGCTGCCTTAGCACCCCCACATTCATCAGCATGCTCCTTGAGGAGCGTGGCCAGTTGCTGCTGTTGCACGATCACCTGGTCGAGGGACTGTTGCCTCTGCTGGGCCATGCCCATTTGCGGTGGTGTCACAGAGGGGCTGATCACCTCATGTTGCCTTGCCACAGGGCTTGTGGGGGATGGCCAGTCGTCGTCTTGTGGGTGCCCCTGCGTGGTATCCTCATGGTGTACGGGATGAAACAAACAGGGGGATTGAGACAGGTCATGGATGGGTCCTACATCGACAGCACCGTTGTCTGTGTCGGAGCATGCTGGCATTAATGCAGTGTCACCTATGGTGCTGCTGCCATCAGAAGCAGTGCCTTCTGTGGCATCCATTGGGGGGACCTGTGGTGCTGCTGGTGTGGGCATGCTGGCTGCTGGGGTGCCTGTTGAAGTCCCCTCCTGTGTGCTGCCACTTGATTTGTGCTGCTGCCGTGTCTTGATCCGTGCAGCTGAGGTGGAGGGTCTTTGGCCGTTGGTCTTGGCCCTCTTTGCAGGTGTGCTGGTAGGGGTGTCCTGAAGCTCGTCGTTTGAATCGGACCCTGTGGTGGAGTAAAGGAGGGCGAGCGTTATTAATGGGTCTGTGGAAATTTGAATGGCAATGTATCACATGCATTGGGGTGGTACCTGAGGGTGATTTGGGTCAGGGCCTTGGAGGTGGTTTCATTTTTGTGTGGATTGAGGATGCAGTTGTTTTGCAGCCTGCAGTTAAGGTGTGCATGCTGCACGTGTAGAGGGTGTTTTTAGGATTTTTGATTGTTAATGTATTTAATGTGAGTTTTAAAGTGCGCTATCAGGCCAATGTATGTGGACGTTCTCCTGGACATGTGTTTCTGTTGCACTATGTGGACACATGGTACTTCACATGATTGGACATTGTGGATTTAGCATTGTTTTATTTGGCCCACCTACCTGATTCTTCGGATGTCTGCACTCCTTTCTCCATCCCTCCGACTCCCTCTATACTCTCCATTCCAATGGTGGAGGCACAGATTTCTTCCCAGGGGGTCAACTTGATGGGTGATTCCGATCCTCCCCCGGTAGCTGTGGCAATGTTACGGTTGGCTGATAGTATGCTCCGTACGCGTATCCGCAAGTTGTCCCATCGCTTTCTGCATTGCTGTGGGTTGCGGGGTGCGGTCCCCACCGCACTTACCCGCTGTGCCACCAGGGCCCATATGGCCTTCTTGTTCGCAAGTGCCGTCCTGGTCATTTGCGTCGAGAAGACGACGGCAGCATTCTCCTGGAGGGTCTCTGTGAGCACGGTGAGTTCCTCATGGGAGAAGTGGACCTGCCGCTTGCGGTCGCACGCTTTTTTAGCAACTTTTCCCATTTTGATTGTTTTAACTAGGGTGGCTAACGGGTTGGGATGTGTCTCAGGGTCGGATTTTTGATGGTTCTGTTGGGATTCTGATTTTATAGGTGTACGGCGTGCTGTTTCCCGTTCCGGCCCCATGTTTTCACTTCCGTTTCCGTATATTTACGGTCACCGTATTTTGCGATTACCGCTCATTACGGTGACCGCTATGATGGGTGGCGGAATTGCACCTAGGGCGCCGTACGACGGCGGTGAGGGGCGTTTTGGGGACATTTCCGCCATCGCGGACTTTGCACTTCCGCCATGGCGAAATGCTCGTGCCCGATGGGTCAGAATTAGCCGCACTTTACTCCATCGTGCAATGGCGGAAACGCTATTTACGCTATAGCGGTCAGGTCAGTTACTTTCCGCCAGGGTCGTAATGAGGGCCCCTGTGTTTTAGCGGACCGGTTTTATGAAACATAAGACGTTACCGGGAATACACTTGCGATCACTTTTTGACAGTAATTACAGTTCGGTCTTACTAAAGAAACGCGTATCCGCGGCAAGAAATGTTACCGGGGCAAAAATACACTTAGCACCCTGAGATACTCAGAGAGAGTTAGGGGCAAAAATCATAGGCAATACTTTTGTGAAGGCAGACAGAATCAGGGAACACTCTAAGACAGAAATTCAAACAAAGTCAATAAGCCGGAGCCAGTGTCAAGTGGAACCAGGTTCTTGTTGTCGAGGATCACACAGTCATATAGTTCACGATTCAGCATAGCCAGGAGTACTTAGATATTGTCAACAGAGGAAGCAAAAGTTATAAGAAGGAGGGAAGACAAGGGCAAGCCTTGGAGGCGAAGAAAAGGGATTCGCCCAAATTCCTCGAGCAGAACACAGTACCTTATTCAAGGAAGAAGTTGGTACCACGGCCGTTGTTCCTGGTAGTTTCCTGCAGTCCCTCGGTTCCTGGAGCCTCGATCCGAAGGAGGACGTCTGGAGGGGTCTGCACCACACAGGGCTGAAGCCGGCAGCAGCCACGGTGAATAAAAGGTGCACTCCTTAAAAACAGGAGAGGCTCGTCAGATGGCTATCCGGACCACTACAGCAGTGTGCAGCGATTTCGACCACGAAGAGGATCCTCTGGCTGTAGAAGGTGAGCTGGTAATCCCCACCAAGCTCAAGGGAAGAAGACTCCGGACTGGATCTTCTCTGGTCGTTGAAGGGTAGATAGCTCAGGACTGCAGCAGGGCTTCACCGGGACGGGATAGTTGCAGCAGTCGACTTCTTCTCCGCTTCTCTTTGGTTCCTTGTAGTTCCAGTGGCGACTCTGACTTCCAGACCAAGAGACCTGTCTTTTATGCGAAAATCCCCCATTCACACAGCCTGGCTGTCAATCACGCAGCAGGGGGGTTGTCCGGCCCGGACAGCCACCTCAGCCAATTATGGAACAGTGTGACTTGGGTTTCCTAGGATACCCTGTGTAGAGGGTGACTACACCCTTCCCTCACATTCATCCCACCTAGACACCCAGGTGCCTAGAGGAGGGTTTCTGGGCAGAAGCCCGCCAAAAGACAGTGAACAAAGGAGGCAAACCTGGTTTGCCGCGCAAAGTAAAACATAAGAAGGACTTTAACAAAAATAAATGGCGAATAAACCCAACCGGTGCCAAAAGAAAAAGTATTTGGTCAAGCGGGTTTAAGTTCGAGGCTAATATAATAGCCTGAAACAATACCACATTTATATAGTATAATCGCTGTAGAAAAGTTAGGGTAACCCTTTCCAGTACTCCATGTAAGATCGGGTGTGCTGGATCTGTGGTTAAATGACTAAGTAAAGTTAATGGCAACTTTACCCTTTTCTGGGGGACAGTAGTCAGCCTCAGAAATGAGTCGGTGGGAAGTCTAAAAGACAACCCTGTGTCCCTGCACTGAAGGTGCTGTGTAACACACAAAAGAAGGGGGCTACTGAAGTGGTGTACTCCAGAGTCCACAATCACAAAAACAGATGAAATACACAGGACAAAAGACAGGTAAGAGTGGAAAGAAAGGGAAACACTCTTACCAAGTGGAAATATAAACTCCAGAGATCCAGCAAAGCTGCTAGGGGACTCACTACGTAAGGGAAATTAGCCATTGAAAGAGAATTCTCCCTAACACTGGGCGTTCACCAAGTTGATGAAGCCAGTAGCTGCAGCAATTCGAGAGAAAGGAGTGAGATTGATTATATACCTAGACGACCTATTACACCTGGCAGAGGACAGAGAAGCGCTAATGTGCCAAACAAGATGGGTGCAGGACCTGCTTGCGTCCTTAGGGTTTCTAGTGAACATAGAGAAATCAGACACCACACCAGCACAGAGGTTAGACTTTCTGAGGTTTGTTCTCGACACCAGGAAAGCTACCCTTGAGCAGCCAGGCTGGAAGATAGCAGATATCAAGAGAGAGATCAGAGGGTGTCTGAGGAAGAAGATGATCTCTCTCAGAGTTCTAGCGAGAATAGTGGGGTATATTTCCAGGGCCACTACACTATCGAGCGCTGCAGACATTGAAGATAAAACACTTGCAGCAAGGATTGAGGTATCATCAGCAAGTGCCCTTGGACCCAGAGTCCATCACAGAGCTACAATGGTGGTTGCAGAATATGGACGCCTGGAATGGACGTGCCATATTCGGAGACTGACCAGATTTAGTAATAGAGTCAGACGACAGCCGATTGGGCTGGGGAGCGAGATGCATAAACCTGCAGACAGGAGGCAAGTGGACCAAAGAGGAACTTCGGCTACATATAAACTGTCTAGAGCTACTGGCAGGATCTTTCGTTTCAAAGCGTTTACAAGAGACAAGGTGAAATCTTGCGTTTTGCTGAAGATGGACAACATCTCAGCAGTCCGATACAAAAATCACCTGGGAGGAATGAGGTCCAGAATGTTAGCCGAGCTGGCAAAGGACTTCTGGCATCACTGTCTTCAGTCAGGAACGTCAGTGGCAGCCGAGTATCTGCCCGGAGTGCAGAATGTCGTGGCCGACTGAAACTCAAGGTACCTCACGGATTCCAGCGACTGGAAATTAGATCCGACAGTGTTTCAGATGCTGAATCGGAGATGGGGTCCAGTGCTCATAGACTTTTTTGCATCTCGCCCCAATACGCAGACAGCCGAGCACTTCAGCTGGAGGCTGGATCGAGGATCAAAAGGGACAGACACATTTCTGCAGAGCTTGTCGAGTGGACTGCTATATGCTTTTCCTCCCTTCATGATGGTGAGCAGAGTTCTAGCAAAGTGTTGGAGGGAGAAGGCAGAGTTGGTTGTAGTGGCGCCACTGTGGAAGTCACAAGTGTGGTTTCCGACTCTGATGGAGCTCGCACTAGATTTCCTGAGGGTGCTCCCTGAAGGAGAACGACTGCTCACGGGCCCAGCTGGGTCGTGTCATCCTCTGATAGCGAGAGGGACACTCCCGCTCATCGTGTGCAGGATATCAGGAGACGCTTGGTGCTGCCAGGAATTTCGGTGCAAGCTGCAGAGCTCATTGCGGAATCCTGGGCTCCTTCCACTAGAAGGAGCTACAACACCGCTTGGGCCAAGTGGACTATTTGATGCAAAGGGAGAAGTCTTCATCCCATTTCAGCCCCTGTAGTGGCCATGTTGAATTTTTTGGCACAATTGTTACATGACAGGAGAGCTTTCCGTACTATAGAAGTGTACAGGTCGGTGATCTTAGCTGGACACTTGCCGATTAAGGGAGCCCCAGGGGAGAACACCCAACAGTAGTGAGGCTCATCAGAGGAGCTATGTTTAGGGTGCCGCCCGAGCCTAGATATAATGCTGTGTGGGACGTATCGACAGTACTGCGCCTCATAGAGAGCTGACCAGCAGACCGGTACTTGTCTCTTAAGCAATTGTCAGACAAACTAGCAATGCTCCTTTGTCTTGTTTCCTGTAAGTGCGTTTCAGACGTTAAAGCACTGGAGATAGACAGGAAGTCTTTCGGACCGGAGGGTCTTACATTTTCAATAAAGAAAAGGACTAAAACAGGGACCTCTACGGTTCATTATCCTTATTTCCCGAGTAATACCAAGTGGTGCGTGTAAAGACTGGAGGGGGTTATCTGTACTTCTGCTCTCTATATGGTAGAGGAGAGGCACAGAGGACCCCGGCCAAGATTCTCTATTGTGCCTAAGGCTGAAAACTATGCTAAAACATTCCTTTTCAACAGTAGCCCACCTAAGTTCTCTACCCTTGAGTTGTCTACTGATGAATATGATAGGATGTTCCCTCCCTTTGTCATCTAACTGGGACAAGACAGCTCCAAACTAACTTTTCTGAACTGATCTAACTCCTTTTTGAACTATCTGCAAAGACTTTTAAAGTGTACTTCAACTGTATGATCTTGGGCACATTCCACCTTGCTCTCTCCAAGAGTGGGCCTGGCCTATGAACCTTTTGCTCTACAGTAGACCCTGCCTTTCTTGACTTGCTGTGGTTCTTTAAAAGTGTTGGTATTGTGTGTTTGTCCTATTTCTGCCTTTTCTCTCCCTTTTTAAATAATTATTGGAGTGCCATCTTGGTTAAGCGCTCACCTCTGTGTTGATAATAAGTGGTGTTCTTTTCCTAAAACTTGTCGAATAATTAATCAGGGAGGTGTATACATATTCCTAATGACTGTGTTTGAACTTGCTTGACACATTAGTGCCAGTGTATTTTTACAAGTGTGTTTTTAAATAAATAATTACATACTTTTATACCAAGGCTATGGTCAGTGTTTGCTTGTGCTACTGTATTTTTGTACCTAATGTGTATACTCTATATACTGCCTAACTCTTCTTGAGAGAAGTCTGACTGCTCAGCCACAGCTACCAGGTAAATCTGGGTGGTACGGACTGCTACCAATTGGGTTTACTGCTAACACCTGTAGTCTTAAACTTTTTGCAGTGGTCCCTAATGGAACTGCACAGGTTTCTGCCTAACAGTTCCTAGCGGTGCTCGTCGATGACGGAGCGTTGGCGTCCTGCAAGGAAGAGGCATGCGGGGCACCTCGGTGACGATAGTTCTGG
Source organism: Ambystoma mexicanum (assembly GCF_040938575.1). NCBI lineage: Eukaryota > Metazoa > Chordata > Amphibia > Caudata > Ambystomatidae > Ambystoma > Ambystoma mexicanum. The sequence continues at coordinate 463,186,201 of NC_090940.1, read as the reverse complement.
ACCGCAAAGAGATGATGAAGAACTGTGGCACAGCAAGGGCGTCAAGTCGTCGGCGTCTCGGTGGTCTTTAGGTGGCGGGAAACACACCGGCGGATGCTCCTCAGCGCATCGACGGTCGGGCCTTCTCCAGCGGGATAAAACGGGCGGCGATGCAGACGAGACATCCTTGGATCAAATGAAGTTCTTAGGCAAACGGCAGCACGGCAGCTCCAGTCGGCGACGGCGGTCGTCGACAGTGGCGGACAACAGTCCGGGCGCCTCTCTTTGGGATTCCGCGGCAGTCCCGTCTCCAGTCAGCAGCCTGTCCTAGGTCTGTCTACCAGGGAGCTTTGGCAAAGATCAGCAGGTGCACGATGGTCCCTTGTAGCTCGGGAAGAGGGCGCCTTACAAGGTCCTCACTGGGTCAGTCCTTGGAAACAGAGCAGCTTTCAGATTGTGAAGGAGAGCAACAGCAATTCTTCTCTTCCAGCACGGCTTCAAGGTCAAGCTTCAGTTTCACTCCAGTTACTCTTCAGCTTTTGAACACATATTCTAGCAGTGAGAGGCCCCCAGATATACTAGTTGATCTCCCATTCATTCTGCTGGGTCACACTCAGGAAACCAATCGTCAGAAGGGCATTCATGCAGGCAGGCATCCAATCAGGTGCATAGTGCATTCAGGCCATTCACTCCTCTCCAGACACTCACAACAAGTTATGTGTATTGGGACAAGTACCCAGCCATTCAACACTCCACACTACATTCATACCAGTTTCGGGCAGGGCTGTCTCAGTCATTGTGTCAAACACCAGATACTAGACACCCACAACACAGAATGCGTATTCGTCACACACTCCATTCACCCAGGTCCCACCCACAGGGTGTACCCACAACATACAGTCATTGGGAAGGCTCCAGCCAGTCTGGCCTGGACTTCACAACAACACCACATATGGAACTTCCACCCAACAGCCGGTCAGGGGGAAGGGACAGAGTCAGGGCTTCCCAGGACTTTGGGAAAACAAGGTAACAGGCAATATAAAGCAAGAGGCCATGGGGGTCATCTTGTTTCCTATCAGGAATCAACTGATCTCAATGGCAGGGCCGGGGTATCCCAAAAAGGAGGATACTAAGAGCACCTGTCAAATTGAGCATGGAGCTGCCACCAGCCCATACCCTGCTCTGTGGGCCACACACAGGTGCCCAAAAACATGCACTAGGAGCACAGGGTTGTACCCCCACCCATGGGTGCCATAAGGGTATCCCATGGGTCTGGTCACCAAACCAAAAGAGAGAGCTGCACCGCCAGGAGTCCCACATGAACTCCTGCGCAGTAAACCCGACATAACATACGATAAAAACAGTAAAGGACAAGGATACGGAGGCCCTGTCCCTCCGCTGCATTTCCAGCATCACAGTGCTTAGAAGAGTGCATCAAGGAATATGAGTGTAGAACTGGAGAGAACAGGGCAGCAGGCACCACGCAACTACTCATTGCGCGTAGGACACCTTTTCACAGAGTAGCAACAGCTACTATTGCTAGATGGGTCAAGGAAGTAATGCAAGCAGCAGGAATTGACTTGACTAGGTACGGAGCGCACTCAGTACGAGGAGCCATGGCATCCAGGGCCTTCCAGCAGGAGTATCATTGCAGGAGATTATGCTTGCAGCAGATTGGGCTAGCGATCATACCTATTAAGAGTTTTACTTAAAACCGACTGAAAATGTAGCCATTACTGTGCTGGGGAAGCTTTTAACAAGCATAAGGTTCGCCTCCAGTCTTGTCATAGAATAAAGATTACCCCTGCTAACTGCGCAGGGAGTATTAATTATATTAAAGACTAGGACACAAGCATTAATTTCCCTGCCAACCATGAATTGTTGATGATTGTGTTGATGAAATGATAACAATGCATGGACACCACACTCATATTGTGCTTTGTATCTCCCTTAGGAGAGGAGCAGAAGAATAATTGAGGAAGGAGGATAGTCAGCAAAAGGATGCAGGCAGCCGGAGAAGTATCGGCGCAACAGTTTGTGTGGAAGAAGTCTTTGCAATCTTGGCGAGACAGAGTTGTGGATTGGGAGTGCCAGTTTCAGAGCACATCAAAGAGAGGAGGAGCTCAGGGACAGGATATGGTCATAGCAGAGCTGGAGTAATGAGGGACTACAGAGACTATGGGAGTTGTAGTTCAGAAATCAGAAAAGTCACTCTGGGAACTTTTCAGCTATTTTGTTGATTTTGTTATAGTTTGTTGAAACGGCTGAGGAGTAGTAATAAAAGAAGTTGAAGCATAATGACCGCCTCCTAGTCTTTAATAGAATTAATACTCCCTGGGCAGTTAACAGGGGACATCTTTATTCCTAGGCCCTTTGGTGTACCAGTGGTTTAGCCTTTTTCATTGCACCCAGGTAAGTGTACCAACATACATGAGGTACTGTTTTTGTCAAGGCACCTGTGGGAACGTGGAAGGGTAGGACAGGTGTTGTTACCTCTGTGTATCAGTGGTTTCGTGGTAGTAAATGTCTGGAAATTGTGTTTTTTTCTCCACTTCTTGGAGTTTGCTTGGCTTTGTGGGTAATAAATTCTAGGGCGATTGGCAAAAGTCGGACCTCTTTGGATTGCCTAATGTGTCTTCTTTTCATAAATGTATGGGGCTCCCCGTTTTCCTTGTTGGCTGCGACACCCTAGGTCCAAATCTATGGGTTATCCACAACACCAAATACCATGAGAATGAACTCTTACAAGACCCTTTGGTGTACCAGTGGTTTAGCCATTTTCCTTTGCGCCCAGGCAAGTGCAAAGACACATGGGAGGTACAGTTTTAGTTGGGACAACTGTGGGAACTTAGGAAGGTAGGACATGTGTTGTTGCCAGAGTGTTTCAGTGGTTTCCTGTTAGCAAAAGTCTGGAAATTGTGCTTTTATCACTGTAAAGGACTGGTAGGGGGTGTCTGTACTTCTGCTCTCTATATGGTAGAAGAGAGGCACAGAAGACCCCAGCCAAGATTCTCTATTACGGTAGCAATGGACGAGCAATCAAGGCCTAGCTTCTCAGGAGGTGATGCAGGCTCGTTCTTAAGTACAGTGTAGTCCCCAAGCCCCCACAAAGGAATGTCCACACACTGTATTGGTTAGAACACAGTCTTTATATAATCAATATTCAAGGTTATGTACACTTATCATAATAACTCACTTTGTACTTAGGAAAATCAACAATGGCAAATATATACAATTCTAAAGTGGTACCACCCTTTGTATTAGATCTTATTAAAGTGCATCAACAATACTGTAACAATGTCACACAGATCAATAGAATGAAACCAGCAATAGAGAGAGGAGAGAAAATAAGATTGTTGAGCAATAGGCAGAATACTGGCCCCTACCACTAGACACAGTTCTGTGTGGAGATCCCCCACCTGGGCAACCTGTAAAATAAAGATATAGCACAAGCCCAGTCCATATATTGTTCTGCAAGTCTTATTCCCTCCTATAATGTTTTTACCCCCCCAATGTACCTGGTGGAGTCGAGTTCTTCGAAGAGGCGTCGATAAGCGTCGAGGAACTCGGCGTTCGGCGGTGGGGAATCGACGGCCCTTCTTGAATGCCTTCCCTTTCAAGCGGGAGACACGGGGCGTCGAACGTCCGTCGACAAACAGGGTAGAACGGCGTCGATGAGGCGGCAGCTTCGTCCGAGCGGTGCTCGTCGGCGTCGGAGCGTCGGCGTCCTGCAAGGCAGAGGCGTGCGGGGCACCTCGGTGACAATAGTTCTGGACCGCAAAGATTGTGGAGACAGAGGCCCAGCAAGGGCGTCGAGTCGTTCGAGTCTTTGTGGTCTTCGGGTGGCGGGAAACCCACCGGCAGGTTTCTCCTCGGCGCGTTGGTCATCCTCGACTTTCTCCGGCAGGATAAAGCGGTCGACGGTGCGGACGAGGGAGTCCTTCGATTCAAATGTTCTTAGGCAAGGAGCGGACGGCTCCGGTCGTCGGCGGCACGGCGTCAAGTGGTTCCCACGGCTGGGCAACACAACTTCGACGGGCCTCCAGTGGTTACACAAACCTGCGAACCCTGGTCGACGGCAATGGACTTCGACGGCGGCGATGTCCGGGTGCTTCACTTCGATCTCCTCGGCGGTCCCGTCTCGGGTCGGCAGCCTTTCGAGGGTCTGTCTTCCAGGGCGCTTCGGCGAAGATGGAGCGGTGCTCGATGGTCCCTCGGAGCACGGGAAGAGGGCGCCTTACCAGGTCCTCTCTCGGGTCAGTCTTCGACGATTTCGGCAGCCTTCGGATCGGTCGAAGCAAATGCAACAGCAAGTCTTCTTCTTCCAGCTGGACGTCGAGGATCAGCAGTTCCAGTTACTCTTAGAGTGGAGACTCAACTCCAGAACGCTTCTGAACAATTACCAGTGGTGAGAGGTCCCCAGATATACTATTCTGTCTCTCATCCACACTGCTGGCACACACTCAGCAGCCAATCATACAGAAGGGCATTCATGCAGTCAGTCAGCCAATCAGGCACACAGTGCATTCAGGCCACACTCCTCCCTTTCAGACACTCACAACAAGGAATGTGGATTGGGACAAGTACCCAGCCATTCAACACTACACACTGCATTCAGGCCAGTTTCGGGCAGGGCTGTCTCAGTCTTTGTCTCTCATGCCAGAAACCAGACAACCACAACAAGGAGTGTATATTGGTCACACACTCCATTCACCCAGGTCCCACCCACAGGAGGTACCCACAACATACAGTCACTGGGAAGGCTCCAGTCAGTCTAGCTGGGCCTTCACAACAACACCATATATGGAACTTCCACCCAACAGCCAGTCAGGGGGAAGGGACAGAGTCAGGGCTTCCCAGGACTTTGGGAAACAAGGTAACAGGCAATAGAAAGCAAGAGGCCACCCACAGGGGCCATCTTGTTTCCTATCAGGAATCAACTGATCCCAATGGCAGGGCCTGGGTATCCCAAAATGGAGGACACCCAGAGCACCTGTCAAATTCAGCATGGAGCTGCCACCAGCCCATACCCTGCTCTGTGGGCCACCCACAGGTGCCCAAAAACATACACTAGAGGTACAGGGTTGTACCCCTACCCATGGGTGCCATAAGGGTATCCTATGGGTCTGTTCACCAAACCAAAAGAGAGAGCTGCACTGCCAGGAGTCCCACATGGACTCCTGGGAAGAAAACATGACAGAACACACGATAAAAAGCAGTAAAGGACAAGGATTCAGAGGCCCTGTCCCTCTGATGCATTTCCAGCATCACAGTAAGGCACTTGGAGTACAGGCTGTCAGCCTGACCTACCCTTACCCCGTGTCTGAGGTGGAGGCCACTGTCCTCCCCTCCTCTACCGGGATCACATTTGGTGCTCCGGTAGAGATTTCCTTAGTGTCCCTTGGGGCCTGGGACCAGTATGCAGAAGTACTGGCGACTATCCCACAGAACACCCGTAGGTTTTTGAGAAGTGTCCTCTTGAATGGCCAGCCTTCTACTGGTTTGAGAGACACTGGGGCAAGCATGACAGTGGTGGACAGGACCCTGCTCAAGCCAGAGGACTATGTAGGTGCTCCTCTGAGAACCACCAGGTTAGCTGGTGGGCCTCCCAAATTATCGCCTGTAGCCTTAGTCACACTCATGATTGGAGACAAGACAGCAAAGCTTCCTGTCCTGGTTCAGGACAATGTCCCTGCCAACATTCTGTTACGAAATGATCTAGTAGAGTTGGGGTTGATCTCGGATGGTCTTCCCATGACTGCTGCTGCAGTCACTAGGTCACAGGTGACACCGGGTCTGGCTGTAAGTCAGGTACCCGAGCCAAAGGCGAGGCCTAAGGCAAGAAGAAGGAAGACCAAGAAGGCCACCTCTGTGGAGGGAACACCTTCTCTTCCTGCTGTTCCGACAGCACCCATTGGGATCCATGCTCCGGACGGGCTGGGTCCAGTGGAAAACCCAAACTCAACTCCTGTGGGAGAAGAGACAGAAGACTCTCCTGTGGGAGAGGTTCTCAACCCGGAGGATCATCCCGACCTTCAATGCTTGTTAGCTGAAGGGGGACCCTCCCGGGCAGACTTCTGTAAGGGACAGAGAGAGTGCCACTCTCTCGAGGGACTGAGGAAACAGGCCCTGTCCCAGGCACAAGGAGAAGTGCCTAGGACGTTCCGGATTTATTGGGAGGGTGAGCTCCTTGTTAGTGAGCCCACTAAGCCTGAACCTGGTGCCCTCAAGAGGTTGGTGGTACCCCAGGTTTACAGGCCCTTCCTACTGCAGTTGGCGCATGAGGTGCCCTTGGCTGGTCATCTTGGGACCAAGAAGACTAAGCAGAGGCTCTCTGCCCATTTCTACTGGCCATGGATGGGAGTAGAGGTGGAGTCCCACTGCAGGACCTGCCCAACTTATCAGTTGTCTGGCAAGACTGGAGGCAGTGTCATTGCCCCACTGCAGCCATTGCCAGTGGTTGGCACACCATTTGAGAGGGTGGGCATCGACATCGTGGGTCCCCTTGACCCTCCCACTTCAGGTGGACATCGGTTCATCCTGGTCTTGGTAGATCATGCCACCAGGTACCCTGAGGCAATACCCCTTCGGACTGTTACTGCCAAGGTGGTTGCCAGGGCTCTCCTGGGCATTTTCACCCGTGTTTGATTCCCCAAGGAGGTTGTCTCTGACAGAGGATCCAACTTCATGTCTAGTTACATGAAAACCATGTGGAAAGAGTGCGGGGTAACCTACAAGTTCTCCACCTCTTACCACCCCCAGACCAATGGTCTGGTTGAGAGATTTAATAAAACTCTCAAGGGCATGCTAGGGGCTTTGGAAGAACCCCTAAGGAGGAAATGGGATCTCCTCCTGCCATGCCTGCTGTTTGCTTACAGAGAGGTACCTCAAGAGGGTGTTGGTTTCAGCCCATTTGAGTTACTCTTTGGACATCCCGTGAGGGGGCCCCTCTCCTTGATCAGAGAAGGCTTGGAAGCCACCCCTCCAGGTCCCGCCAAGCAAGTGGGGGACTATGTGTTAGGCCTCAGACGGAGGATGACACAGATGATGGGTCAGGCAACAGCAAATCTCAAGGTCAGCCAGGAATTTAATAAGTACTGGCATGACCTTAAAGCCTCGCAAGTGGATTGGACTCCGGGACAGGAAATCCTTGTGATGGAGCCTACCAAGCCTAGAGCTTTGGCAGACAAGTGGACTGGACCCTTCAGGATCATCTCCAAGATGGGCGAAGTCAATTATCTGGTTGACATGGGAGCCTCTGGGGTAGCCCCTCAGATATTCCATGTCAACAGGCTCAAGCCTTTCCACCGGCGAGCAGAAGTCTCATGTCTCTTGCTAGCTTCAGGGCAAGAATAGGATGAGAGTGAGCCCCTTCCTGATTTGCTGCCTAGCAACCCTCAGGATGGCTCAGTGGAGGGAGTACACCTCTCTCCGGATTTGACAACAGAGCAACAGAGGGCCTGCAGGGCTTTGCTCCAACAGTATGCCTCTCTGTTTTCACTGACGCCAGGCCTTACACCGTGGTGTAGGCATGTAATTGACACTGGTGACAGTGTGCCTGTCAAAAGCAGGTGCTACCGTATGTCAGATACCGTCAAGAACCACATCCAGGCTGAGGTCGCCAAGATGTTGGATCTGGGTGTTATTGAACCCTCAACCAGTCCCTGGTCCAGTCCAGTGGTCCTTGTCCCCAAGGCAAGTTCTCAGGCGGGTACCAAGGATTGGAGGTTCTGTGTGGACTAACGAGGAGTCAATGCCGTCACCAAAACTGACGCGCACCCATTGCCCAGGGCTGATGAGCTCGTGGACACCATAGGTGCTGCCAAATTTGTGAGCACCTTTGACCTTACCTCAGGCTATTGGCAAATAGCTCTGACGGACCAGGCCAAGGAAAAGACGGCCTTCTCAACACCTGAGGGACTCTACCAGTTTAGGGTCATGCCTTTTGGGTTGAAGAATGCCCCTGCCACCTTCCAGAGATTGGTCAACCATGCGCTCAGTGGGCTGGAAGCCTTTTGTGTGGCTTACTTAGACGACATTGCCGTCTACAGTTCCACCTGGGAAGAGCATTTGACACATCTGGATAAGGTGTTGCAGGCCTTGAAAAGGGCTAACCTCACTATCAAGGCCACCATGTGCCAGATAGCTCAGGGGAAAGTCACCTATCTTGGTCATGAGGTAGGAGGGGGTCAAATCCAACCTCTCTCCAGTAAAGTACAGGATGTACAGAACTGGGAGACTCCCACTACTCAAACCCAGGTGAGAGCCTTTTTGGGCCTCACTGGGTACTATCGCAATTTCATGGCAGACTATGGAACCCCTGACAGCTCTAACTTCACCCAAACAGCCTAGGAAGGTTAATTGGACCGAAGACTTACAGAGGGCCTTTGATGGCTTGAAAGAAAGTCTGTGTAGGGCACCTGTGTTGTGTGCGCCTGACTACAGCCGACCCTTTATCGTCCAGACGGATGCCTGCGACACCGGAATTGGAGCTGTCTTGTCCCAGTTAGATGACAAAGGGAGAGAACATCCTATCATATTCATCAGTAGACAACTCAAGGGTAGAGAGCTCAGGTGGGCTACTGTTGAAAAGGAATGTTTTAGCATAGTTTGGAGCCTTAGGCATTTTAGGCCCTACCTTACGGGGTCTACCTTCAAGGTCCAAAAAGATCATAAGCCCCTGAAGTGGCTTATGCAGATGAAGGGTGAGAATCCGAAATTGCTCAGGTGGTCCATTAGCCTGCAAGGGCTAGACTTCACCATAGAGAACAGACCAGGGAAGAGTCACGATAATGCAGATGGCCTTTCCAGAAGGTATGTTGACCGTCTGGATGAGGGTGTCTATCCCGTGGGAGATTAGACACCCTCCACCTCAGTCTGGGGGGGGGCGACTGTGATGCTGGAAATGCATCAGAGGGACAGGGCCTCTGAATCCTTGTCCTTTACTGCTTTTTATAGTGTGTTCTGTCATGTTTTCTGCCCAGGAGTCCATGTGTGACTCCTGGCAGTGCAGCTCTCTCTTTTGGTTTGGTGAACAGACCCATGGGATACCCTTATGGCACCCATGGGTAGGGGTACAACCCTGTGCCCCTAGTGTATGTTTTTGGGCACCTGTGGGTGGCCCACAGAGCAGGGTATGGGCTGGTGGCAGCTCCATGCTGAATTTGACAGGTGCTCTGGGTGTCCTCCATTTTGGGATACCCAGGCCCTGCCATTGGGATCAGTTGATTCCTGATAGGAAACAAGATGGCCCCTGTGGCCTCTTGCTTTCTATTGCCTGTTACCTTGTTTTCCCAAAGTCCTGGGAAGCCCTGACTCTGTCCCTTCCCCCTGACTGGCTGTTGGGTGGAAGTTCCATATATGGTGTTGTTGTGAAGGCCCAGCTAGACTGACTGGAGCCCTCCCAGTGACTGTATGTTGTGGGTACCTCCTGTGGGTGGGACCTGGGTGAATGGAGTGTGTGACCAATATACACTCCTTGTTGTGGTTGTCTGGTTTCTGGCATGAGAGACAAAGACTGAGACAGCCCTGCCCGAAACTGGCCTGAATGCAGTGTGTAGTGTTGAATGGCTGGGTACTTGTCCCAATCCACATTCCTTGTTGTGAGTGTCTGAAAGGGAGGAGTGTGTCCTGAATGCACTGTGTGCCTGATTGGCTGACTGGCTGCATGAATGCCCTTCTGTATGATTGCTGCTGAGTGTGTGCCAGCAGTGTGGACGAGAGACAGAATAGTATATCTGGGGACCTCTCACCACTGGTAGGAGGTTCAGGAACGTTCAGAAGCATTCAGAAGCGTTCTGGAGTTGAGTCTCCACTCTAAAGAGTAACTGGAACTGCTGATCCTCGACGTCCAGCTGGAAGAAGAAGACTTGCTGTTGCATTTGCTTCGACCGATCCGAAGGCTGCCGAAATCGTCGAAGACTGACCAGAGAGAGGACCTGGTAAGGCGCCCTCTTCCCGTGCTCCGAGGGACCATCGAGCACCACTCCATCTTCGCCGAAGTGCCCTGGAAGACAGACCCTCGAAAGGCTGCCGACCCGAGACGGGACCGCCGAGGAGATCGAAGTGAAGCACCCTGACATCGACGCCGTCGAAGTCCATTGTCGTCGACCAGGGTTCGCAGGTTTGTGTAACCGCTGGAGGCCCGTCGAAGTTGTGTTGCCCAGCCGTGGGAACCACTTGACGCCGTGCCGCCGACGACCGGAGCCGTCCGCTCCTTTGCCTAAGAACATTCGAATCGAAGGACTCCCTCGTCCGCACCGTCGACCGCTTTATCCTGCCGGAGAAAGTCGAGGACGACCAACGCGCCGAGGAGAAACCTGCCGGTGGGTTTCCCGCCACCCGAAGACCACAAAGACTCGAACGACTCGACGCCCTTGCTGGGCATCCGTCTCCACAATCTTTGCGGTCCAGAACTATTGTCACCGAGGTGCCCCGCACGCCTCTGCCTTGCAGGATTCCGACGCTCCGACGCCGACGAGCACCGCTCGGACGAAGCTGCCACCTCATCGACGCCTTTCTACCCTGTTTGTCGACGGACGTTCGACGCCCCGTGTCTCCCGCTTGAAAGGGAAGGCATTCAAGAAGGGCCGTCGATTCCCCGCCGCCGAACGCCGAGTTCCTCAACGCTTCTCGACGCCTCTCGATGATCCGTGACTCCCGCTTGAAAGGGGGTCGCTCAAGAAGGATCTGTCGACGCCTCTTCGACGAACTCGACTCCACCAGGTACATTGGGGGGGTAAAAACATTATAGGAGGGAATAAGACTTGCAGAACAATATATGGACTGGGCTTGTGCTATATCTTTATTTTACAGGTTGCCCAGGTGGGGGGATCTCCACACAGAACTGTGTCTAGTGATAGCCAGTATTCTGCCTATTGCTCAAACATCTTATTTTCTCTCCTCTCTCTATTGCTGGTTTCACTCTATTGATCTGTGTGACATTGTTACAGTATTGTTGATGCACTTTAATGAGATCTAATACAAAGGGTGGTACCACTTTAGGATTGTATATATTTGCCATTGTTGATTTCCCTAAGTACAAAGTGAGTTATTATGATAAGTGTACATAACCTTGAATATTGATTATATAAAGACTGTGTTCTAACCAATACAGTGTGTGGACATTCCTTTATGGGGGCTTGGGGACTACCCTGTACTTAAGAACCAGCCCGCATCACCTCCTGAGAAGCTAGGCCTTGATTGCTCGACCATTGCTACCGTACTAGAGAATCTTGGCTGGGGTCCTCTGTGCCTCTCTTCTACCATATAGAGAGCAGAAGTACAGACACCCCCCACCGGTCCTTTACACTTACCTTTACACTTGGAGTCACCCCTTTTGTGATCCAGAGCCCCACAGTCCCAACAAGTGCCAGGAGTGCGGGGTACGGTACTGGAACCACTGGGAGCCTGCTTTGCAGCAGGTGGACCACTACTCTTATTCCCACCCACAGATGACTTATCCCCACTAGATTTTTGGGTCTTGGGAGAGGAAGGTTTAGGTTTACCCGACTGTGACTTCTTGTCGGACTCCTCAGCTTTCTGAGAGGCACCCTTTTCTTTGTCCTTGTCCTTCCCACTGGAGTCCTTAGGGGACACCCGGTGGGAGACCCACTTGTCAGCCAACCTAGCCAGCTTAAAGGGGTCCAAAATGTTCTGGTCAGCCACATACTGACGCAGCTCTGGTGAACAGGCTTCAGAAAAATGCTCAAAAAACAAGAGGTGGGACAATTCAACAAAAGTCTTAACTTTGTATCCATCAATCCACCCCATCATGTTCATGTGCGCAGCACTCACCCAGTCAACCCAAGACACATTCTCTCTTTTCTTAAAATCCCTGAACCTTCTAAGGTATTGGGTAGGTGTCTTGCCAAACTTGGCAATCAAAGCAGACTTCATACACTCATACTGACCCCTTTCTTCCGCACTCAGCTTCAGAATACAGTCATATCCAGTTTGAGGCACTCTGCTTAACAAACACTTAGCCCAATCTCTTTTATCAACATCATGAATCGCACAAGCCATTTCAAACGCTTCAATCCATTGGAGGATATCTGAACCCTCCACAAATACACCAACCAAATCTTTCATAAACTTGGTGGCTGGGGACCTGACACTCTCACTGGTTTTAGCTGAAGTCTCCGCTCTAGCTTTCTCTAGCTGGATTCTCTGGCATTCAGTGTCCTGGCTCTTGAGTTCAAGGTCCTTATTTCTGAGTTCAAGATCCCTATTCTTGAGCTCCACTTGTTGAGCCAACTCCTCTTTCTTAAGTTCAGCATCTATTTCCAACTTGCGGTATTCAAAGGCCAATTTCATCCTTAATAACTCAAGCTCCAAGGAATTGCTGGGGTTTGGAACAGAGGCAGCAGGAATGGCGGCATTCCCAGAAACAGATTCAGCAGAAACCCCAGGGGCAGAGTCCTCATTGGTTGCATTCCCCCCCTCATCAAGAGTTTCACCATCAGTCTGGTAGTCCACCAGGGCAGCTATCAGCTCAGCCCTAGACTTATCCACAAAGTCTAACTCCCTGGCTTCACAAGCACTCTGGGGAGCCTCCAAGCTCATCCGAGTCAATTTGCCATTTGCAATAGACTCCATTGTTTGTAATGCAGTTATCTTGTACACAACTAAACCTTAATTTAATAAAGTGCAGATATCCTTTGTAAGTGGCACGGTTATACACTGATTCTTAAAACCATAAGCATCCCACCGCTGCCACCAGTGTAAAGGACCGGTAGGGGGTGTCTGTACTTCTGCTCTCTATATGGTAGAAGAGAGGCACTGAAGACCCCAGCCAAGATTCTCTATTACGGTAGCAATGGACGAGCAATCAAGGCCTAGCTTCTCAGGAGATGATGCAGGCTGGTTCTTAAGTACAGTGTAGTCCCCAAGCCCCCACAAAGGAATGTCCACACACTGTATTGGTTAGAACACAGTCTTTATATAATCAATTCAAGGTTATGTACACTTATCATAATAACTCACTTTGTACTTAGGAAAATCAACAATGGCAAATATATACAATTCTAAAGTGGTACCACCCTTTGTATTAGATCTTATTAAAGTGCATCAACAATACTGTAACAATGTCACACAGATCAATAGAATGAAACCAGCAATAGAGAGAGGAGAGAAAATAAGATTGTTGAGTAATAGGCAGAATACTGGCCCCTACCACTAGACACAGTTCTGTGTGGAGATCCCCCCACCTGGGCAACCTGTAAAATAAAGATATAGCACAAGCCCAGTCCATATATTGTTCTGCAAGTCTTATTCTCTCCTATAATGTTTTACCCCCCCAATGTACCTGGTGGAGTCGAGTTCTTCGAAGAGGCTTCGATAAGCGTCGAGGAACTCGGCGTTCAGCGGCGGGGAATCGACGGCCCTTCTTGAATGCCTTCCCTTTCAAGCGGGAGACACGGGGCGTCGAACGTCCGTCGACAAACAGGGTAGAACGGCGTCGATGAGGCGGCAGCTTCGTCCGAGCGGTGCTCGTCGGCGTCGGAGCGTCGGCGTCCTGCAAGGCAGAGGCGTGCGGGGCACCTCGGTGACAATAGTTCTGGACCGCAAAGATTGTGGAGGCAGAGGCCCAGCAAGGGCGTCGAGTCGTTCGAGTCTTTGTGGTCTTCGGGTGGCAGGAAACCCACCGGCAGGTTTCTCCTCGGCGCGTTGGTCGTCCTCGACTTTCTCCGGCAGGATAAAGCGGTCGACGGTGCGGACGAGGGAGTCCTTCGATTCAAATGTTCTTAGGCAAGGAGCGGAAGGCTCCGGTCGTCGGCGGCACGGCGTCAAGTGGTTCCCACGGCTGGGCAACACAACTTCGACGGGCCTCCAGAGGTTACACAAACCTGCGAACCCTGGTCGACGGCAATGGACTTCGACGGCGGCGATGTCCGGGTGCTTCACTTCGATCTCCTCGGCGGTCCCGTCTCGGGTCGGCAGCCTTTCGAGGGTCTGTCTTCCAGGGCGCTTCGGCGAAGATGGAGCGGTGCTCGATGGTCCCTCGGAGCACGGGAAGAGGGCGCCTTACCAGGTCCTCTCTCGGGTCAGTCTTCGACGATTTCGGCAGCCTTCGGATCGGTTGAAGCAAATGGAACAGCAAGTCTTCTTCTTCCAGCTGGACGTCGAGGATCAGCAGTTCCAGTTACTCTTAGAGTGGAGACTCAACTCCAGAACGCTTCTGAACAATTACCAGTGGTGAGAGGTCCCCAGATATACTATTCTGTCTCTCATCCACACTGCTGGCACACACTCAGCAGCCAATCATACAGAAGGGCATTCATGCAGTCAGTCAGCCAATCAGGCACACAGTGCATTCAGGCCACACTCCTCCCTTTCAGACACTCACAACAAGGAATGTGGATTGGGACAAATACCCAGCCATTCAACACTACACACTGCATTCAGGCCAGTTTCGGGCAGGGCTGTCTCAGTCTTTGTCTCTCATGCCAGAAACCAGATAACCACAACAAGGAGTGTATATTGGTCACACACTCCATTCACCCAGGTCCCACCCACAGGAGGTACCCACAACATACAGTCACTGGGAAGGCTCCAGTCAGTCTAGCTGGGCCTTCACAACAACACCATATATGGAACTTCCACCCAACAGCCAGTCAGAGGGAAGGGACAGAGTCAGGGCTTCCCAGGACTTTGGGAAAACAAGGTAACAGGCAATAGAAAGCAAGAGGCCACAGGGGCCATCTTGTTTCCTATCAGGAATCAACTGATCCCAATGGCAGGGCCTGGGTATCCCAAAATGGAGGACACCCAGAGCACCTGTCAAATTCAGCATGGAGCTGCCACCAGCCCATACCCTGCTCTGTGGGCCACCCACAGGTGCCCAAAAACATACACTAGGGGTACAGGGTTGTACCCCTACCCATGGGTGCCATAAGAGTATCCCATGGGTCTGTTCACCAAACCAAAAGAGAGCTGCACTGCCAGGAGTCCCACATGGACTCCTGGGCAGAAAACATGACAGAACACACGATAAAAAGCAGTACAGGACAAGGATTCAGAGGCCCTGCCCCTCTGATGCATTTCCAGCATCACAATCACCACTTTTTGGCATTTGCTAGGCCTTGTGCGTAATACATTGTAGCGCGATTGGCAAAAGTCAGACCTCTTTGGATTCCCCCGGGTGTATTATTTTCAGAAATATATGGGGTTACCCGTTTTCATTGGTGGCTGCGACACCCCAGGCCCAAATCTGTGGGTTGCTCTGATGGCAAA
The DNA here is from genome assembly GCF_040938575.1 of Ambystoma mexicanum. NCBI lineage: Eukaryota > Metazoa > Chordata > Amphibia > Caudata > Ambystomatidae > Ambystoma > Ambystoma mexicanum. The sequence continues at coordinate 463,170,988 of NC_090940.1, read as the reverse complement.
ATCCAGTCTTCCCCAATGCGTTTGACATACCAGTGGTTTAGACTTTCCCCTTTGTGCCCGGGTTAGTCCACCCCCATACGTGAGGTAGCATTTTTGTAAAGACACCTGTGGGAACATGGGAAGGTAGGACAAGTGTTGTTGTCGCCGTGTTTCGGTGGTTCCCAGTGGCAAGTGTCTGAAAATTGTGTTTATTTCTCCACTTTTTGGCGTTTGCCAGGCCTTGTGGGTAATATATTCTAGGACAATTGGTGAAAGTTAGACCTCTTTGGATTCACCCGGGTGTCTTCTTTTCACAAATGTATCGGGTTCCCAGTTTTCCTTGGTGGCTGCAACACCCCAGGCCCAAATCTGTGGGATGTCCACAACACCAAAGACCATAGGAATTTCTCCTTCCTAGGCCTTTGGGTGTACCAGTGGTTTGGCCTTTTCCCTTTGCGCCCAGGTAAGCGCACCGACACATGTGAGGTACCATTTTTGTCAAGACACCTGTGGGAACATGGGAAGGTAAGACATGTGTTGTTGCCGGCGTGTTTCGGTGGTTTCCTGGTGGCAAATGTCTAAAAATTGTGTTTTTTCCACAACTTCTTGGAGTTTGCTTGGCTTTGTGGGTAATAAATTCTAAGGCGATTAGCAAAAGTCAGACCTCTTTGGATTGCCTCAGGTGTCTTCTTTTCATAAATGTATGGGGCTCCCCGTTTTCCTTGGTGGCTGTGACACCCCAGGTCCAAATCTGTGGGTTGTTCATAACACCAAATACCATAAGAATTTCCTCTTCCTAGGCTCTTTGGTGGACCAGTATTTTCCCTTTGTGCCCAGCTAAGTCCACCCACACATGTGAGGTACTGTTTTCATTTGGACACCTCTGGGAACATGATAAGGTAGGACATGTGTTGTTTCTGTCGTGTTTATGTAGTTTCCCTGGTAGCAAATGTCTGAAAATTATGTTTTTTTTCTCCACTTTTTGGAATTTGCCGGGCCTTGTGGAAAATACATTCTAGGATGATTGGCAAAAGTCAGACCTCTTTGGATTCCCCTGCGTGTCTTCTTTTCAGAAATGTATAGGGTTCCCCGTTTTCCTTGGTCGCTGCAACACCACCATGCCCAAATCTGTGGGTTGTCCACAACACCAAATACCATAAGAAAGTCCTCTTCCTAAGCCCTTTGGTGTACCAGTGGTTTAGCCTTTTTGTTTGCGCCCAGGTAAGTACACCGACATTTGTGTGAGGTACCATTTTAGTCAGGACACCTGTGGGAGCGTGGAAAGGTAGGACATGAATTGTTGCCAGCGTTTTTGGTGGTTTCCATGTAACAAAACGTATGGAAATTGTATATTTCACCACTTTTTGGAGTTTGCCAAGCTTTGTGAGTAATAATTTCTAGGGCGATTGCCAAAGGTCAGACCTCTTTGTATTCCTCCTGGTGTCTTCTTTTCAGAAATGTATAGGGTTCCCTATTTTCTTTGATGGCTGCGACACCCCAGGCCCAGATCTATGGGTTGCCCAGATGGCAAATTCCGCAAGACGTTTGACGTACCAGTGGATTCGCCTTTTCCCATTCTGCCCATGTAAATGCACCCACACATGTTAGTAACCATTTTCGTTGGGACACCTGTGGGACCAGGGGAAGGTAAGACATGTTTTGTTGTCAACGTGTTTCAGTTGTTTCCTGGTGGCAAATGTCTGAAAATTGAGTTTTTCTCCACTTTATGGCAATTGCCAGGCCTTGTGGGTAATACATTCTAGGACGATTGGCAAAAGTCAGACCTCTTTGGATTCCCCCAGGTCTATTCTTTTCAGAAATATATAGGGTTTACCGTTTTCCTTGGTGGTTGCGACACCCCAGGCCCAAATCTTTGGGTTGCTCTGATGGCAAAATCCAGTCTTCCACGAAGCGTTTGACATACCAGTGGTTTAGCCTTTTCCCTTTGTGCTCAGGTTAGTCCACCCACACATGTGAGGTAGTGTTTATGTGGAGAAACCTGTGGGGACATGGGAAAGTAGGACATGTGCTTTTGATGGCGTGTTTCAGTGGTTTCCTGGTGGCAAATGTCTGAAAATTGAGTTTTTTTTCTTCACTTTTTGGAGTTTGTCAGTCCTTGTGGGTTATACATTCTAGAGCGATTAGGAAAAGCCAGACCTCTTTGGATTCCCCCGGGTGTCTTCTTTTCAGAATGTACGGGGTTCCCTGTTTTCCTTGGTGGCTGCAACACCCCATGCCCAAATCTGTGGGTTGTCCACAACACCAAATACCATAAGAATTTCCTCTTCCTAGGCCCTTTGGTGTACCAGTAGTTTAGCTATTTTCATTGCGCCCAGGTAAGTGCACCAACATATGTGAGGTACCGTTTTTGTCAAGGCACCTGTAGGAATGTGGAACGGTAGGACATGTGTTGTTGTTGCTGTGTTTCGGTGGTTTCCTGGTAGCAAATGTCTGGAAATTGTTTTTCTTCTCCACTTTTTGGAGTTTGCCGGGCCTTGTGGGTAATACATTCTAGGACGATTGGCAAAAGTCAGACCTCTTTGGATTCTCCCGGGTGTCTTCTTTTCAGAAATGTATAGGGTTCCCCATTTTCCTTGGTCGCTGCAACACCACCATGCCCAAATCTGTGGGTTGTCCACAACACCAACTACCATAAGAAAGTCCTCTTACTAGGCACTTTGGTGTACTAGTGGATTTGGCCTTTTCGTTTGCGCCCAGGTAAGTGCACCGACACATGTGAGGTACCATTTTTGTGAATACACCTGTGGGAACGTGGAAAGGTAGGACATGAGTTGTTGATGGCGTGGTTCGGTGGTTTCCAGGTAACAAAACATATGGAAATTGTATATTTTCACCACTTTTTGGAGTTTGACAAGCCTTGTGAGTAATAAATTCTAGGGCGATTGTCAAAGGTCAGACCTCTTTGGATTCACCTGCGTGTCTTCTTTTCAGAAATGTATAGGGTTCCCCGTTTTCCTTGGTCGCTGCAACACCCCAGGCCCAAATCTGTGGGTTGTCCACAACACCAAATACCATAAGAAAGTCCTCTTCCTAAACCCTTTGGTGTACCAGTGGTTTAGCCTTTTTGTTTGCGCCCAGGTAAGTACACCGACTTGTGTGAGGTACCATTTTTGTCAGGACACCTGTGGGAGCGTGGAAAGATAGGACATGAATTGTTGCCAGCGTTTTCTGTGGTTTCCATGTAACAAAACGTATGGAAATTGTAAAAGAAATTGACAAAGAAAAGGGGGCCTCTCAGAAAGCTGAGGAGTCCCACAAGCAGTCACAGTCGGGTAAACCTAAACCTTCCTCTCCCAAGACCCAAAAATCTAGTGGGGATAAGTCATCTGTGGGTGGGAATAAGAGTAGTGGTCCACCTGCTGCAAAGCAGGCTCCCAGTGGTTCCAGTACCGTACCCCGCACTCCTGGCACTTGTTGGGACTGTGGGGCTCTGGATCACAAAAGGGGTGACTCCAAGTGTAAAGGTAAGTGTAAAGGACCGGTGGGGGGTGTCTGTACTTCTGCTCTCTATATGGTAGAAGAGAGGCACTGAAGACCCCAGCCAAGATTCTCTATTACGGTAGCAATGGACGAGCAATCAAGGCCTAGCTTCTCAGGAGGTGATGCAGGCTGGTTCTTAAGTACAGTGTAGTCCCCAAGCCCCCACAAAGGAATGTCCACACACTGTATTGGTTAGAACACAGTCTTTATATAATCAATTCAAGGTTATGTACACTTATCATAATAACTCACTTTGTACTTAGGAAAATCAACAACGGCAAATATATACAATTCTAAAGTGGTACCACCCTTTGTATTAGATCTTATTAAAGTGCATCAACAATACTGTAACAATGTCACACAGATCAATAGAATGAAACCAGCAATAGAGAGAGGAGAGAAAATAAGATTGTTGAGCAATAGGCAGAATACTGGCCCCTACCACTAGACACAGTTCTGTGTGGAGATCCCCCCACCTGGGCAACCTGTAAAATAAAGATATAGCACAAGCCCAGTCCATATATTGTTCTGCAAGTCTTATTCTCTCCTATAATGTTTTTACCCCCCCAATGTACCTGGTGGAGTCGAGTTCTTCGAAGAGGCGTCGATAAGCGTCGAGGAACTCGGCGTTCAGCGGCGGGGAATCGACGGCCCTTCTTGAATGCCTTCCCTTTCAAGCGGGAGACACGGGGCGTCGAACGTCCGTCGACAAACAGGGTAGAACGGCGTCGATGAGGCGGCAGCTTCGTCCGAGCGGTGCTCGTCGGCGTCGGAGCGTCGGCGTCCTGCAAGGCAGAGGCGTGCGGGGCACCTCGGTGACAATAGTTCTGGACCGCAAAGATTGTGGAGGCAGAGGCCCAGCAAGGGCGTCGAGTCGTTCGAGTCTTTGTGGTCTTCGGGTGGCGGGAAACCCACCGGCAGGTTTCTCCTCGGCGCGTTGGTCGTCCTCGACTTTCTCCGGCAGGATGAAGCGGTCGACGGTGCGGACGAGGGAGTCCTTCGATTCAAATGTTCTTAGGCAAGGAGCGGAAGGCTCCGGTCGTCGGCGGCACGGCGTCAAGTGGTTCCCACGGCTGGGCAACACAACTTCGACGGGCCTCCAGAGGTTACACAAACCTGCGAACCCTGGTCGACGGCAATGGACTTCGACGGCGGCGATGTCCGGGTGCTTCACTTCGATCTCCTCGGCGGTCCCGTCTCGGGTCGACAGCCTTTCGAGGGTCTGTCTTCCAGGGCGCTTCGGCGAAGATGGAGCGGTGCTCGATGGTCCCTCGGAGCACGGGAAGAGGGCGCCTTACCAGGTCCTCTCTCGGGTCAGTCTTCGACGATTTCGGCAGCCTTCGGATCGGTTGAAGCAAATGGAACAGCAAGTCTTCTTCTTCCAGCTGGACGTCGAGGATCAGCAGTTCCAGTTACTCTTAGAGTGGAGACTCAACTCCAGAACGCTTCTGAACAATTACCAGTGGTGAGAGGTCCCCAGATAAACTATTCTGTCTCTCATCCACACTGCTGGCACACACTCAGCAGCCAATCATACAGAAGGGCATTCATGCAGTCAGTCAGCCAATCAGGCACACAGTGCATTCAGGCCACACTCCTCCCTTTCAGACACTCACAACAAGGAATGTGGATTGGGACAAGTACCCAGCCATTCAACACTACACACTGCATTCAGGCCAGTTTCGGGCAGGGCTGTCTCAGTCTTTGTCTCTCATGCCAGAAACCAGACAACCACAACAAGGAGTGTATATTGGTCACACACTCCATTCACCCAGGTCCCACCCACAGGAGGTACCCACAACATACAGTCACTGGGAAGGCTCCAGTCAGTCTAGCTGGGCCTTCACAGCAACACCATATATGGAACTTCCACCCAACAGCCAGTCAGGGGGAAGGGACAGAGTCAGGGCTTCCCAGGACTTTGGGAAAACAAGGTAACAGGCAATAGAAAGCAAGAGGCCACAGGGGCCATCTTGTTTCCTATCAGGAATCAACTGATCCCAATGGCAGGGCCTGGGTATCCCAAAATGGAGGATACCCAGAGCACCTGTCAAATTCAGCATGGAGCTGCCACCAGCCCATACCCTGCTCTGTGGGCCACCCACAGGTGCCCAAAAACATACACTAGGGGTACAGGGTTGTACCCCTACCCATGGGTGCCATAAGAGTATCCCATGGGTCTGTTCACCAAACCAAAAGAGAGAGCTGCACTGCCAGGAGTCCCACATGGACTCCTGGGCAGAAAACATGACAGAACACACGATAAAAAGCAGTACAGGACAAGGATTCAGAGGCCCTGCCCCTCTGATGCATTTCCAGCATCACAATCACCACTTTTTGGCATTTGCTAGGCCTTGTGCGTAATACATTGTAGCGCGATTGGCAAAAGTCAGACCTCTTTGGATTCCCCCGGGTGTATTATTTTCAGAAATATATGGGGTTACCCGTTTTCATTGGTGGCTGCGACACCCCAGGCCCAAATCTGTGGGTTGCTCTGATGGCAAAATCCAGTCTTCCCCAATGCGTTTGACATACCAGTGGTTTAGACTTTCCCCTTTGTGCCCGGGTTAGTCCACCCCCATACGTGAGGTAGCATTTTTGTAAAGACACCTGTGGGAACATGGGAAGGTAGGACAAGTGTTGTTGTCGCCGTGTTTCGGTGGTTCCCAGTGGCAAGTGTCTGAAAATTGTGTTTATTTCTCCACTTTTTGGCGTTTGCCAGGCCTTGTGGGTAATATATTCTAGGACAATTGGTGAAAGTTAGACCTCTTTGGATTCACCCGGGTGTCTTCTTTTCACAAATGTATCGGGTTCCCAGTTTTCCTTGATGGCTGCAACACCCCAGGCCCAAATCTGTGGGATGTCCACAACACCAAAGACCATAGGAATTTCTCCTTCCTAGGCCTTTGGGTGTACCAGTGGTTTGGCCTTTTCCCTTTGCGCCCAGGTAAGTGCACCGACACATGTGAGGTACCATTTTTGTCAAGACACCTGTGGGAACATGGGAAGGTAAGACATGTGTTGTTGCCGGCGTGTTTCGGTGGTTTCCTGGTGGCAAATGTCTAAAAATTGTGTTTTTTCCACAACTTCTTGGAGTTTGCTTGGCTTTGTGGGTAATAAATTCTAAGGCGATTAGCAAAAGTCAGACCTCTTTGGATTGCCTCAGGTGTCTTCTTTTCATAAATGTATGGGGCTCCCCGTTTTCCTTGGTGGCTGTGACACCCGAGGTCCAAATCTGTGGGTTGTTCATAACACCAAATACCATAAGAATTTCCTCTTCCTAGGCTCTTTGGTGGACCAGTATTTTCCCTTTGTGCCCAGCTAAGTCCACCCACACATGTGAGGTAATGTTTTCATTTGGACACCTCTGGGAACATGATAAGGTAGGACATGTGTTGTTTCTGTCGTGTTTATGTAGTTTCCCTGGTAGCAAATGTCTGAAAATTATGTTTTTTTCTCCACTTTTTGGAATTTGCCGGGTCTTGTGGAAAATACATTCTAGGATGATTGGCAAAAGTCAGACCTCTTTGGATTCCCCTGCGTGTCTTCTTTTCAGAAATGTATAGGGTTCCCCGTTTTCCTTGGTCGCTGCAACACCACCATGCCCAAATCTGTGGGTTGTCCACAACACCAAATACCATAAGAAAGTCCTCTTCCTAAGCCCTTTGGTGTACCAGTGGTTTAGCCTTTTTGTTTGCGCCCAGGTAAGTACACCGACATTTGTGTGAGGTACCATTTTAGTCAGGACACCTGTGGGAGCGTGGAAAGGTAGGACATGAATTGTTGCCAGCGTTTTTGGTGGTTTCCATGTAACAAAACGTATGGAAATTGTATATTTCACCACTTTTTGGAGTTTGCCAAGCTTTGTGAGTAATAATTTCTAGGGCGATTGCCAAAGGTCAGACCTATTTGTATTCCTCCTGGTGTCTTCTTTTCAGAAATGTATAGGGTTCCCTATTTTCTTTGGTGGCTGCGACACCCCAGGCCCAGATCTATGGGTTGCCCAGATGGCAAATTCCGCAAGACGTTTGACGTACCAGTGGATTCGCCTTTTCCCATTCTGCCCATGTAAATGCACCCACACATGTTAGTAACCATTTTCGTTGGGACACCTGTGGGACCAGGGGAAGGTAAGACATGTTTTGTTGTCAACGTGTTTCAGTTGTTTCCTGGTGGCAAATGTCTGAAAATTGAGTTTTTCTCCACTTTATGGCAATTGCCAGGCCTTGTGGGTAATACATTCTAGGACGATTGGCAAAAGTCAGACCTCTTTGGATTCCCCCAGGTCTATTCTTTTCAGAAATATATAGGGTTTACCGTTTTCCTTGGTGGTTGCGTCACCCCAGGCCCAAATCTTTGGGTTGCTCTGATGGCAAAATCCAGTCTTCCACGAAGCGTTTGATATACCAGTGGTTTAGCCTTTTCCCTTTGTGCTCAGGTTAGTCCACCCACACATGTGAGGTAGTGTTTATGTGGAGAAACCTGTGGGGACATGGGAAAGTAGGACATGTGCTTTTGATGGCGTGTTTCAGTGATTTCCTGGTGGCAAATGTCTGAAAATTGAGGTTTTTTTCTTCACTTTTTGGAGTTTGTCAGTCCTTGTGGGTTATAAATTCTAGAGCGATTAGGAAAAGCCAGACCTCTTTGGATTCCCCCGGGTGTCTTCTTTTCAGAATGTATGGGGTTCCCTGTTTTCCTTGGTGGCTGCAACACCCCATGCCCAAATCTGTGGGTTGTCCACAACACCAAATACCATAAGAATTTCCTCTTCCTAGGCCCTTTGGTGTACCAGTAGTTTAGCTATTTTCATTGCGCCCAGGTAAGTGCACCAACATATGTGAGGTACCGTTTTTGTCAAGGCACCTGTAGGAATGTGGAACAGTAGGACATGTGTTGTTGTTGCTGTGTTTCGGTGGTTTCCTGGTAGCAAATGTCTGGAAATTGTTTTTCTTCTCCACTTTTTGGAGTTTGCCGGGCCTTGTGGGTAATACATTCTAGGACGATTGGCAAAAGTCAGACCTCTTTGGATTCTCCCGGGTGTCTTCTTTTCAGAAATGTATAGGGTTCCCCATTTTCCTTGGTCGCTGCAACACCACCATGCCCAAATCTGTGGGTTGTCCACAACACCAACTACCATAAGAAAGTCCTCTTCCTAGGCACTTTGGTGTACTAGTGGATTTGGCCTTTTCGTTTGCGCCCAGGTAAGTGCACCGACACATGTGAGGTACCATTTTTGTGAATACACCTGTGGGAACGTGGAAAGGTAGGACATGAGTTGTTGATGGCGTGTTTCGGTGGTTTCCAGGTAACAAAACATATGGAAATTGTATATTTTCACCACTTTTTGGAGTTTGACAAGCCTTGTGAGTAATAAATTCTAGGGCGATTGTCAAAGGTCAGACCCTTTGTATTCCTCCTGGTGTGTTCTTTTCAGAAATGTATAGGGTTCCCTATTTTCCTTGGTGGCTGCGACACCCTAGGGCCAGATCTATGGGTTGCCCAGATGGCATATTACGCAAGACGTTTGACGTACCAGTGGATTAGCCTTTTCCCATTGTGCCCATGTAAATGCACCCACAGATATGAGTAACCATTTTCATTGGGACACCTGTGGGACCAGGGGAAGGTAGGACTTGTTTTGTTGTCAATGTGTTTCAGTTGTTTCCTGGTGGCAAATGTCTGAAAATTGTGTTTTTATCTCCACTTTTTGGCATTTGCCAGGCCTTGTGGGTAATACATTCTAGGGCGATTGGCAAAAGTCAGACCTCTTTGGATTCACCTGCGTGTCTTCTTTTCAGAAATGTATAGGGTTCCCCGTTTTCCTTGGTCGCTGCAACACCCCAGGCCCAAATCTGTGGGTTGTCCACAACACCAAATACCATAAGAAAGTCCTCTTCCTAAACCCTTTGGTGTACCAGTGGTTTAGCCTTTTTGTTTGCGCCCAGGTAAGTACACCGACTTGTGTGAGGTACCATTTTTGTCAGGACACCTGTGGGAGCGTGGAAAGATAGGACATGAATTGTTGCCAGCGTTTTCTGTGGTTTCCATGTAACAAAACGTATGGAAATTGTATATTTCACCACTTTTTGGAGTTTGCCAAGCTTTGTGAGTAATAATTTCTAGGGCGATTGCCAAAGGTCAGACCTCTTTGTATTCCTCCTGGTGTCTTCTTTTCAGAAATTTATAGGGTTCCCTATTTTCCTTGGTGGCTGCGACACCCCAGGCCCAAATCTGTGGGTTGCTCTGATGGCAAAATCCAGTCTTCCCCAATGCGTTTGACATACCAGTGGTTTAGACTTTCCCCTTTGTGCCCGGGTTAGTCCACCCCCATACGTGAGGTAGCATTTTTGTAAAGACACCTGTGGGAACATGGGAAGGTAGGACAAGTGTTGTTGTCGCCGTGTTTCGGTGGTTCCCAGTGGCAAGTGTCTGAAAATTGTGTTTATTTCTCCACTTTTTGGCGTTTGCCAGGCCTTGTGGGTAATATATTCTAGGACAATTGGTGAAAGTTAGACCTCTTTGGATTCCCCCGGGTGTATTATTTTCAGAAATATATGGGGTTACCCGTTTTCATTGGTGGCTGCGACACCCCAGGCACAAATCTGTGGGTTGCTCTGATGGCAAAATCCAGTCTTCCCCAATGCGTTTGACATACCAGTGGTTTAGACTTTCCCCTTTGTGCCCGGGTTAGTCCACCCCCATACGTGAGGTAGAATTTTTGTAAAGACACCTGTGGGAACATGGGAAGGTAGGACAAGTGTTGTTGTCGCCGTGTTTCGGTGGTTCCCAGTGGTAAGTGTCTGAAAATTGTGTTTATTTCTCCACTTTTTGGCGTTTGCCAGGCCTTGTGGGTAATATATTCTAGGACAATTGGTGAAAGTTAGACCTCTTTGGATTCACCCGGGTGTCTTCTTTTCACAAATGTATCGGGTTCCCAGTTTTCCTTGGTGGCTGCAACACCCCAGGCCCAAATCTGTGGGATGTCCACAACACCAAAGACCATAGGAATTTCTCCTTCCTAGGCCTTTGGGTGTACCAGTGGTTTGGCCTTTTCCCTTTGCTCCCAGGTAAGTGCACCGACACATGTGAGGTACCATTTTTGTCAAGACACCTGTGGGAACATGGGAAGGTAAGACATGTGTTGTTGCCGGCGTGTTTCGGTGGTTTCCTGGTGGCAAATGTCTAAAAATTGTGTTTTTTCCACAACTTCTTGGAGTTTGCTTGGCTTTGTGGGTAATAAATTCTAAGGCGATTAGCAAAAGTCAGACCTCTTTGGATTGCCTCAGGTGTCTTCTTTTCATAAATGTATGGGGCTCCCCGTTTTCCTTGGTGGCTGTGACACCCCAGGTCCAAATCTGTGGGTTGTTCATAACACCAAATACCATAAGAATTTCCTCTTCCTAGGCTCTTTGGTGGACCAGTATTTTCCCTTTGTGCCCAGCTAAGTCCACCCACACATGTGAGGTACTGTTTTCATTTGGACACCTCTGGGAACATGATAAGGTAGGACATGTGTTGTTGCTGTCGTGTTTATGTAGTTTCCCTGGTAGCAAATGTCTGAAAATTATGTTTTTTTTCTCCACTTTTTGGAATTTGCCGGGTCTTGTGGAAAATACATTCTAGGATGATTGGCAAAAGTCAGACCTCTTTGGATTCCCCTGCGTGTCTCCTTTTCAGAAATGTATAGGGTTCCCCGTTTTCCTTGGTCGCTGCAACACCCCAGGCCCAAATCTGTGGGTTGTCCACAACACCAAATACCATAAGAAAGTCCTCTTCCTAAACCCTTTGGTGTACCAGTGGTTTAGCCTTTTTGTTTGCGCCCAGGTAAGTACACCGACTTGTGTGAGGTACCATTTTTGTCAGGACACCTGTGGGAGCGTGGAAAGATAGGACATGAATTGTTGCCAGCGTTTTCTGTGGTTTCCATGTAACAAAACGTATGGAAATTGTATATTTCACCACTTTTTGGAGTTTGCCAAGCTTTGTGAGTAATAATTTCTAGGGCGATTGCCAAAGGTCAGACCTCTTTGTACTCCTCCTGGTGTCTTCTTTTCAGAAATTTATAGGGTTCCCTATTTTCCTTGGTGGCTGCGACACCCCAGGCCCAAATCTGTGGGTTGCTCTGATGGCAAAATCCAGTCTTCCCCAATGCGTTTGACATACCAGTGGTTTAGACTTTCCCCTTTGTGCCCGGGTTAGTCCACCCCCATACGTGAGGTAGCATTTTTGTAAAGACACCTGTGGGAACATGGGAAGGTAGGACAAGTGTTGTTGTCGCCGTGTTTCGGTGGTTCCCAGTGGCAAGTGTCTGAAAATTGTGTTTATTTCTCCACTTTTTGGCGTTTGCCAGGCCTTGTGGGTAATATATTCTAGGACAATTGGTGAAAGTTAGACCTCTTTGGATTCCCCCGGGTGTATTATTTTCAGAAATATATGGGGTTACCCGTTTTCATTGGTGGCTGCGACACCCCAGGCACAAATCTGTGGGTTGCTCTGATGGCAAAATCCAGTCTTCCCCAATGCGTTTGACATACCAGTGGTTTAGACTTTCCCCTTTGTGCCCGGGTTAGTCCACCCCCATACGTGAGGTAGAATTTTTGTAAAGACACCTGTGGGAACATGGGAAGGTAGGACAAGTGTTGTTGTCGCCGTGTTTCGGTGGTTCCCAGTGGTAAGTGTCTGAAAATTGTGTTTATTTCTCCACTTTTTGGCGTTTGCCAGGCCTTGTGGGTAATATATTCTAGGACAATTGGTGAAAGTTAGACCTCTTTGGATTCACCCGGGTGTCTTCTTTTCACAAATGTATCGGGTTCCCAGTTTTCCTTGATGGCTGCAACACCCCAGGCCCAAATCTGTGGGATGTCCACAACACCAAAGACCATAGGAATTTCTCCTTCCTAGGCCTTTGGGTGTACCAGTGGTTTGGCCTTTTCCCTTTGCGCCCAGGTAAGTGCACCGACACATGTGAGGTACCATTTTTGTCAAGACACCTGTGGGAACATGGGAAGGTAAGACATGTGTTGTTGCCGGCGTGTTTCGGTGGTTTCCTGGTGGCAAATGTCTAAAAATTGTGTTTTTTCCACAACTTCTTGGAGTTTGCTTGGCTTTGTGGGTAATAAATTCTAAGGCGATTAGCAAAAGTCAGACCTCTTTGGATTGCCTCAGGTGTCTTCTTTTCATAAATGTATGGGGCTCCCCGTTTTCCTTGGTGGCTGTGACACCCCAGGTCCAAATCTGTGGGTTGTTCATAACACCAAATACCATAAGAATTTCCTCTTCCTAGGCTCTTTGGTGGACCAGTATTTTCCCTTTGTGCCCAGCTAAGTCCACCCACACATGTGAGGTAATGTTTTCATTTGGACACCTCTGGGAACATGATAAGGTAGGACATGTGTTGTTTCTGTCGTGTTTATGTAGTTTCCCTGGTAGCAAATGTCTGAAAATTATGTTTTTTTCTCCACTTTTTGGAATTTGCCGGGTCTTGTGGAAAATACATTCTAGGATGATTGGCAAAAGTCAGACCTCTTTGGATTCCCCTGCGTGTCTCCTTTTCAGAAATGTATAGGGTTCCCCGTTTTCCTTGGTCGCTGCAACACCCCAGGCCCAAATCTGTGGGTTGTCCACAACACCAAATACCATAAGAAAGTCCTCTTCCTAAACCCTTTGGTGTACCAGTGGTTTAGCCTTTTTGTTTGCGCCCAGGTAAGTACACCGACTTGTGTGAGGTACCATTTTTGTCAGGACACCTGTGGGAGCGTGGAAAGATAGGACATGAATTGTTGCCAGCGTTTTCTGTGGTTTCCATGTAACAAAACGTATGGAAATTGTATATTTCACCACTTTTTGGAGTTTGCCAAGCTTTGTGAGTAATAATTTCTAGGGCGATTGCCAAAGGTCAGACCTCTTTGTACTCCTCCTGGTGTCTTCTTTTCAGAAATTTATAGGGTTCCCTATTTTCCTTGGTGGCTGCGACACCCCAGGCCCAAATCTGTGGGTTGCTCTGATGGCAAAATCCAGTCTTCCCCAATGCGTTTGACATACCAGTGGTTTAGACTTTCCCCTTTGTGCCCGGGTTAGTCCACCCCCATACGTGAGGTAGCATTTTTGTAAAGACACCTGTGGGAACATGGGAAGGTAGGACAAGTGTTGTTGTCGCCGTGTTTCGGTGGTTCCCAGTGGCAAGTGTCTGAAAATTGTGTTTATTTCTCCACTTTTTGGCGTTTGCCAGGCCTTGTGGGTAATATATTCTAGGACAATTGGTGAAAGTTAGACCTCTTTGGATTCCCCCGGGTGTATTATTTTCAGAAATATATGGGGTTACCCGTTTTCATTGGTGGCTGCGACACCCCAGGCACAAATCTGTGGGTTGCTCTGATGGCAAAATCCAGTCTTCCCCAATGCGTTTGACATACCAGTGGTTTAGACTTTCCCCTTTGTGCCCGGGTTAGTCCACCCCCATACGTGAGGTAGAATTTTTGTAAAGACACCTGTGGGAACATGGGAAGGTAGGACAAGTGTTGTTGTCGCCGTGTTTCGGTGGTTCCCAGTGGTAAGTGTCTGAAAATTGTGTTTATTTCTCCACTTTTTGGCGTTTGCCAGGCCTTGTGGGTAATATATTCTAGGACAATTGGTGAAAGTTAGACCTCTTTGGATTCACCCGGGTGTCTTCTTTTCACAAATGTATCGGGTTCCCAGTTTTCCTTGATGGCTGCAACACCCCAGGCCCAAATCTGTGGGATGTCCACAACACCAAAGACCATAGGAATTTCTCCTTCCTAGGCCTTTGGGTGTACCAGTGGTTTGGCCTTTTCCCTTTGCGCCCAGGTAAGTGCACCGACACATGTGAGGTACCATTTTTGTCAAGACACCTGTGGGAACATGGGAAGGTAAGACATGTGTTGTTGCCGGCGTGTTTCGGTGGTTTCCTGGTGGCAAATGTCTAAAAATTGTGTTTTTTCCACAACTTCTTGGAGTTTGCTTGGCTTTGTGGGTAATAAATTCTAAGGCGATTAGCAAAAGTCAGACCTCTTTGGATTGCCTCAGGTGTCTTCTTTTCATAAATGTATGGGGCTCCCCGTTTTCCTTGGTGGCTGTGACACCCCAGGTCCAAATCTGTGGGTTGTTCATAACACCAAATACCATAAGAATTTCCTCTTCCTAGGCTCTTTGGTGGACCAGTATTTTCCCTTTGTGCCCAGCTAAGTCCACCCACACATGTGAGGTACTGTTTTCATTTGGACACCTCTGGGAACATGATAAGGTAGGACATGTGTTGTTGCTGTCGTGTTTATGTAGTTTCCCTGGTAGCAAATGTCTGAAAATTATGTTTATTTTCTCCACTTTTTGGAATTTGCCGGGTCTTGTGGAAAATACATTCTAGGATGATTGGCAAAAGTCAGACCTCTTTGGATTCCCCTGCGTGTCTTCTTTTCAGAAATGTATAGGGTTCCCCGTTTTCCTTGGTCGCTGCAACACCACCATGCCCAAATCTGTGGGTTGTCCACAACACCAAATACCATAAGAAAGTCCTCTTCCTAAGCCCTTTGGTGTACCAGTGGTTTAGCCTTTTTGTTTGCGCCCAGGTAAGTACACCGACATTTGTGTGAGGTACCATTTTAGTCAGGACACCTGTGGGAGCGTGGAAAGGTAGGACATGAATTGTTGCCTTGTTTTTGGTGGTTTCCATGTAACAAAACGTATGGAAATTGTATATTTCACCACTTTTTGGAGTTTGCCAAGCTTTGTGAGTAATAATTTCTAGGGCGATTGCCAAAGGTCAGACCTCTTTGTATTCCTCCTGGTGTCTTCTTTTCAGAAATGTATAGGGTTCCCTATTTTCTTTGGTGGCTGCGACACCCCAGGCCCAGATCTATGGGTTGCCCAGATGGCAAATTCCGCAAGACGTTTGACGTACCAGTGGATTCGCCTTTTCCCATTCTGCCCATGTAAATGCACCCACACATGTTAGTAACCATTTTCGTTGGGACACCTGTGGGACCAGGGGAAGGTAAGACATGTTTTGTTGTCAACGTGTTTCAGTTGTTTCCTGGTGGCAAATGTCTGAAAATTGAGTTTTTCTCCACTTTATGGCAATTGCCAGGCCTTGTGGGTAATACATTCTAGGACGATTGGCAAAAGTCAGACCTCTTTGGATTCCCCCAGGTCTATTCTTTTCAGAAATATATAGGGTTTACCGTTTTCCTTGGTGGTTGCGTCACCCCAGGCCCAAATCTTTGGGTTGCTCTGATGGCAAAATCCAGTCTTCCACGAAGCGTTTGATATACCAGTGGTTTAGCCTTTTCCCTTTGTGCTCAGGTTAGTCCACCCACACATGTGAGGTAGTGTTTATGTGGAGAAACCTGTGGGGACATGGGAAAGTAGGACATGTGCTTTTGATGGCGTGTTTCAGTGGTTTCCTGGTGGCAAATGTCTGAAAATTTAGTTTTTTTTCTTCACTTTTTGGAGTTTGTCAGTCCTTGTGGGTTATAAATTCTAGAGCGATTAGGAAAAGCCAGACCTCTTTGGATTCCCCCGGGTGTCTTCTTTTCAGAATGTATGGGGTTCCCTGTTTTCCTTGGTGGCTGCAACACCCCATGCCCAAATCTGTGGGTTGTCCACAACACCAAATACCATAAGAATTTCCTCTTCCTAGGCCCTTTGGTGTACCAGTAGTTTAGCTATTTTCATTGCGCCCAGGTAAGTGCACCAACATATGTGAGGTACCGTTTTTGTCAAGGCACCTGTAGGAATGTGGAACGGTAGGACATGTGTTGTTGTTGCTGTGTTTCGGTGGTTTCCTGGTAGCAAATGTCTGGAAATTGTTTTTCTTCTCCACTTTTTGGAGTTTGCCGGGCCTTGTGGGTAATACATTCTAGGACGATTGGCAAAAGTCAGACCTCTTTGGATTCTCCCGGGTGTCTTCTTTTCAGAAATGTATAGGGTTCCCCATTTTCCTTGGTCGCTGCAACACCACCATGCCCAAATCTGTGGGTTGTCCACAACACCAACTACCATAAGAAAGTCCTCTTCCTAGGCACTTTGGTGTACTAGTGGATTTGGCCTTTTCGTTTGCGCCCAGGTAAGTGCACCGACACATGTGAGGTACCATTTTTGTGAATACACCTGTGGGAACGTGGAAAGGTAGGACATGAGTTGTTGATGGCGTGGTTCGGTGGTTTCCAGGTAACAAAACATATGGAAATTGTATATTTTCACCACTTTTTGGAGTTTGACAAGCCTTGTGAGTAATAAATTCTAGGGCGATTGTCAAAGGTCAGACCCTTTGTATTCCTCCTGGTGTGTTCTTTTCAGAAATGTATAGGGTTCCCTATTTTCCTTGGTGGCTGCGACACCCTAGGGCCAGATCTATGGGTTGCCCAGATGGCATATTACGCAAGACGTTTGACGTACCAGTGGATTAGCCTTTTCCCATTGTGCCCATGTAAATGCACCCACAGATATGACTAACCATTTTCATTGGGACACCTGTGGGACCAGGGGAAGGTAGGACTTGTTTTGTTGTCAATGTGTTTCAGTTGTTTCCTGGTGGCAACTGTCTGAAAATTGTGTTTTTTTTCTCCACTTTTTGGCATTTGCCAGGCCTTGTGGGTAATACATTCTAGGGCGATTGGCAAAAGTCAGACCTCTTTGGATTCACCTGCGTGTCTTCTTTTCAGAAATGTATAGGGTTCCCCGTTTTCCTTGGTCGCTGCAACACCCCAGGCCCAAATCTGTGGGTTGTCCACAACACCAAATACCATAAGAAAGTCCTCTTCCTAAACCCTTTGGTGTACCAGTGGTTTAGCCTTTTTGTTTGCGCCCAGGTAAGTACACCGACTTGTGTGAGGTACCATTTTTGTCAGGACACCTGTGGGAGCGTGGAAAGATAGGACATGAATTGTTGCCAGCGTTTTCTGTGGTTTCCATGTAACAAAACGTATGGAAATTGTATATTTCACCACTTTTTGGAGTTTGCCAAGCTTTGTGAGTAATAATTTCTAGGGCGATTGCCAAAGGTCAGACCTCTTTGTATTCCTCCTGGTGTCTTCTTTTCAGAAATGTATAGGGTTCCCTATTTTCCTTGGTGGCTGCGACACCCCAGGCCCAGATCTATGGGTTTCCCAGATGGCAAATTCCGCAAGACGTTTGACGTACCAGTGGATTCGCCTTTTCCCATTCTGCCCATGTAAATGCACCCACACATGTTAGTAACCATTTTCGTTGGGACACCTTTGGGACCAGGGGAAGGTAAGACATGTTTTGTTGTCAACGTGTTTCAGTTGTTTCCTGGTGGCAAATGTCTGAAAATTGAGTTTTTCTCCACTTTTTGGCAATTGCCAGGCCTTGTGGGTAATACATTCTAGGACGATTGGCAAAAGTCAGACCTCTTTGGATTCCCCCAGGTCTATTCATTTCAGAAATATATAGGGTTTACCGTTTTCCTTGGTGGTTGCGACACCCCAGGCCCAAATCTTTGGGTTGCTCTGATGGCAAAATCCAGTCTTCCACGAAGCGTTTGACATACCAGTGGTTTAGCCTTTTCCCTTTGTGCCCAGGTTAGTCCACCCACACATGTGAGGTAGTGTTTATGTCGAGAAACCTGTGGGGACATGGGAAAGTAGGACATGTGCTTTTGATGGCGTGTTTCGGTGGTTTCCTGGTGGCAAATGTCTGAAAATTGAGTTTTTTTTCTTCACTTTTTGGAGTTTGTCAGTCCTTGTGGGTTATAAATTCTAGAGCGATTAGGAAAAGCCAGACCTCTTTGGATTCCTCCGGGTGTCTTCTTTTCAGAATGTATGGGGTTCCCTGTTTTCCTTGGTGGCTGCAGCACCCCATGCCCAAATCTGTGGGTTGTCCACAACACCAAATACCATAAGAATTTCCTCTTCCTAGGCCCTTTGGTGTACCAGTAGTTTTGCTATTTTCATTGCGCCCAGGTAAGTGCACCAACATATGTGAGGTACCGTTTTTGTCAAGGCACCTGTAGGAACGTGGAACGGTAGGACATGTGTTGTTGTTGCTGTGTTTCGGTGGTTTCCTGGTAGCAAATGTCTGGAAATTGTTTTTCTTCTCCACTTTTTGGAGTTTGCCGGGCCTTGTGGGTAATACATTCTAGGACGATTGGCAAAAGTCAGACCTCTTTGGATTCTCCCGGGTGTCTTCTTTTCAGAAATGTATAGGGTTCCCCATTTTCCTTGGTCGCTGCAACACCACCATGCCCAAATCTGTGGGTTGTCCACAACACCAACTACCATAAGAATGTCCTCTTCCTAGGCACTTTGGTGTACTAGTGGATTTGGCCTTTTCGTTTGCTCCCAGGTAAGTGCACCGACACATGTGAGGTACCATTTTTGTGAATACACCTGTGGGAACGTGGAAAGGTAGGACATGAGTTGTTGATGGCGTGTTTCGGTGGTTTCCAGGTAACAAAACATATGGAAATTGTATATTTTCACCACTTTTTGGAGTTTGACAAGCCTTGTGAGTAATAAATTCTAGGGCGATTGTCAAAGGTCAGACCCTTTGTATTCCTCCTGGTGTGTTCTTTTCAGAAATGTATAGGGTTCCCTATTTTCCTTGGTGGCTGCGACACCCTAGGGCCAGATCTATGGGTTGCCCAGATGGCATATTACGCAAGACGTTTGACGTACCAGTGGATTAGCCTTTTCCCATTGTGCCCATGTAAATGCACCCACAGATATGAGTAACCATTTTCATTGGGACACCTGTGGGACCAGGGGAAGGTAGGACTTGTTTTGTTGTCAATGTGTTTCAGTTGTTTCCTGGTGGCAAATGTCTGAAAATTGTGTTTTTTTCTCCACTTTTTGGCATTTGCCAGGCCTTGTGGGTAATACATTCTAGGGCGATTGGCAAAAGTCAGACCTCTTTGGATTCCCCTGCGTGTCTTCTTTTCAGAAATGTATAGGGTTCCCCGTTTTCCTTGGTCGCTGCAACACCCCATACCCATATCTGTGGGTTGTCCACAACACCAAATACCATAAGAAAGTCCTCTTCCTAAGCCCTTTGGTGTACCAGTGGTTTAGCCTTTTTGTTTGCGCCCAGGTAAGTACACCGACTTGTGTGAGGTACCATATTTGTCAGGACACCTGTGGGAGCGTGGAAAGGTAGGACATGAATTGTTTCCAGCGTTTTCGGTGGTTTCCATGTAACAAAACGTATGGAAATTGTAAATTTCACCACTTTTTGGAGTTTGCCAAGCTTTGTGAGTAATAATTTCAAGGGCGATTGCCAAAGGTCAGACCTCTCTGTATTCCTCCTGGTGTCTTCTTTTCAGAAATGTATAGGGTTCCCTATTTTCCTTGGTGGCTGCGACACCCCAGGCCCAGATCTATGGGTTTCCTAGATGGCAAATTCCGCAAGACGTTTGACGTACCAGTGGATTCGCCTTTTCCCATTCTGCCCATGTAAATGCACCCACACATGTTAGTAACCATTTTCATTGGGACACCTTTGGGACCAGGGGAAGGTAAGACATGTTTTGTTGTCAACGTGTTTCAGTTGTTTCCTGGTGGCAAATGTCTGAAAAATGAGTTTTTCTCCACTTTTTGGCAATTGCCAGGCCTTGTGGGTAATACATTCTAGGACGATTGGCAAAAGTCAGACCTCTTTGGATTCCCCCAGGTCTATTCTTTTCAGAAATATATAGGGTTTACCGTTTTCCTTGGTGGTTGCGACACCCCAGGCCCAAATCTTTGGGTTGCTCTGATGGCAAAATCCAGTCTTCCACGAAGCGTTTGACATACCAGTGGTTTAGCCTTTTCCCTTTGTGCCCAGGTTAGTCCACCCACACATGTGAGGTAGTGTTTATGTCGAGAAACCTGTGGGGACATGGGAAAGTAGGACATGTGCTTTTGATGGCGTGTTTCGGTGGTTTCCTGGTGGCAAATGTCTGAAAATTGAGTTTTTTTTCTTCACTTTTTGGAGTTTGTCAGTCCTTGTGGGTTATAAATTCTAGAGCGATTAGGAAAAGCCAGACCTCTTTGGATTCCCTCGGGTGTCTTCTTTTCAGAATGTATGGGGTTCCCTGTTTTCCTTGGTGGCTGCAACACCCCATGCCCAAATCTGTGGGTTGTTCACAACACCAAATACCATAAGAATTTCCTCTTCCTAGGCCCTTTGGTGTACCAGTAGTTTAGCTATATTCATTGCGCCCAGGTAAGTGCACCAACATATGTGAGGTACCGTTTTTGTCAAGGCACCTGTAGGAACGTGGAACGGTAGGACATGTGTTGTTGTTGCTGTGTTTCGGTGGTTTCCTGGTAGCAAATGTCTGGAAATTGTTTTTCTTCTCCAATTTTTGGAGTTTGCCGGGCCTTGTGGGTAATACATTCTTGGACGATTGGCAAAAGTCAGACCTCTTTGAATTCTCCCAGGTGTCTTCTTTTCAGAAATGTATAGGGTTCCCCATTGTCCTTGGTCTCTGCAACACCACCATGCCCAAATCTGTGGGTTGTCCACAACACCAACTACCATAAGAATGTCCTCTTCCTAGGCACTTTGGTGTACTAGTGGATTTGGCCTTTTCGTTTGCGCCCAGGTAAGTGCACCGACACATGTGAGGTACCATTTTTGTGAATACACCTGTGGGAACGTGGAAAGGTAGGACATGAGTTGTTGATGGCGTGGTTCGGTGGTTTCCAGGTAACAAAACATATGGAAATTGTATATTTTCACCACTTTTTGGAGTTTGACAAGCCTTGTGAGTAATAAATTCTAGGGCGATTGTCAAAGGTCAGACCCTTTGTATTCCTCCTGGTGTGTTCTTTTCAGAAATGTATAGGGTTCCCTATTTTCCTTGGTGGCTGCGACACCCTAGGGCCAGATCTATGGGTTGCCCAGATGGCATATTACGCAAGACGTTTGACGTACCAGTGGATTAGCCTTTTCCCATTGTGCCCATGTAAATGCACCCACAGATATGACTAACCATTTTCATTGGGACACCTGTGGGACCAGGGGAAGGTAGGACTTGTTTTGTTGTCAATGTGTTTCAGTTGTTTCCTGGTGGCAACTGTCTGAAAATTGTGTTTTTTTTCTCCACTTTTTGGCATTTGCCAGGCCTTGTGGGTAATACATTCTAGGGCGATTGGCAAAAGTCAGACCTCTTTGGATTCACCTGCGTGTCTTCTTTTCAGAAATGTATAGGGTTCCCCGTTTTCCTTGGTCGCTGCAACACCCCAGGCCCAAATCTGTGGGTTGTCCACAACACCAAATACCATAAGAAAGTCCTCTTCCTAAACCCTTTGGTGTACCAGTGGTTTAGCCTTTTTGTTTGCGCCCAGGTAAGTACACCGACTTGTGTGAGGTACCATTTTTGTCAGGACACCTGTGGGAGCGTGGAAAGATAGGACATGAATTGTTGCCAGCGTTTTCTGTGGTTTCCATGTAACAAAACGTATGGAAATTGTATATTTCACCACTTTTTGGAGTTTGCCAAGCTTTGTGAGTAATAATTTCTAGGGCGATTGCCAAAGGTCAGACCTCTTTGTATTCCTCCTGGTGTCTTCTTTTCAGAAATGTATAGGGTTCCCTATTTTCCTTGGTGGCTGCGACACCCCAGGCCCAGATCTATGGGTTTCCCAGATGGCAAATTCCGCAAGACGTTTGACGTACCAGTGGATTCGCCTTTTCCCATTCTGCCCATGTAAATGCACCCACACATGTTAGTAACCATTTTCGTTGGGACACCTTTGGGACCAGGGGAAGGTAAGACATGTTTTGTTGTCAACGTGTTTCAGTTGTTTCCTGGTGGCAAATGTCTGAAAATTGAGTTTTTCTCCACTTTTTGGCAATTGCCAGGCCTTGTGGGTAATACATTCTAGGACGATTGGCAAAAGTCAGACCTCTTTGGATTCCCCCAGGTCTATTCATTTCAGAAATATATAGGGTTTACCGTTTTCCTTGGTGGTTGCGACACCCCAGGCCCAAATCTTTGGGTTGCTCTGATGGCAAAATCCAGTCTTCCACGAAGCGTTTGACATACCAGTGGTTTAGCCTTTTCCCTTTGTGCCCAGGTTAGTCCACCCACACATGTGAGGTAGTGTTTATGTCGAGAAACCTGTGGGGACATGGGAAAGTAGGACATGTGCTTTTGATGGCGTGTTTCGGTGGTTTCCTGGTGGCAAATGTCTGAAAATTGAGTTTTTTTTCTTCACTTTTTGGAGTTTGTCAGTCCTTGTGGGTTATAAATTCTAGAGCGATTAGGAAAAGCCAGACCTCTTTGGATTCCTCCGGGTGTCTTCTTTTCAGAATGTATGGGGTTCCCTGTTTTCCTTGGTGGCTGCAGCACCCCATGCCCAAATCTGTGGGTTGTCCACAACACCAAATACCATAAGAATTTCCTCTTCCTAGGCCCTTTGGTGTACCAGTAGTTTTGCTATTTTCATTGCGCCCAGGTAAGTGCACCAACATATGTGAGGTACCGTTTTTGTCAAGGCACCTGTAGGAACGTGGAACGGTAGGACATGTGTTGTTGTTGCTGTGTTTCGGTGGTTTCCTGGTAGCAAATGTCTGGAAATTGTTTTTCTTCTCCACTTTTTGGAGTTTGCCGGGCCTTGTGGGTAATACATTCTAGGACGATTGGCAAAAGTCAGACCTCTTTGGATTCTCCCGGGTGTCTTCTTTTCAGAAATGTATAGGGTTCCCCATTTTCCTTGGTCGCTGCAACACCACCATGCCCAAATCTGTGGGTTGTCCACAACACCAACTACCATAAGAATGTCCTCTTCCTAGGCACTTTGGTGTACTAGTGGATTTGGCCTTTTCGTTTGCTCCCAGGTAAGTGCACCGACACATGTGAGGTACCATTTTTGTGAATACACCTGTGGGAACGTGGAAAGGTAGGACATGAGTTGTTGATGGCGTGTTTCGGTGGTTTCCAGGTAACAAAACATATGGAAATTGTATATTTTCACCACTTTTTGGAGTTTGACAAGCCTTGTGAGTAATAAATTCTAGGGCGATTGTCAAAGGTCAGACCCTTTGTATTCCTCCTGGTGTGTTCTTTTCAGAAATGTATAGGGTTCCCTATTTTCCTTGGTGGCTGCGACACCCTAGGGCCAGATCTATGGGTTGCCCAGATGGCATATTACGCAAGACGTTTGACGTACCAGTGGATTAGCCTTTTCCCATTGTGCCCATGTAAATGCACCCACAGATATGAGTAACCATTTTCATTGGGACACCTGTGGGACCAGGGGAAGGTAGGACTTGTTTTGTTGTCAATGTGTTTCAGTTGTTTCCTGGTGGCAAATGTCTGAAAATTGTGTTTTTTTCTCCACTTTTTGGCATTTGCCAGGCCTTGTGGGTAATACATTCTAGGGCGATTGGCAAAAGTCAGACCTCTTTGGATTCCCCTGCGTGTCTTCTTTTCAGAAATGTATAGGGTTCCCCGTTTTCCTTGGTCGCTGCAACACCCCATACCCATATCTGTGGGTTGTCCACAACACCAAATACCATAAGAAAGTCCTCTTCCTAAGCCCTTTGGTGTACCAGTGGTTTAGCCTTTTTGTTTGCGCCCAGGTAAGTACACCGACTTGTGTGAGGTACCATATTTGTCAGGACACCTGTGGGAGCGTGGAAAGGTAGGACATGAATTGTTTCCAGCGTTTTCGGTGGTTTCCATGTAACAAAACGTATGGAAATTGTAAATTTCACCACTTTTTGGAGTTTGCCAAGCTTTGTGAGTAATAATTTCAAGGGCGATTGCCAAAGGTCAGACCTCTCTGTATTCCTCCTGGTGTCTTCTTTTCAGAAATGTATAGGGTTCCCTATTTTCCTTGGTGGCTGCGACACCCCAGGCCCAGATCTATGGGTTTCCTAGATGGCAAATTCCGCAAGACGTTTGACGTACCAGTGGATTCGCCTTTTCCCATTCTGCCCATGTAAATGCACCCACACATGTTAGTAACCATTTTCATTGGGACACCTTTGGGACCAGGGGAAGGTAAGACATGTTTTGTTGTCAACGTGTTTCAGTTGTTTCCTGGTGGCAAATGTCTGAAAAATGAGTTTTTCTCCACTTTTTGGCAATTGCCAGGCCTTGTGGGTAATACATTCTAGGACGATTGGCAAAAGTCAGACCTCTTTGGATTCCCCCAGGTCTATTCTTTTCAGAAATATATAGGGTTTACCGTTTTCCTTGGTGGTTGCGACACCCCAGGCCCAAATCTTTGGGTTGCTCTGATGGCAAAATCCAGTCTTCCACGAAGCGTTTGACATACCAGTGGTTTAGCCTTTTCCCTTTGTGCCCAGGTTAGTCCACCCACACATGTGAGGTAGTGTTTATGTCGAGAAACCTGTGGGGACATGGGAAAGTAGGACATGTGCTTTTGATGGCGTGTTTCGGTGGTTTCCTGGTGGCAAATGTCTGAAAATTGAGTTTTTTTTCTTCACTTTTTGGAGTTTGTCAGTCCTTGTGGGTTATAAATTCTAGAGCGATTAGGAAAAGCCAGACCTCTTTGGATTCCCTCGGGTGTCTTCTTTTCAGAATGTATGGGGTTCCCTGTTTTCCTTGGTGGCTGCAACACCCCATGCCCAAATCTGTGGGTTGTTCACAACACCAAATACCATAAGAATTTCCTCTTCCTAGGCCCTTTGGTGTACCAGTAGTTTAGCTATATTCATTGCGCCCAGGTAAGTGCACCAACATATGTGAGGTACCGTTTTTGTCAAGGCACCTGTAGGAACGTGGAACGGTAGGACATGTGTTGTTGTTGCTGTGTTTCGGTGGTTTCCTGGTAGCAAATGTCTGGAAATTGTTTTTCTTCTCCAATTTTTGGAGTTTGCCGGGCCTTGTGGGTAATACATTCTAGGGCGATTGGCAAAAGTCAGAAATGTTTGGATTCCCCGGGTGTATTCTTTTCAGAAATGTATAGGGTTCCCAGTTCTCCTTGGTGGCTGCAACACCCCAGGCCCAAATCTGTGGGTTGTCCACAACCCCAAATACCATAAGAATTTCCTCTTCCTAGGCCCTTTGGTGTACCAGAGGTTTAGCCTTTTTCATTTCGCCCATGTAATGTAAAAGCAAAAGAAGATATCGAGGCTGAGTACCTTCAAAAGGAAACACACCAAACGCGGGTTATAAAGATACACAGATCTTTATTCAAAGTAACTGAACAGTTTTCAAAGAAACAAAGTATCGGATAGCTATCAGGCCCTCAGTTTACCACAGCGAATACCAGCCCGTTCGGTGTGGTAGGTGAGTGGGATTGTACATCAGAATAATCGCACCTTTTATACAGTCAAAAACATCATGTCCAGTCCACTTGTAAGGTAATGAATCTTAGATCTAGGGTTCGTGCTGAGTTCGCTTCTAATTTATGCATCTATACATTTACAAATTATCCTTAATACATTCACCAACAAGTTACAATAGCAACAGTATATCTTCAGATTTCTCATTGAGCTTTCGCATATATTTTATACAATATAGTCAAACAAGTGTTCACATTAAATGCTCGAACAGTATTGTGCACAATATATGTTCATGGATTCGTTTTGTTGGCACGGGTAATCCTCTATACACAGGTCAGCGAAGGACAAGGTCTCAGTACATGACCCTAACATTTGGCCTGCGGGCGGTTTATACATTAACCCATACACAGAGGTCGAGACGGCCATGTTACATTCGGAATGACACTGTCCACCATCCTAGGACACAGGGTGACTTTAGAGTGGAAATCTAAAATGGCGGATTAACCTAAAATGGCGGCTAATACAGATCTAAGGTTAAGACCTTGCTATGCGGATTTCTTTGCAGAGCGACTTGGCTTAGGACAATATACACAATAAAGGAGGCACAATATGATTTCCCGTTCGACAAACCCTCGTTTTGGCCTAGGCCAAGTGCTAAACTACAACAAGGCCTCCCTGCGGGTGTGATCGGCCGCCCGGCGGTTCTGTGTCTTGGTTGCAGATCCATTTTTCCATACGCTTGTCTGTATTCGTGGGGGCTTGTCATCTGAGGGATGAAATAGTGACCCTGTGAGTTCCTTCCATGCTTCCAGAATCATGCTTGAGGCATCCGTGGATCTAGTGACACTGTTTCCCATGCCTTCGTTTCGGCATATACCCATCGTTCTAGCTCCCTGTACCATATATTATGCTGTGGTCCAGCGGATTTCTTCCAGGCCATTGCAATTGTCCTCTTGGCCACCATACTCATGATGTCCATCAGCTTGGCCAGGTGTTTGAGTTTGGCCGGTCTGGGATACGTTCCCAGGAGGCATTCATCCGAGGTCCACCTGTATCTGGTCACTCCTGCCTTTTCGCATGTCTGTTGTATGGCGCACCAAAGGGACTGTGTTTTAGCACACGACCAGAACATGTGGATCAAGTCTGCTCTATCCGCTCTGCACCAGATACAGTTGGGTTGTAGTAGGGTGTTAAACTTCGCCATCCTGGACGGGGTTAAGTATGTTCGATACAGCAGGTTCAATTGTATTTGTCTGAATCTATGGTTTCTGGAAACTGATTTTGGGTACGCTAAGGCCCTTTCCCATTCTTCATCGGTCAATTTCCGGCCTACATCGATTTCCCATTTACCTTTCAATTCAGCACTGCGTGGGTTAGGGGTGTCACTCAGATGGCCGTAGATCTGTGATATCGGCTTCCAACCCTCTCCTAAGTTGTACAGTAACGTAATTAGGGGGTTGGGGTCTGGTTCTTCAGGCCAGGTTATCCATTTGTTTCGTGCTATAGTGAGTATTCTCTGGTACCATAGGAACTGCCCTGTGTGGATGTCAGCCTCTTCTTGTAGCCTCTCAAAGTCCTTAAAGTTGCCGTCTTCGTATAGGTCTCCCCAAGTATATACCCCCTTCTTTTCCCAATTTCTGAGGTGCTGCAGATCCGTGTCATTTTCGCACAGGCCTGCAAGCAATGGCATGTCCGGGGAGTAAGGATGCTTAGCATGATCAAGCTCTTTCGATCTGTTCAAAATTTTTGTTCACAGAGTGGCCAAGAAGGGGGCATCATTCAGCAGCTTTTGGTGGGCCCAAACGAGTTCTCTCAGGTGCATCGGGGAAATCATGGGCTGCAACAGGGGCGTCTCTGATGTATTATCGTCTGCTAACCACTTGGTCACAAAGCTTAATTGCGTTGCCAAGTAATATTTCTCCAGGTTTGGGAGTTGGATTCCCCCCTGGTTGTACGGTAGGACCAAGGCGGTGAGCGCTATCTTATGTCTACCCTTCCCCCATAGAAAGTCCATGATTATCTCTTCCATTAGGCGAAAGAAAGGGGCCTTGATGTAGAAGTGTACATTCTGAAACCCATACAAGAATCTTGGGAGGACAATCATTTTAATTATTGAGGCTCTGCCCATCATGGATAGGGGAAGCTTCACCCAGATGTCCATGAATTTTCGTTGAGCGGGAATTACCGTCCTTGTGTTCCGTTCGTGCATTAGTTCAGGGGTGTGCATTATGTTTATTCCCAGGTATTTGAACAAGGTAACCTCCCACCGTACCCCCACTGCTGGGAGTTCTTCAATGTCCCTATCCTAAAGGCCCGCCAAAGGGAAGAGACAGGATTTCACCCTGCTAAATTGTATGCCTGAGACCTTGGCAAAGTTATCTAGGACATCCAGCATTGTGGGCACATTATTGCTTGGGTCCCTAACGTATAACAATACGTCATCTGCATAAAGTGAGATGGTGTGGTCTACCCCACCTATGCGAATCCTGGCATCAAAAAATTGCTTCCGAAAGTAAATGGCAATGGGCTCCAGTCCCAGTATGTAAAGCATGGGGGATAGGGGACATCCCTGCCTGGTGCCCCTGCATATAACACCTCAGATATGTATTTACCAGTCTTTACTCGTGCTCTAGGTTTTATATAGAGTATCTTGACCCATCTAATGAACCCAGGGCTAAAACCGAACCCCACCAGGACCTCTATCAGCCATTCCCAAAAGATGGAATCAAACGCCTTAATGGCGTCCAGGGATAACAATGCGTATGCCTCCCTGCTCGCTTTGGTTTGGTTTATGACATGTTGTAGTCTGAGTAGATTCATGGCGGTGTTCCGGCTCGGTACAAAGCCCCACTGGTCCATGTGCACGATTTCCCCAATTATTTTAGTCAGTCTTTTTGCCAGGATTGTTGTTAGTATTTTGACATCGTAATTGAGCATGGCTATTGGGCGGTACGAATCACACTTATCCATGGGTTTGTTAGGTTTAACAATCAGGATCAGAAGGGTCTCCCTCATGCTATCAGGCAATATCCCTCTCTCACGTGCTTCCTGAAAGACCTCATGTAATAAGGGTGTTAGTGAGGCCTCATAAGCTTTATAAAACTCAGTGGGCAACCCATCGCTCCCAGGGGCCTTGCAGGTGGCCAGCGATTTGATTGCCTCTGTTATGTCATCAGCCGTGATGTCTGCATCCAGGGCCTCAGTCTGTTCAAGGGATAATCTGGGCAGCCCTATTTCCTCCAGGGTACCTAATATTTGTTCCCGGGGAACCTGGTCTTCGTGGGAATATAGATGCTCGTAGAAGCACTTAAAAGCATCATTTATGCCCTGTTGTGTTCGGAGGTTATTGCCTTTTGTGTACTGTATTGTGGTGATTGTGTGCCACGGGTGCCTGTTCCTACACAACCAGGCCAACAGTCTACCTGGTTTATCCGCTTCTGAGTGTGTTCTATTAGTTTTGGTAGTGTAATCGTACTTGGCCAGTCTGTCCCATGCTAGTGTGGATTTACCTCTGAGTTCTTTGAGGTTGTCCTCTCTCTGAAAGGTGTTTACGGGGGCGGCCTCCAACCTCTCAACCTCACGTTCCCATTGATCTAGCTCCACTCGCAGTTGTTTCCTGATGCCCCCTGCCTTCGTTATGATTTCCCCCCCTTGTTACTACCTTTAGGGCTTCCCACATTGTACTCACATGCTCAACACTTCCCGTGTTCACCTCTATAAAGTCGTCGATGAAGTCGAGCAGCTCCTCTTTAAAGGCTAAATCTCCCAGGGCTTCAACCGGCATTCTCCACATAGGAATTGGGGGTCTGGGGCCGGCGTGGTTCCATTCCACCAGGAGTGGCGAGTGATCTGAGATGGTTCTTCCCAAGTGCTGTGCCTCTTCTATTTGGGACACGTGTTCTTTACCAATGAAAACGTAATCTAGTCTCGTACGTAGACCATGTGGGGACGAAAAGTACGAATATCCTCGAGTACCAGGGTGCAGCTCCCGCCATGTATCGGCAAGGTCCAGCCTGTCCGTTGGCAGGGTCAAGGCTGTCGTTGCTGCTGATGTGCCCTTCGGGTGAGGCTGGGACCTGTCCAGTTCCGGGTTATACACGCAATTAAAATCTCTGCCCCAGAAAAAGATGCTATGTCTGTATGGTGCGATTCTGGCGTACATTGTATTCAGGTGCGCCGGAATATTATTATTAGGAAGATAGGAGTTCACTATACATATCTCCTCCTGCTCCAGCTGGCCCCACATTATCACGAATCTTCCTTCTGGGTCCGTCTCGGATTTTTCTAAGTGGAACGGGAGTTGGGGGTGAATCCGAGTGTAGACTCCCCTAGCGTATTTGGAGTAAGTGGTTCCCATTCCTTGCCCACCCCAGTGTTCGCGTAATTTAGCCAAAGAGTCCGCCGTGCAATGCGTTTCTTGTAATAGTGCTATTTGCACCTTCTTTCTGTTTAAATAGGACTTGATTCTATTTCGGCGTAAATAAGTTCCTAAACCTCTCACATTCCAAGTAATTATTTTTATTTTAAAGGCCATAACAATTCAAAGGGGTTTACTGTTTCTTCAGCCCAACAACCTTCCACGCTCTCTTCTCCCTCCACCAAATCCTTCAGTTCCAGTCCTCCCCCTCCCTGCTCAACCCCCCTCATTTTGGCCACGATAACCCTTGGAGACTGTTCAACTAATGTAACTCTCATTTTATTAAATGAGGAAAAACAACAAAACAACTTTGAACTGCCCCCAGCAGTTGCTTTCAACTAGCAGCGCTCAGGGGATCCCGAGCCTTCTACGCCACTCCTGGCCTTCCGGATCGGGTGGTGTGTAGGCAGATTGCCTGCACTGCTTCCAGTGGGGTGGGTTGCTTTCTTTTAGAACTCACGTGTGGTCCATTGAGCTCCTGTCTGATCTAGCTATCTTCATGGTAAGGTTCGGGCATCAACTTATTGTCTGCTTCTCTTCATTGTTGTTGGGGTATCCAGTTACCCCTTTCTTACTGGCGAGTACACGATCACCCCATGTCAGTTTTGAATGGTTTTTCGTTGTCATCCGCAAGATTATTATATATATTATATAATAAGATTATTATGCTCGAGCCACATATTTGCTGCAGCCGGGGTTTCCAGGAAGATCGCTTTTCCTTTGTACAGTATTTTGAGACGTCACAGGTATAGTAACATATACTTTAGATTGAACTTCTGTAGTCTCGCTTTTATAGGGATGAAAGAGTTCCTTGCTCGTTGCACCGTTGGGGTGTAGTCTGGGTACATGACTATTGTGGAGTCTTTTTGTCGTATCTCTCCCCCTTCTCTTGAGTATCGCAGGATTGTTTTCCGGTCTCGGAAAATTCAGTATTTTTGCTATAATTGGTCGTGGGTGCGATCCAGGCGGGGCCGTTTCTGAAGGGACCTATGGGCTCGCTCCACCGAGAACCCTTGGGAGAGTTGTCCTGGGCCTATCTCCTGCTGCAGCAGTATTTCAATAAATTCCATCGGATCCGGTGCTTCCATGTCCTCTGGCACCCCTAGGATGTGGATGTTATTCCAACGGGCTCTACCATCAGCGTCTTCAGAACGCGCTTCTAGTCGCGCTACTTTCTGTTCTAGATCCTGGACTTTTGTTCTCAGTTCTTGCGTGTTCTCCACGTTTTCTTGTAGGGTAGTTTCAGTCACCTTTACTCTTTCAGTTAAATTTCGGGCGTCTTGGTGCATGAGCTGCATATCCGATTTTACCTCCTCTATCTTACCCTCAATAGATGTGCGGAGTGCGGCTATCGCTTGCAAGACTTGTGCGTGCTTGAGATCCTCTTCCTGATGGGGCGGTTCCTCTGCGGCATCCCTGTCTTGCTGCAGCTACCTTTGGGGTCTGGCAGTTGTGAAAGAATCCATCATGATCAGTTTACTCTTGGGGGGAGACATCTCACTCCTGTCCCCCAGTCACTGACGACAGGACTAATGTAAAGATTGCGCCGTACTTGTAGGTGGCTCTTTGTTTGTGTTGCGGTCTTTTAATCTGCGGGGGTGGCCGACTGGCCGAATTTCCTCAATTGGCAGTTGTCTGGCGGACTGGGCTGATGTGCCCAGTACGTTTTTACTTTCCTGCTGGTCAGATCTAGTGGCAGGGGTTCAGTTCTGGCTGCTCCCTTTCGTATTTTTAATTGATCCCCGTCTTCTATGTATTCGTGTCTCGCGGACCTTGCCCCTTTATAGATTTACATCTGTAGGTGAGCACCCAGGAGATCAATTGTCGGTTATCACCTTGCCGCCTCTCATGTCCACGAGTGGATGCTTCCACTGCCTGCCGTCGGCCACCTGGGGTTGTGCTCCCCACCCCTTGGCCGAACCCTTTCCGCGGGTTGAGCTGGTCACAGGAGCCCAATGGCTATGTTATGATGAGGTCCCGCCTGCTTTCTGCTTCAGTGCAGGGCGTTGTGCTAGAATTTGTCCCCAGTTGCCTCTAGTGCAGGCCAACTGGGGCTCAATGGCCGCTGCGGGGCGTTCCTGGAGCCGCCGTGAATGCCGTTGAAGCTGCGTTGGCTCTCACCTCCTTAGATGGGGATCTCCCCACGTCGTGCGAGCTTAATGCCCGTTCGGGTCTCTCCTCTGGTCCGTGCCATTGTGACCTCCGTGCCAGGTGTGTGGGTCGAGTTGGACACACCCCAGGTATGTGAACGTGCAGGGTGCCCCCCGTCCTGGCTATAAGCGACGTATCAAGAACAAGAGAGGATGCAAGATCCGGAACAACAGCTTCCGGAAACAAAACTGTTGGTGAGTGTGGAGGCAAAATGGCTGTTTCCCCAGGCCCCACAGGCTCAGAGAGTGTCTCCGACGCACTCTCGATGCTGTTTACTGCTTCGGGATTGTTGGTTGCACTACTGATGAGGGGTTCTGTTTCTTCTGTATCGTGTGGCACTGGGTGTGGAATCTTCTTGGTGTGCGTCGCATGGATCCAATTTTTCCGGCCTGCCACCTGCACTGCGGTCTGTGTGACCAGTGGGACTTGGAAGGGGCCCCGCCACCGAGGTGCAAGGCAAGAGGATCACTCGAATACTTTTGTCAGGACACAGTCACCTGGCCCTATGCTGTGACCAGGGCCCTCGAATCGTACAGGTAAAGCCTCTCGCACCTGGTGATAAATCAAATACAAGTTTTTAGTCAACTGGCTACAGTAACCTGAAAGAAGTACATTTTCTACATTTCGCAGAAAACGACATTTCGGAAGGTTCCAGATATTAGCAGGCCTCCCCATAACCATCTCAAAGGGAGAGAGTCCAGTCTTAGTTTGAGGGGTTGTACGCATTGACAACAACACGATCGGTAAGGCATCCTGCCATTTTAGTTTGGTGCCGGCACACGTCATAGCGAGCTTGTTTTTGATGATGCTGTTGTGTCTTTCTACTAGTCCAGCACTCTGAGCGTGTCTGGGCCAATGGAACCGTTTATCGATTTGTAATCCCGCGCATATCTGCAGAATTACAGCAGCGATAAAATGTGGACCATTGTCCGACCAGATAACCCTTGGTAGCCCCAACCTTGGGAAATACTCTTTTAACATAGTCTTTGCAGTAGTCATGGCTGTAGCGTCTTTCACAGGAAAAGCCTCAACCCATTTTCTGAAAGTCATCTGTGCTTTCAGCAATGGGTTGAGGCTTTTCCTGTGTACTTTAGATTATTACATTGTTCCATCTCGATAAAATCAAAGTGTATGACCTCAAAGGGGACGGAAGGTGGACCAAAACTTCCCCTAGGAGTTGATGTGCCCTTTCCCACATTATGTGTAAGCAGATCATACATTCTTGGACAAAACGTTCAGCTACCTTAGAGATTTTGTCATTCACCTATACATTTTCCAACATTTTTGTAATCTTGCGAGCACATATATGTGTGGGACCATGAGCCATAACATCCATCATCATAATATACGCGTCAGGAAGTAGCCACTTCCCTTCGACTCTGTCCACCCAACACCCATCATCATCAAGTTTCCCCAAGCCCTCAGCCCATTTGTTAGACTCTTCTAATGTTGCATCAGCTTGGATATCCCTTACGGAATTGATACCCTCATCCATAGTATAGGCATTTGTGGCTTTCCTCGAAGTATACATGTCTGAAGAGAGATCGGTGGCAGTCTGTTTGGCTATCTGATCAGCAAAAGCATTCCCTTTCCCTATATCATCTACAATTTTCTGATGCGCTGCGCATTTTACGATAGCTAACTAAGTAAGGAGTGCAAGCGCTGAGAGTAGCCGTCCTATCAGGTAGCCATGCTGGATCTTTGTACCGTGTGAAGTCAGGAACACTCTTTCTGACCAAAGTCTCCCAAAGTTTTGAACCACCCCAAAGGCATACTGACTGTCAGTGTATATTATCACGGTAAGCCCTTCGGAAAGTTCACAAGCTCGGGTTAATGCTATAATCTCTGCAGCCTGCACAGAGTTATGCGTGATTCTTTTGGTTTCCACAACCGTGCTCAATGTAGTGATTGCATAAGCAGCTGTGGATGTACCATCTGGAAGTTTGAAGCAGGAGCCATCGCAAGACAGCTCCTCTTGTGGACTGTTCAAAGGAGTATCTTTCAGATCAATTCTACCCTTTGTCTCTTGTTTGGTAGTGTAAAGACAATCGTGTGACTCTTCGTCATTGCAAGCAGTACCTTGCAGGAAAGGTAAGAGTTCAGCCAGATTAAGAACACAATACCTCTTAATTTGGATGTGTGGTCCAAACAAGATCAATTCATATCTCGTCAACCGCGCGGAAGTGAGGTGTTGCGTTTGAGTTCTGTTCAGTAGAACATCTACAGAGTGAGGTACCATTAGGGTTAAAGCATGGCCTAGGACCATTCCCTCACTCTGTTTTACAGACGCAGCAGCAGCAGCGACAGCTCGCAAACATCTTGGCAAAGCGCATGCTACAGGATCAAGGGCGGAAGAAAAGTAGCCGCACAGCCTATTCTTCCCTCCATGTTTCTGCGTTAATACAGCCAAAGCACATCCATCACATTCATGAACAAACAACACAAAGGCCTTTTCATAATTTGGTGTGCCCAAAACCGGTGCCGAGCACAATGCAGTCTTGAGCAAATCAAATGCAGGCTGGTGCTCCATGTTCCACGGCAATGGCGAAGAAATGCCCTTCTTCTTCAAGCCAACATCGGCTTAATCGTTAAGGAAAAGTTGGGGATCCACTG
Source organism: Ambystoma mexicanum (assembly GCF_040938575.1). Classification (NCBI taxonomy): domain Eukaryota; kingdom Metazoa; phylum Chordata; class Amphibia; order Caudata; family Ambystomatidae; genus Ambystoma; species Ambystoma mexicanum. The sequence goes on along the minus strand of NC_090940.1, from coordinate 463,136,112 downwards.
CCTACAGTAAAAAGCCATTCCTATCAAGGCTCTAACTTATTTCTGCGTTTTTGGGACAGACGTGCTAGAAATGAGTTTTATCCGTTTAAGCGTCAATCTTATTCCCTCCTTTGACAGGAGATAGTCTAAATAGGCGACCTCCTGGCAACAATATCGACATTTCCTAAGTGAAGCTTTATGTCCATGTTTAGCTAAGTGAATTAGCAACAACACAGTGCCCTCCTTACAAGCGCTCTCTGAGTCAGCAGCTAAAAGCAAGTCATCACATATTGAAGCAGTGTACAAGTAGAGGGCAACTTGAGGGTATCAAGTTGTTCTTTCAGTGCCCTACTGTAGATGCTAGGACTTTCCGTGTAACCCTGTGGTGCACAGGTAAATGTGAAGGAGCGTCCCCCTAAGGTGAACGCGAACAGGTATCTACTGTCTTTGTGTATAGGAATACTAAAGAAAGCATTCTTTAGATCCACAACACTAAAATGAGTAGCTGAAGCCGGGATCATAGTTAATATTGTCGTCACATCAGGCACAATTGGAAATTGTGGAGCAACGATCTTATTGATGGCACACAGATCAATTATGAAACGGAAAGGAATTGCATTATCGCCTTTTTTGTACACGGGCAAAATCGGACTATTGCACAAACTACCTGCAATTTCCTTAATCACCCCTCGATGCACAAAATCGGAGACGATGCATTTCAAAGCTTGCTCACCATCGACCGAAATCTTATACTGCGGAATACGTGGCAGCTTTACTCCATGTTTCAAGACGATTTTAACAGGCTCAGTTTGCAAAACACAGACATCATTGTCGTCAATTGCCCATAAATACTCCGGAACCTCACTAAATTCTGGTGCAAAGGTCTAGTCAAGAATTGAGAGACAGAAAGTTGCTGTGGTGAAATCGTCAAACACACTCCATCAGAAGAACAATAAATTACTGCATTTAATTCCTTCAACAGATTCAACCCCAGCCAATTCTCTCCACAATTCGAAGTCAAAAGGAATGTACAATGGTCCGTAAACAGACCCAAAGAAATAGGTACCGGCGAAGAAACCGGACAGACAACTGGTGTGCCAGAAAACCCCACAGAAACATTGGTTTGCCCTGACAGTGGAATGTTTGTAACCTGAGAATGATCAATGGAACACTTTTGTGCCCCTGTATCTATCAAGAATAGATGTTTCCTATTTCTCACTAACATTTCAACGTAGGGACCTTTCTGATTAACGGGAATAGGCGTAGTTTCCAAACCCTGCTCCGGGCAATCCTAGCGAAACAGAATGTCGTCAAAAGGAAGTTCTTCAGAGAGGTAAGCAGCAGAAGGATGGTCAAATATGTTTCTAGTATCCACACTTGGTGCCTGATTATCCTGTGAAAAAGGTTGCTGTGAATCATGTGAAAACTGACCTCTACTAGGGCCCCCTACACCCAGGCGACCTCTGGGTCATCTACCCATATTCCCAAATGTGTTATTTGACCTCTGTCGGAGGATCGGGCTTTGTCCACGCCAATGACCCTCTTGGCTACAATAAGCACACTGGTTAATGTTTACAGGACCCAAGGGCGCATTACCTTGTGGAACATACTGACCTCTAAACTGTGAATTTCCCCCTCTTGGGCCTCTAACGATTTGCTGTAACAATACCTTTGTCTTTAAATCACCTTTTCTCGTTTCGTCTCTTTCCTTTTCATTATTGACACGATTCTCATAGTACTGAGCCATGAGCAGTACTTCTGATTGAGACTTCGCTTGCCAAGCGCTCTCAGAGGACATAATTGGCGACTGGATGTCAGGCAGCAATCCACGCACAAACTTGTCTACAAATAATCTTTTCCCAGACTCTGTGCCCAAATCTTGTCCACTGAAATTCGAGAATACCTGTTTGAACCGATTACAGAACTCAGTAGCACCCTCACACTTCCCTTGGACACAGGCAGTAAGCTTGTCCCAAATAATTCTCTTTTCGGGAATTATAGTTTTCAATTTCGCAACTATCGTGTCAGGCAAGGTTAATATCACCTGAGGCAGTCTCTCGCCAGCTGGCCTTTCTCCATCAAGTCTAATTATGTTAGACCATGTATCTCCTAGCCCTGGTACATCGTCTATAGTCCTAGTCTGTTTCCATAAATCTACGGGCAGGAGTACAGGAAATAACAGATCAATATCACTTAAAGTGAATACTGAGGATTGCAAAACAGACTCTATGGGCCTCATTACGACCCCGGCGCTAAACCATGGTGCTATTAGCACCATGGTCCATGCCGGGGTCGCCATGGTGAATGGCGGAATTACCGCCCCATTCCAAGGTTGGCGGGGCGGTAATTCCCCATTCACCATGGGCCCTTCCCCATTCCCATTTTTGCCCCATAGGGCTCAATGGGAATGGGGAAGGCGCTAAGTACGGTGCTGCAAATTGCGGCACCGTACTTAGCACCAAGGTCCCTTTGCGGCACCCTAATTTAACGCCTGCTAAAAGCAGGCGTTAAGGTCGGGTCCCGCAAAGGGAACTCGTAATCAGGCGTTAAGGGTTTAACGGCGCCGACACCTTTTACGGCGCCGTTAAACCCTTAACGCCAGGATCGTAATGAGGCCCTATTTCTTTATAGCACCCTGTTGGATTTTTCCTAATGTCAGGAATAGATTGTCTAATGGTGTTCACTTCCTGTGTCGAGAACGGGACGTGAACAAACTGTAACACATAGTGTGCAGGAATATCCTGAACAGCTGCACCTGTTGCAGGGTTAGCAGGAATCTCAACTTTTGGGACAAATGTCAGAGGAACCTCTCTCACAGGCAACTGAGAAGTAGGCAACTCCAAACGCTTACTAAGCAAGAGCCAAATCGAGCGCTAAAGCAGCCGAAGAAGTCTCAAATGAAAAAGCTCTCTTGTAAATACTTAATAACTCTGCGGGACAACTAATCTTTTTTTTACGCACTCATCCTGTAGGTATTCTACCATTACCTGTTTCACTTTCCTCTGCATTTCTGGTGTATACTGACTATATGTGTCATATACTTCAACGGGAGCTATCGATGTGTCTGTGATCCATCTAATTGCGTCTTTCTCGCAAATTCGTGTTTCCTCACTTGTCGATTTACGACAAGGAATGAACCGTTTCTGTACATACATAATGCCCGGACTATCTCCATCCTCATCCTCATTCTGTAACCTTTCCAACTCCTTTCTATACTCAAGTACCCTCTCAACATGTTCTTGTACCTTCTCCGCAGTGTCTCTAGAGAACGCTAAAGTGTTCAGATCCCTCAACCCGTGCGGGAGAGCTGTATCTTTTAACCTGTTTCACATTACACTTAAATGAATCCCTAATCCCTCAATGAAAACATTTTTCTCAGGAAAATTGTCCGTATTAGAAAGTGTGGCAAAACATTAGCTTGATCAACCTTCTCCATACAATGTTTAGCACACGCAATCAATTCACGTTTCTTCTCTGGAGGTACAGTATTGCAAGTGACAACCCTCGATCCTGCTCCCTGATATACTACAAGCGGTGCAGGACCATTCGGAAGAGGGAGAGTAGGCATGTTCAACGGAGGTGTTATCACTGGTACAACAGGAAAAAGCAGAGGAGCAGGTGGAGGAGCAGCAACGAAGGGAGGACCAACGACTGGAGGAAGAGGAACGACAGGAGGAACAATAGGAGCAAGAGGAGGAGCAGGAGGAGGAATAACAGCAGGAAGAGGCAAAGCAGCAGTACGAGGAACACGGAGGTGGCACAGTGGCACCAGGCCTTCGTTCATTTAACAATTTATCGATAAGTTCATCGGAAACATGAAAGTCTTTAGAAGGATAGATTTTCTGGATACCAAGTGAGAAAGCCCTATCCATATTCCTAGCTGATTCAGACTATTTATCTTGGTCATACAACAACGAAATTTCGGTGTTCTTTTATGACGACGCGCATGTTTTTCTCTACTCTTAAGCTGCTGCAAAGCTTCTTTCTTCCAATTCTGTAAAACGTCAAATGCTGCAGGTCTTGCCTTTTTCTTTAATAATATAGATTCTAAGTATCCAATACGACGAATTTCAAAACTACCGTTGATTGGCCACTGAAGTTCGGAAGCATGTCTAGTTTGTCTGTGCCAAATATCATTAAACACTATACTACCAATGCCATGCTTACAGTACATAGTACAAGCTGGCAACCCCTCTAGCGGCGCCGGACAGCTAAATTGCAAAGATTGTCTGTCACTGCGGAATAATGCCCTAAAGCAGGCAGACAATTTCCCAGGCATGTCAGAATACTGGTGTTACCTGGTCAATAATTGTACTCACGAGTGCAATGCTCCAAAACAAATTATCAGGATACTTAAGAATCGGGTCACAACTCACCTGATCAAGCCTAAGGAGGTCCGATCGGATTTCAAAGTTGTTCTAACGAATTTTACCTCGTGTTTGGTGATTCAAGCAAATCTGCCCACCTTCATATGTGGACCCTCGTCAAGATGCCGACTCGGACCGCGTGCTCACCGTCCAGGAATCAGGCCGTGCAGCGCTGCTGAGGTGTCGCTTCTCATTCAGAAAGGGGCCCCTTTTGTCACCGTCCGATCCCGGTCCGATAGCCGCGTCAACCTTCAACGAGCTGGCATCAATCTTGAGGGTCCCTATTCGGGCGCCATCTGTAAAAGCAAAAGAAGATATCGAGGCTAAGTACCTTCAAAAGGAAATACACCAAACATGGGTTATAAAGATATACAGATCTTTATTCAAAGTAACTGAACAGTTTTCAAAGAAACAAAGTATCGGATAGCTATCAGACCCTCAGTTTACCACAGTGAATACCAGCCCGTTCGGTGTGGGAAGTGAGTGGGATTGTACATCAGAATAGTCGAACCTTTTATACAGTCAAAAACATCATGCCCAGCCCACTTGTAAGTTAATGAATCTTGGATCTAGGGTTTGTGCCGAGTTCGCTTCTAATTTATGCATCTATACATTTACGGATTATCCTTAATACATTCACCAACAAATTACAATAGCAACAGTGTATCTTCAGATTTCTCATTGAGCTTTCGCATATATCTTATACAATATAGTCAGACAAGTGTTCAAATTAGATGCTCGAACAGTATTGTGCGCAATATATTTTCATGGATTAGTTTTGTTGGCACGGGTAATCCTCTATACACAGGTCAGCGAAGGACAAGGTCTCAGTACATAACCCTAACATTTGGCCTGCGGGCGGTTTATACATTAACCCATACACAGAGGTCGAGACGGCCATGTTACATTCGGAATGACACTGTCCACCATCTTAGGACACAGGGTGACTTTAGAGTGGAAATCTAAAATGGCAGATGAACCTAAAATGGCGGCTAATACAGATCTAAGGTCAAGACCTTGCCATGCGGATTTCTTCGCAGAGCGACTTGGCTTAGGCCAATATACACAATAAAGAAGGCACAATATGATTTCCCGTTCGACAGTAAGTGCACCAACATATCTGAGGTACCATTTTTGTCAAGGCACCTGTGGGAACGTGGAAAGGTAGGACATGTGTTGTTGCCGCTGTGTTTCGGTGGTTTCCTGTGGATTTATGTGATCACTGCGCCGCCCACAACTGCAAGGACGAAAATGCCAATGGCAGTTACGGCATGGCGCAGTGATCATATGGATCACTGTGCCCGCTTCCCCTGGCCTGCATCACCCCTCTCAACCCCCCACCCCACTTACCTTTAGGGTGGCACACTTCTGCGTGTGCTGCCCACACTCTGTGATCTCTGCGGTGTCAGCTCTTCCCACTAACGTGGGTTGAAGCTGACTCTGCAGGGTGCTTTATTTTTTTATGTGTCCCCCGCTTTCCGAAATGGTAAGCAGGGGACACCCTTGCAACTCCCGACCCCAATTACTGCACCCAGGAAGAGCGGGGGCACCCCCACAAAACCCGCTCTGCTTGGGCGCAGTAAATGTCACCCTCATTTTGTGCACCTCCAAAGTCACAGTGACTGTGGGGGTGCACAAATGAGGGCGACATTTTTGTATGATAACGTTTCCTGGTAGCAAATGTCTGGAAATTGGTTTTTTTTGTCAACTTTCTGGAGTTTGCCAGGCCTTGTTGGTAATACATTCTAGCACGATTGGCAAAAGTCAGACCTCTTTCGATTCCCCCGGGTGTCTTCTTTTCAGAAATGTATAGGGCTCCCTGTTTTCCTTGGTCGCTGCAACACCCCCATGCCCAAATCTGTAGGTTGTCCACAACACCAAATACCATAAGAATTTCCTCTTCCTAGGCCTTTTGGTGTACCAGGGGTTTAGCCTTTTTGTTTACACCCAGGAAAGTGCACTGACACATGTGAGGTACCATTTTTGTCAAGACACCTGTGGGAACGTGGAAAGGTAGGACATGAGTTGTTGCCAGCGTGTTTTGGTGGTTTCCAGGTAACAAACTTATGGAAATTGTGTAATTTCACCACTTTTTGGAGTTTGCCAGGCCTTGTGAGTAATAAATTCTAGGGCGATTGGCAAACGTCAGACCCCTTTGTATTCCTCCTGGTGTTGTCTTCTTTTCAGAAATGTATAGGGTTCCCTATTTTCCTTGGTGGCTGCGACACCCTTGACCCAGATCTATGGGTTGCCCAGATGGCAAATTCCACAAGACGTTTGACGTACCAGTAGATTAGCCTTTTCTTATTATGCCCATGTGAATGTACCCACACACGTGAGTAACCGTTTTCATTGGGACACCTGTGGGACCAGGGGAAGGTAGGACATGTGCTGTTGCTGGCGTGTTTCGGTGGTTTCCTGGTGGCAAATGTCTGAAAATTGTGTTTTTATTCTCCACTTTTGGAGTTTGCTGGTCCTTGTGCGTTATAAATTCTGGGGCGATTGGCAAAAGTCAGACCTCTTTGGATTCCCCCGGGTCTCTTCTTTTCAAAAATGTATGGGGTTCCCTGTTTTCCTTGGTGGCTGCAACACCCCATGCCCAAATCTGTGGGTTGGCCGAAACACCAAACACCATAAGAATTTCCTCTTCCTAGGCCCTTTGGTGTACCAGTGGTTTAGCCATTTTCAGTGCGCCCAGGTAAGTGCACCAACATATCTGAGGTACCGTTTTTGTCAAGGCACCTGTTGGAACGTGGAAAGGTAGGACATGTGTTGTTGCCGCTGTGTTTCAGAGGTTTCCTGGGGATCTATGTGATCACTGCGCCACCCACAACTACAACGCCGAAAATGCAGACAGCAGTTACGGCATGGTGCAGTGATCATATGGATCACTGTTCCCGCTTCCCCTGGCCTGCATCACCCCTCCCAACCCCCCACCCCACTTACCTTTAGGGCGGCACACTTCTGTGTGTGCCGCCCGCACTCTGTGATCCCTGCGGTGTCAGCTCTTCCCACTAACGTGGGTTGGAGCTGACGCCGCAGGGTACTTTTTTTCTGTGTCCCCTGCTTTCCGAAATGGTAAGCAGGGGACACTCCCGCAACCCCAGACCCCCATTACTGCGCCCAGGAAGAGCGGGGAGCACCCCCACAATCCCTGCTCTGCTTGGGCGCAGTAAATGTCCCCCTCATTTTGTGCGCCTCCAAAGTCGCATTGACTGTGGGGGCACACAAATGAGGGCGACATTTTTTTATGATGCCATTTCCTGGTAGCAAATGTCTGGAAATTGTTTTTTTTCTCAACTTTTTGGAGTTTGCCGGGCCTTGTTGGTAATACATTCTAGGGTGATTGTCAAAAGTAAGACCTCTTTGGATTCCCCCTGGTGTCTTCTTTTCGGAAATGTATAGGGTTCCCCGTTTTCCTTGGTCGCTGCAACACCCTGATGCCCAAATCTGTAGGTTGTCCACAACACCAAATACCATAAGAATGTCCTCTTCCTAGGCCTTTTGGTGTACCAGTGGTTTAGTCTTTTTGTTTACGCCCAGGTAAGTGCACTGACACATGTGAGGTACCATTTATGTCAAGACACCTGTGGGAACGTGGAAAGGTAGGACATGAGTTGTTGCCAGGGTGTTTCGGTGGTTTCCAGGTAACAAAACGTATGGAAATTGTATATTTTCACCACTTTTTGGAGTTTGCCAAGCCTTGTGAGTAATACATCTAGGGCGATTGTCAAAGGTCAGACCCCTTTGTATTCCTCCTGGTGTGTCCTTTTCAGAAATGTATAGGGTTTCCTATTTTCCTTGGAGGCTGCGACACCCCAGGCCCAGATCTGTGGGTTGCCCAGATGGCAAAATCCAGTCTTCCCCAACACGTTTGACATACCAGTGGATTGGCCTTTTCCCACTGTGCCCGTGTAAATGCACCCACACGTGTGAGGTACTGTTTTCATTGGGACCAGGGAAAGGTAGGACATGTCTTGTTGCCAACGTGTTTCAGTTGTTTCCTGGGTGCAAATGTCTGAAAATTATGTTTTTTTCTCCACTTTTTGGAGTTTGCCAGGCCTTGTGGGCAATTCGTTTTGGGGTGATTGGCAAAAGTCAGACCTCTTTGGATTCCCCAGGTGTGTTCTTTTGGAAATAAATGGGGGTCCCCGTTTTCCTTGGTGGCTGCGACACCCCAGGCCCAAATAGCTGGGTTGCTCTGATGGCAAAATCCAGTCATCCTCAAGGAGTTTGACATATCAGTGGTTCCGCCTTTTCCGTTTGTGCCCAGGTTAGTCCACCCATACATGTGAGGTAGCCTTTTTGTCGAGACACCTGTGGGGACATGGGAAGGTAGGACATGTGTTTTTGCCGGTGTGTTTCAGTGGTTTCCCAGGAGCAAGCGTACGGAAATTGTATATTTTCACCACTTATTGGAGTTTGCCAGGCCTTGTGAGTAATACATTCTAGGTCAATTGGCAAAGGTCAGACCCCTTTGGATTCCTCCGGGTGTCTTCTTTTCAAAAATGCATAGGGTTCCCTATTTGCATTGGTGGCTGCGACACCCCAGGCCCAGATCTATGGGTTGCCAAGATGGCAAAATCCCCAAGACGTTTGACGTACCAGAGGATTAGTCTTTTCCCATTGTGCCCATGTAAATGCATACACACATGTGAGGTACCGTTTTCGTTGGGGCACATGTGGGACCCGGGGAAGGTAGGACATGTTTTGTTGTCAACCTGTTTCAGCTGTTTCGTGGTGGTAAATGTCTGAAAATTGTGTTTTGTTCTCCACGTTTTGGAGTTTGCCAGTCCTTGTGGGCAATACATTCTAGGGCGATTGACAAAAGCCAGACCTCTTTGGATTACCCCAGGTGCATTCTTTTCATAAATGTATGGGGTTCCCTGTTTTCCTTGGTGGCTGCAACACCCCATGCCCAAATCTGTGGGTTGTCCACAACACCAAATACCATAAGAATTTCCTCTTCCTAGGCCCTTTGGTGTACCAGTGGTTTAGCCTTTTCGTTTGCGCCCAGGTAAGTGCACCGACACATGTGAGGTACCATTTTTGTCAAGACACCTGTGGGAACGTGGAAAGGTAGGACATGAGTTGTTGCTGGTGTGTTTCAGTAGTTTGCAGGCAACAAAACATATGGAAATTGTAAATTTCACCCCTTTTTGGAGTTTGCCAAGTCTTGTGAGTAATAAATTCTAGGGCGATTGGCAAAGGTCAGACCCCTTTGTATTCCTCCTGGTGTCTTCTTTTCAGAAATGTATAAGGTTCCCTATTTTCCTTGGTGGCTGCGACACCTCAGGCCCAGATCTATGGGCTGCCCAGATGGCAAATTCCGCAAGACGTTTGACGTACCAGTGGATTAGCCTTTTCCCATTGTGCCCATGTAAATGCACTCACACATGTTAGTATCCATTTTCGTTGGGACACCTGTGGGACCAGGGGAAGGTAGGACATGTTTTGTTGTCAGCGTGTTTCAGTTGTTTCCTTGTGGCAAATGTCTGACAATTATGTTTTGTTGTCCACTTTTTGGAGCTTGCCAGTCCTTGTGGCTAATACATTCTAGGGCGATTGGCAAAGGTTAGACCTCTTTGTATTCCCTAAGGTGTATTCTTTTCAGAAATATATGGGGTTTATAGTTTTCCATGGTGGTTGCGACACCCCAGGCCCAGATCTATGGGTTGCCAAGATGGCAAATTCCCCAAGACGTTTGACGTACCAGTGGATTAGTCTTTTCCCATTGTGCACATGTAAATGCACACACACATGTGAGGTACCGTTTTCGTTGGGACACCTTCAGAGCTGCCAGAAGCACGGAAACTGCTCTCCTGAACATTCGTGAAGACCTGCTCTCCAACCTTGACTCTAACATTCCATGTGTTCTCATCTTGCTTGATCTCTCTTCTGCCTTTGATACTGTCAACCATGCCATCCTGCTCAACCGTCTCCGTGATAACCTGGGTATCACTGGTCAGGCTCTGGTGTGGCTGACTTCTTTCCTCTCCAATCGACCCTCCAAGGTCCAACTTGGGTCCTTCCTCTCTGACATCTTTTTCTCTACCTGTGGTGTCCCCGAGGGGTCTAACCTCTTTCCCTGGCTATTCAACCAATATCTGGCACTCCTTGGCCACCGCATCGCCGCTCTCTGCCCCAACTTTCAGTGTTATGCGGATGATACCCAGCTCATTTTCAGGCTACCCTCGGCCTCCTCCTCTCCCTCCCTCATCTCTAACTCTCTGTCTGCTATCCAGGAGTGGTCTGCAGCCAATGACCTAATGCCAGTAAGACCGAGATTCTACTCATCGGCACACCCACTCCCTCCTTCCCTGCAGCTCTCTGGCTGGCCTCTCTTGGCCCTCTTCCTGCTCCTACCTGCAAGGCAAAAAACTTTGGGGTCATCTTCGACTCCACACTCTCCTTCTCTCCTCACATTTCTGACGTCTCAAAGAAGTCACACTACCAGCTGCACCTCCTTAGAGGTATTCTTCCTTTCCTCTCCTTCCCACAGAAGCTCACTGTCTCCAGAGCCCTGGTTCTCTCTAAACTGGACTACTGTAACAGCCTCTATCTAAATCTGCCTGCTTCTACTCTCCGCCCTCTGTAACTCATCCAGAATAGGACTGCGAGACTTGTCCTTGGCCTCAAGCCCAGGGACCGTATCTCTCCAGGACTGAAATCTCTGCACTGGCTCCCAGTGTCTGCGAGGATTAAGTTCAAAACCCTCTGCATTGTCCACAAAGCCTTCTGGGACCTGGGGCTGAAATACCTTCAACTCTCTCTTCCTAAATATCTTCCTTCTCAAGCTCTTTGCTCATCCGCCTCCAACTCCCTCTGGGTCAGCCGCTTCTCCAAGCAACGAGTTGGGGGTAGATCTCTCTGCTCGGATGGGGCCTCTCTCTGGAACGGCCTTCCTGCCTCCCTGAAACTAGAGGAGAGCCATCTCTGGTTCCGGAAGCACCTCAAAACTTTCCTCTTTCCTTCTGCTTTCTCTCCCCCTCTCCCCTGCTAAATTCCTTATTGAAACTGCCTTGAATCTGCACTGGGCCACTCTCACTGTTCTCGGTCCCTGGCCCAGCCACTTGCCCCCTGCTCTGCCTCCTTGGCAACCCCTGCACTGCGGGACTGTCTCTGTATCCCTACAGCCTCCCTCCCAGCACTTGTCTGCACTTACCTTGAACTTGCCACCAGCTGGCCCTTATTATTTATCTTGTTATTCTACTACCCCTGTACTGCACATTCTCCTCTCCCTTTCCCCTTGCACTTTCCCTTCCCCTCTTCCCATGCACTTGCGTGATCTGAATGACACCTGGCCTAGTAGGATCGTTGTCTGTCTTCCCTTTGTCCCCCCTCCCTGCCTCGTCGCGCCTTGAAAAACTTGTGTATAGGCGCGTTATAAATGCCATATCATATCATATCATATCATACCCCAGGCCCAAATCTGTGGGTTGCTGTGATGGCAAAATCTAGTCTTCCACAAGACGTTTGACATACCAGTGTTTAGTTTAGTTTAGTTTAGTTTATTATTTGTATAGCGCCGCCTGGCCCTAGGGCATCCAGGCGCTTGCGATGAATACAACAAGAATAATGAATACAACAAGAATAATGCAGCAGAAATGTACAAATCGATTACATATTTACAAATTTACAGTCTTGGTGCATGCTAGTGAGGTAGGGCTAGGCAGTTTCTTTGGATAGAAGCCAAGTTTTGGTGTTGTGTCTAAATCTGTGAAAGGACGGTTCTGATCTCAGCTCGAGTGGAAGTGAATTCCAAAGTTTGGAGGCAAGCACGGGGAAGCTGGAGCCACCTGCTTTTTGGAGCTTAAATCTTGGGATATTTAAGCAGTGTGTTTGAGCTGATCTGGTAGGGCGCGCTGGGGTGTGGTGCTTGAGGTTGTCGGATAGGTATCTGGGTGCTTGGTTAGCTAGGCATTTGTGTGTGAGTGAGATGGTTTTATATTCAATTCTTTGTGGTATGGATAGCCAATGGCAGGTGCGTCTGGCGTCCGAGATGTGTTCATGTTTGGGTATGTTCAGGGCTGCTCGCAAGGCGTTGTTTTGTATGACTTGTAGTTTGTTGATGTTTTTCTGACTGGTTCCCAAGTATAGCGCATTGCAGTAGTCAACTTTGGAAAGGACTAGTGCTCTGGCTAAGGTGATGCAGTTGGATGGTGAGAGGTAAGGTCTGCTGGCATTGATGAATTTACAAGTGTAAGCAGTGGCTGATGAGATGGAATTGATCTGTCTTGTCAGTGTGAGGGAGGAGTCGAGGTAGATTCCTAGGGTTTTGACGCTGTTAGAGACGATGATGTTATTGCCGTCTATAGTGAATGCTTGATAGAGTTTGTCGAGTTTATTAAGTCTGGGTTGGGAACCTAGGAGAAGAAGCTCGGTCTTGTCGTCATTAAGGCATAGGCCATGCTTGGCCATCCATTCTTGGATAATGGAATAAATGTTGTTGAGAGCAGTGAGGTCGGTGGAGTAGTCGCCTGTTAAAGGGATCAGTATTTGGGTGTCATCTGCGTAGTTGGTGTAGATGACACCCAAGCGGTCCAGTATGTCAAAGAGGGGTTTCGTGAATACATTGTATAGAGTGGGGGAGACGCAGGAGCCCTGGGGGACACCGCAAGTGACTGGGGCTGGGATGGCAGAGGCTGTGGGTGCGAAGACTCTCATGGATCTGTTGTTAAGGAAGGAATGGATCCATGCGTTGGCGTTATCTGAAAATTTGGCTGCTGAGGATAGATGTTTGCAGAGGATGTCGTGGTTGACCAGGTCGAAGGCAGCCGATAAGTCAAGGAGGAGAAGGAGGGCTAGTTTACCATTGTCTTTAATGTTGTCCATCTGTGTCTTAAGGTCAATCAGGGCGGTCTCAGTGCCGTGTTTGGGGCGGAATCCTGATTGTCTGAGTCCTAGTAAGTTATTTTTCTCAAGGTGGTTCTGTATCTGGAGATAGGCAGCTCTGTCGAGGATTTTTAGTAGGAAGGGTGCAGTCGTTATGGGTCTGTAGTTGGTGGGGACATTAGGGTCAAGGGTGGGCTTCTTAAGTAAAGGAAGAACCCAGGAGTCCTTGAGGTTGTTGGGCACTATGTTGGAGGTGAAAGATGCGTTGATGAGGGAGGTGATGAAGGGAGCAAGTTGTTTGGCTGCATCTTTAATGATAGGGGCTGGGCAAGTGTCGCCTTGGCATTTGGATGGTTTAAGAGAGTAGATTATTTCTTCAACCTCTTTAATGGTTATGGTGGAAAACTCAAAGAGGTTATTGTCATCATTTTGGGGGGTGGTGTGGGTGTGTGTAGAGGGGGTGATGTTATCG